>NW_012119487.1:10876313-10885027 GCF_000951035.1 Colobus angolensis palliatus
CTACAGCAAGCTACGCTACACTGAACCACGCTACACTGAACCACGCTACACGCTACACTGAAACACACTACATGCTACACTGAGTCACGCTACACCGAACCTCGCTACACGCTACACTGAACCACACACCACGCTACACTGAACCACGCTACACGCTACTCCAAACCACACTACCCGCTACACCAAGCTACGCTACACAGAACCACGCTACACACTACACTGAAACACACTACATGCTACACTGAGTCACGCTACACCGAACCTCGCTACACGCTACACTGAACCACACTACACACTACACTGAACCACGCTACACGCTACTCCAAACCACACTCCACGTTACAGCGAACCACGTTACATGATACCACGTGAGGTCGTGGCTTCCTGAGTCCGTGGCTGGTGCTGTGTCGAGATTGGGTGTCCGAAGTGTCTGAAGCTGCCCCGGGGGACAGGGTGAAAGGGGCTGCCCAGCATTCGGGCCCCCTACCCGAATGACCTGAAGCTGAACACAGGCACAGTAGCCACGCCTCAAGGCCAGGGAGAAAAGAGGAACGTTCCGGACTGCAGGAGTGGCCGAGATGGCGGTGCGCTCTGGCCGTGGCCCTGGCGTGAGCACGTGCTGTTGGGACGTGCTCCCCAAGGGACAACTTCCTTGGGGCTGTGCCCAACTCTTCTGTACGTCTTCGGCGGATCCTCCATGAAACACTTAAGCGAACAGATGCTCAGAGAGTGTATCTGTATGATGTGGTTTCCAACACAAAAACATGAAGATTTTATCATTCCAGCCCAAAATTAAAATCTTACTAACAAAGCATGTGAAGCGGAAGAGAAAGTGAGAGCTGCGTAGCTCTGGTCAGTGCAGCAGACGTCAAAAGGACCACGTCGCTCCTGATTTTAAAGTGCAAATCATGTCTTTGTGAACTCAGAGGTCACATTTACTGAAGCTGAACACAGGGCTGGCATGTGTCTTCACCGTGTGCAGGGCAGACGCAGATGGGCAGCCCCTGGCTGGGCAGGAAGCACACACAGCCCGCCACCCCAACACCAGGGCCCAGCAGGGAATCCGCCAACCCCACGCCAGGGCTCGGCAGGGAACCTGGACAGTCTGGCTGTCCTAAGAGACGCCAAAGCCCAGCAGGCCAGGCACCCGGGAAGAAGGACGCAGTTGAGAGACCGCACGCAAGGAGGCCGCGCTTTCCCTGAGCGTCAGGACGGCGGGTCTCATGCCTCCTTCACCCTCGAATATGTCTGCCAACGCGCCCACCATGGTCTGAGACTCTGTCATTTAAAAACAAGCTCTGAAACATTTCGGACACTCCAGCAAGCACAGGAGGGCTGGTGGGGGAAGCAGGGCGCCCAGTGCTCCTCTCTGAGTCTCCTGAAATGGACTCAGAGGTGTGGCTCTTTCCCAGAAATGGTGATCACGAACACGCCTGGGAAAAGCCAGCCGAGCCCCCAGGGTTCAAACACAGGCCCCTGAAGGGGCAGAAGAGCAGGCTGTTAGCCAGGCCATGCCGACGGGGGGACAGAGGGTGGTGGGGGCGGAGAGAAACAGCCTCACCTTTCCTAGAAGCCGCAAAGGTTAAAGAGCCACTGTTATTCCCCAAACACCGCACAGAAGAGCTCCACTTACTGCTCCGAGCATGATCCTGAAGATGAGCCACCGGAAGCCCCACAGGACAATCCGGGATGTGGGGGTGTGCTGGGGCAGCCTCGACAGTGTCCACAGCGGGCACAGGAAGATCCCCAGGAACCCCGTTTCCAGAAGCTGGGACTCCCATCCTAAAACAACAATGAGACATACCAAGGGTGAGTTAATGGAAGCCACACATTTCACCAAGAAATCATTTCAGAAACTCAGTTTAATGGAAACGGTCCTTAAAACAGGGCTGACCTTGCTGCGGAGAGGCACCAACCCCCACGTGTTAGTCTCAGCACCGACATGCAAGGTCAGGTCTGCAGCAGTGGGAGCTCTGGTGGGGGACCTGGGGCCCAGGTCAGGGCTTCCCGTGACCTCGGCACCCTTTGCCCTGGAGGGAAAGGCCCCGCTCTACCTGCCACCCCGCAGGACGCTGCACAGACCTGACATCTGAGAATGCGCCCAGCATACGTGCTGCCAGCGGATGTTTGGGGGAAGCCTTTTCCCTCCCGTAGGTTTGCATGAAAATAGCTTTCACCTTCTTCCCAGCCCGGAAGCAGCACTGGCGCAGCAGCACTGGGGCAGCAGCCCGGCCTCTGTGTGAGGCAGTGTCTCCCTCTGGCCCTGTCCTTCCCAGGCGGGCATGGAAGCCAGGCAAAGATGCAGAGGCAGGTCATGGTCGGTCACATGGAACCACACCGGTCAGTCCCTCACGGGCCCAGGATAAGGCAGCAGCTCTGCCACTGGATGTGGGGACATGTGGGGGCCCAATGGATCCTTCCCACTGGAAACCCGGCAGAAGAACGCAGACGCGGGTCGCCATCCCAGTGCTGTTCTCAGAGGTGAAGCCACCACGAATGTGGCTGCTGGAAACTGCCCACAGCTCGCGTCTGTCCATAGCAGGTCACATCCCAGGGGCCCGGAGACCCCACAGGCCAGGCTCCCTCCTGGGCTCTGAGGATGCCGGATGGGACAGAGGCCACCCGCTGCCCAGCATGACAACGATCACATGACTCACACCACCACAGCGTCTACACGCCAGAGTGGAGGGGAGAGTGCGGAGGGGAAGCGGACGGAGGCTTGGGGGGGGGCAGCGTCTACGCGCCAGAGTGGAGGGGAGAGTGCAGGGGGGAAGCGGACGGAGGCTCATGGGGAGCTTCCTCTAACCATTGGTTCAACTCGTCTGTATGAGATATTATGGTAAATACATGGTAAAAAAAAAAAAAAAAACCTGTGAAGAAGCTGCTACAGCAGCACTGGATTGTAACCCAAAGGGCAAAATAAACGCCTGCAAGTCCACACTGACGTTTGCCAATTACTGAATAAACAGATGGGTGTGCATGGAGGCAGCGTGGCCCTGGTCTCTGAATGGACAGACGGTCGGTCCTTATGCTGCCCCGGCTTGTGGAGGGCACAGGCTGCCAAGCTGACGCCTGCTGGTCTTGCAGCGGGACCTCCTCCACCTTGCCTACGCCCCAGGCTCGCTGGGCCCCATCTTCCCCATGGAAGCCAGAGCTGCCCAGCTGGCTGGGCCCTGCGAATGCCCCGGGAAGGAAAGGGTTGCCCTGGGCCCACCTGCTTCTGTTTTCTTTGCTTGGGTCTTGTGGAATTCCAGCAGCTGCGCGGCATGCACAAGGGCTGCCATTGTTCTCCGCCTCAGCGTGGCGGACGACGCGTCCCCAGGAAAGTCAATAAGCAGCACGCTGCCAGGGCGGCCTCAGCGCCAGCGCCAGGGCCAGGGCCAGGGCTCTCCAGGCAGCTCTCACCCAGCAAACACCAGCGCTGCATGAAGCGAGCCTGAGGCACCCGAACGAGGTGGCAACATGCAGGGCCACGGCAGACGCTGCTGGTGAGAGCAGTCCTCGCCCCCTCGGCGCCTTTCCCATTGCACAGCTGCACGCACTGCCCGCCGGGCATCAGCATCTGCACGCCCTGCTCTTCCCCAGGGACCTCCCTTCCCTTTAGCAGGGGGAAGGCTCCAGGAGGGCCCCTGCTCCACTCCACTGCCCCGGCGTCATTTCCACCACTTGCTGTGTTGGGCTTTCCGAGAGACTGAGCACAGCCCCGGGAGGAGCCTGGTATGCTCTGCCTGGGGAACTGGGCAGCAGCTCTCGTGGGGAACGTTCACTTCCATGGCCACTACTCTCCTTCCTGTGACACAGACAGCACTGGTCCAATCACCAGAGAAGCTGCCTGTGCAGGGCCCAGGGAGACGCTCTTGAGCCCTGCCCGCTGGACAGGGTGCGTCGCCCCACTCCTGCCCTGGCACCTTGCCTGGTGCACCCATATTAACTGCTCATTGCCTGCTGGATGCCCCGATGCTGGTGCAGAGGAGATGCAAGTGCCCCAGCACCCAGGTACAGGTGGGCACCAGTGCCTCTCAGCTGCCCTCCCCCTGAGGATTCACACAGATCCACAGCCAGGCTGGGGCCCAAGGCAGGAGCCTGTGGCCTGCAAGCCCAGCCAGCGCTGCAGGTAACTGTACTGTGCCATTCACAGGCGTCTCGGGGCATCAGAAAAGGCAGAAACGAGGATGCAGCTTCATAACTGCCTTGCTGGAGACAGTTTAGGGTTGAAGGCTCTGGATGTCAGGTCTGGAGCCACAGGAGATGTGGGGCACACAGAAGACAGAGGCTTCGCCGTGGGGCACCCCGAGGCACACGGCGAGGCGAGGCCAGGGCCAGACCTGCAGACGCCTGACACCCTGACGGGCATTCTGAGGCCTCGGTTTATAACGGAACTTTAAGACGAAATACTGGGAAAAGAAAATCTGCAGACAATGGCGACTGCCACGCGGTGCCTCTCGGAGCGGCTCCCCAGAGCTCCAGACTTTGGCATCAGTTCTCACCATCGTTGATGGGGCACGAGGCCTGGCGGCTGCAGCTGCACGCACTGTCTTCCGAGATGCTGAGCCCCGGGGACACGGACATCCCCACCACTGGGCCCTGGGCTGCCCCGACCCCTCCTGGGAGGGGAGCAAACGTCTCCACATTTAAGGGGGACTGCAGGTTGCTTCAGTGCCAACCCTTCTGGCACCCTGTGAAGACAGCCCTGACCCAAATGGGTAGAGGCTGGACAGGACAAGACTCAGGGAGGCTCCCCACACCCGACCTTCCTGCTCTGCAGGACACAGACCGGACGCTTGCTCATACAGTCCACGAGAGAACACACGCCGCTGCGGGCCCTGAGGCCCGTGATCGCTCCAGTTCTCCAAGTGTAAAACCAGACATACTCTCTCCCATCCTTCCCGTGGCCGCTGGTGACACAATTTCACTGCCCTGGAATCAGATGGAAATGTGGTTTCTCTGAACTAAATCTCCAAGTGCGAATCACTAATGTTAAGTAGTGACTGACGCAGAGGGCCACACAGCTCTCAGCCCTAAATCAGTGGCTCTGAGGACCCCGGCCTCGCTGCTGCCTGCTGGGCTGGCCCAGGAAGGGTGTCCCCCACGGCCCGAGGGCTTGTAGGGTTTTCACCGTCCCATGCTTGCCTCCTAGATGGCAGGGTCTTGTGCTACTTGTTTTAAGAGCACCGATTTAAAAACAGCCAAAGAAAAACTCACCCTAGATCTGGCTCTGAAGAGCCAAGGGGCGACCAAGGGGCGACGCCCGGGGACGTTCAGGCTGGGCGGGCCCTGTGTGCGCAGGTGTGAGGAGGTATGGGTATGGACAGGTCTGAAACGCCAGAGAAGCCAGGCGCAGGATGGGGGCAGAGGGCAGGCAGAGACCACAGGGGGGTCAGAGAGCCCTCCTCATCCTCAGAACGGCTGGGGTCCCTCACTCTGCAGCCAAGCTCCTAGGCACCTGCTCCCCAAATAAAACCCAGGCAGAGGTGCATGCTGACATTCCTTTTCTATTTATGGGAATCACAGGTTGAGGAGGGACCCTCTGCCACTGAAGAACCAGAAGATTTGCCACCAAGAGGCGCAATCAGCCCAGGGCACGTGGGAACACGTGGAGGGATGCCTGGAGGATGCTCTGGGCAGGGCTAGGCTGGGTGGCCAGCAGCACACTCATGCACCACCAGCCTTGGGGACCTCAATCAAACGACGGAGAGTCCCAGGCCAGCCTAGGGACAGGGTGCATTGCTGGCGAGGCAGAGCGCTGGGGTGGAGCCTGAGCTGGGGTTTTTCAGATGGAAGTCCTGTAGGCTAGCAGCCGTGTGGGACGAGAGAGATGCAGGGTGGGACGACTGTGGTGCCTCAGGCAGGTGAGACGAGCACCATCACTGGCGGCCAGAGCAGGTGAGATGTGGGGATGGGGCAGGTGAGACACAGGGTCCGGGGCAGGTGGGACGCGTGGGCCAGGGCAGGTGGGACGTGGGGAGCTGGAGCACGTGGGACGTGGAACGCCGGGGCACGTGGGATGTGGGGGGCCGGGGCACGTGGGACGTGGGGGGGCCAGGGCAGGTGACAACCAGGTGCTGCTCGGCCACCGGTGAGGGGCAGAGGTTCGGAAGGTGCAGAAGGTGTGCAGGGTGGGGGCACCCAGCCTCAGGCACAGGGAGGGATGTGGGGCCAGTGGGTTGTGGGATGAGCCGCCTCTGACCAGGGAAGAAACGTGATTTAACACGTTTTGGAGGTGCAAGTCACTGCAATGGCCACTGTAGGAGAGAATGCCAGTTGAGGCCTCATTAACTCTGTGGAAACTATTTGAGTTACTAAGAGAGTCATTAAATATAGCACAGATGGATCCTTCAAAAATGACAGCCACCATCCACGTTAGAAACAGGAAATCCATTAAGTTCGCTGTTAAAATCGGGGACGAGGGAGCAAAGCGCTTCCCTCTTGACTGCCTGTCACTCAGCTCTGCGCCGGGCCGCCCTCTGCCACCCCAGGGGCTTCTAATGGCGGCCCCAGAGAGAGCTGGGAGCTTTTAAAAGTTTCCTTCGTTTTCACAGGTTATATTTTAGGATGAAAAGTTATGAAATAGCACTGCAAATCTTACTTTGCACTATCACAGAACAGAAGGGCTGTGGGCTACAGACACCCCTGGGGCTGGATGATGGCGGCTGGGGAGATCAGCTCTGGCTGCGAGCCAGTGGCGGGGGTGGGCACTGGTAGGCCACACCCACATGGCCCTGGGACACCAGGTGGCCTTGTCTGTGACCCACCCACATGCAGAGCCCCAGAACCCACTTCTCCACGTCTCCGGCCACAGGGAAAACATCTTTCATGACCAAGTTTGAAAAGGCTTCAGAAGGACAAGCGGAGGCTCTGCACTGAGGCCTGCGTCCTTGGGATGCCTCGCTGGCTCCCCGGCAGCAACTGAAGGTACATCAGGAACACCCCTCTCCTGGCAGCTGGCTGTGTGCCGGGTGTCCCTTTGCAGACCCTCTGAGTGTTGAGCTCTGGGTCTGTTCTGGCGGTTGCTCTGCAGCCAGCTCCAAGAGCACCGGTGTGCTCAGCGTTGGGGATGGAGATGCCACCCAGGGGCTGCCACGCTGCAAACTCATCCTGAAGGCAGAGCTAACGTCACGCGTATGGGCCCATCTGCAGCCCAGCACACAGACGCAATCCTGTGGGGAACCAGGCCCAAAGCCCACTCTCATGTCGGTACCACGGGGGACGGGTCGTCACCATCTCACCACCCCCAAGCACATGGGCAACACACAGCCATGGTGTGGCCACGCCAAGCACGTGCTCCGCAAGCCCATGTGAAGAAATGCCGCACCTGTGCACTGTGGGCAGGGGCCATTCTAGGGGCTTGGCCAGGCCTGCTGAACCCTCCGGCTCACTGGAGATGACCAGGCAGGGCTGCCCTCCCCTAGGAGACATGCCCACCCCTGTACCGGGGCTGTCTGCAGGGTGCTGGGAGGTCCTGACGTTCGCCCCACCCCAGAGGTGACCCAGGGGACAGCAGTGCTGCTGTGCTCGCCCAGCACCCCCAGCCCCCTCCCGACCGTGGGCTCCTTCCCTCCTCTGGGATTGGCCAGGCTGTGTCCCGAGTGGGCTGCAGCTCCCTGGCCTGCGGTCACCCAGAGCCAAACTCTGCACAGGAACTTCCAGAACCGGCCTGAGCTGTCACAGCTGCATCTGCCCGCTGGCCACGTCTCACGTCCTGAGGACGTTTCATGGGAGGGCCGCCATTCTGCTGCCCACAAGACATATAGGTGCAGAGCTGGGAATGTGGCATCGGGCTGTGGCGCGGGGCAGCTGGCTGGGTTAAACCAGAGATCAGATGGCAAACGGGAATGCATTTACTAGCAAGCAGACATCTCCGAAAGCACTGGTTAAGGGCTTTCGTGCTTTAGATAAAATTGTCTTAACTACACACTCTCAGTTACGAGGAGTTTAGCGGACTGTTACATATTTTAAGGCTGTCCGTGGGCGCTGCCGAGAAACAGGAAGTGGCCTCGGTGACCCCTGCGCCCGGCCGCACAGCTTGTTCATACTCGGTTGCCGTGACAACCAGACTTCCCAGCCCCAGGTGTCCCCGTGGCTCAGCTCTGTGCAGGTGTCACCAGCTCTCGGGAAACAAATCTGCACTAACGACCTTAGCTATCTTTATTGGTTTTGGATAAATACGAAAATGCTTCCCGTCCACGGAAATTAGACTTTGCGGCAAAGAGTGTTTAGGATTAATGTATTCCAAGTATTTCACCTACGTCAGGCTGGCAGGCACCACACATGAGCATTTCTTTGTCTTTTGTGTCCTGGGAGTGAAAAATGGCTGAAATATGCCGAGCCTCCAAGCGACTCATGAGACCTCAGAAAAGTGCTGGCCATCGTGGGCTGTGGGGACACTGTGCCCACAGAGCTGTCCTGGTCACAGCGTGCCTCACGGGCCCTGGCCCCTCAGGCCTTGAAGCACTCAAAGGCAGCCCGCGTGGCTGAGAAGTACATTTGACATTGCATTTAACTTTGGTTCAGTTGGATGTGAATTTAAGTGACCATGTGGGGCCAGTGTCCTGGGGTGCACCCCGACAATCAGCCAGGGCTGGGGTGGGGCCACTGTCCCGGTGTGCACCCCAACTCCCGTGTGGGGCCATTGTCCCGGGGTGCACCCCAACTCTCATGTGGGGCCATTGTCCCGGGGTGCACCCCAACTCTCATGTGGGGCCATTGTCCCGGGG
>NW_012119487.1:10885107-10894802 GCF_000951035.1 Colobus angolensis palliatus
TCCTGGGGTGCACCCCAACTCCCATGTGGGGCCAGTGTCCTGGGGTGCACCCCAACTCCCATGTGGGACCAGTGTCCTGGGGTGCACCCCAACTCTCAGCTAGTCCTGGGGTGGGCACCTGCTCAGAGACACCTGTGGGATGTGGGTCTCACTCCCGAGCAGCCGCGGGATGAGCTCACGGCATCTGCCTGCTCGTCCCATGGGGGCTCCTGGGCTGGAGCTTCACAGCTCAGCAGTGTCCATGTCCCTGCTGTGACACCCGCGTGGGCAGTCGGAGTGTCAGCGTGGGCCCCCAGACTGAGAAGCGGGTGTTCCCCTCACCACACAGTCTCGGGGATGGTCTGTTTTCACTCGCGGCTTTTCCAGACCCTCCCCTGACACTCGACGGTCGGCATTTCCAGCTGTGCTCAGCGTGGCCAGCAGCAGGCAGGACCCATCCCACGTGGAGGGCGGTGTGCTCAGGGGTTGTGTGAGCTCACACACTCACAGAGAAGGAACATGGGGGTTGGCACACCTGGGAAGTGGGCGGGAATCACCCCACATGCCCGGGGCAGGGGTCAGGGCAGCCCTGTGGCCTCTGCCTCATCTCTGTCAGGACCTACACACAGAGCTCCCCGCCCCACCTCCATCACCGCTGAGCCCCCATGGGAAAGCTCAAGTCTCCAGCGCTCCCATGAGGACAGCAGTGCCGGCAGCACCAGGGCACAGGCCCGACAGACAAGGGGCCTGGAGGCTGCTGCGGGCATCCCACCCACAGACCCGCTCTGGACAGTGTGCGCCCCTGAAGGCAGGAAGGGTGTCTGGGCCGCAGTCTCATGTGGGTCACTCTTGGGGGGCCTCAGTTAGCAGCAACTGAAGGAGGCAGCGATGTCCTCAGGCCCACATCCTGGAGGTATTGGGGAGAAAGACACAAGTGTTTTGCTAGAAACACTGGTGTTTAGAGAGGACTGGGTTTCAGCGACATCAGGTGGCAGGGCCACCCTGGTAGGAGCCTCATGGGGACCCACAGTGAGAACTTGGGGGCAAGGGTGAGGCAGCCAGCACCCATGCTGGGCTCCCCACCCCACGGCTTCGCCCCGGGACGCCCTTCCTCCAGGCAGTCAGGCTCCTGCCCCTAGCACCATCCCTCTGGCCTTGGTCAAGACTCTGTTCGGATGCCACCTCCACAGCCTTGCTGGACAGGACATTCACACCGGCCCCAGCCCACCGGCTCAGCCCCCAACACGGCATCCACACTGGCCCTGGCCCATCGGCCCCCACAGCACGCACTGCGTATCCACATTCCCCTCTCTAAGCACTGCACCCCAAGCGTCGGTTCCACATGGATGCAGGAAAGCATCAGGGCGAGGAAGTGGAGGAAAATGCGCTTGCCAGTCAGGCGGGCTGGAGAGCTCAGTAGAGATGCAGAGCCTCGGAGGAAGGCCAGGCCCACTCCAGAGCAAGAACTAAAATCTCCAGAGCACAAATGCCCCTGGATGAGCTCAGCAGCAGCGTGGAGAACAGAAAGAAAAGGCAGTGAACACGAAGACACAGCAGCCACAGTGACTCACTCTAGAGACGAGAGGCTTTTAGAAAACACCAAACAGAAGTAAGGGCCCGGAAGCTCGTGAAAGGCAGGGAGAGGCCTGACGTCCACGCTGGTGGAGCCACAGGAGAGGAGACAGAACATGGGGCAACCCCTCCCCCAAATATTGGCAAAAATTATCCAAATTTGGTAAAAAGTAGGCCTATCACAGTCAAAAAACTGACAACCGAAGATAAAATCCCCAAAGTCATCAGAGAAAAATAATACGTTACATTGGAATGCTAGGAATGACAGTCGCCTTCCCGTCCGTCTGAAACAAGGGACAGATGGAGAGAGGCAGCCAGGCACAGATCCTTCCCAAGGGGCCCCTGCGTGCCCAGAATGGCTGGGCATCTGCAGGCGTTTCTAGCAGCAAAGGACACTGCGTTCTCCCCGGGGAGCTTCCAGTGTCATCAGAGCCTGAAGGAGGAAGCAACTCGGCACCACGTGGCCCAGTGCAGGTGTGGCAGGAGCTGGCCTCAGTCAGCAGGTTGCCCGAGTCTCTGTCTCAGTGCTCAGCAAAGCGAGGACAGGACAGAACGGGCCCCATCACAGACTGCGCTTAGAAGGCACTCAGTGAAACAAGGACCATTTTCTTCTGGAGGTAACTCAACAAGCTAAGACTGTGAGTCAGATGCCTTGGATGATAAGAAGTCCAGGTAAGTAGAAGACAGGAGGAAGCTTCCCTAGTATCACCTACAAACG
Source organism: Colobus angolensis palliatus (assembly GCF_000951035.1). Taxonomy (NCBI): domain Eukaryota; kingdom Metazoa; phylum Chordata; class Mammalia; order Primates; family Cercopithecidae; genus Colobus; species Colobus angolensis. Next base: position 10,887,377 of record NW_012119487.1, read on the forward strand.
TGCTTCCACTGGGGCAGTCTCTTCCCCTTTCCAGACAGTGGTGAAAGCCCTCCTGTGGTGAACAGTCACCATAGCCCTTCTTGAGGGGCCGCTGGGTACAAGACCTCCTGGGTGGGCACATGGACCTGCGCTTCCTGCCGAGACGCTGACCAGACAGGCCCTGTGGAAAGTTCACCCGCGAGCCAGGCACCGGCACAAAGCCAAATCCCCCGGCGGAGTGTGTGGGTGCAGAGACCAAACGCTCCACGAGCGCTCACAGGGACTCAACCTTAGAACAAGACAGTTGTATCTTTGTACAAATGGGAGTGGTGACGAGTGAGGATGACGGGAATTTCTGGGTGACGGCCACTCTCTGTACCGTGATGGGGCTCATGCAAGTTCTTTATCAAGGGAAAGACGCAACGTGCAGTGAGTTCCAGCTAACGATGTGCAGGCTGAAGCACCTGGGGAAGCGTTGATGCCAGCGTCACCCTGACGTGTGCTGAAGCACCAAGGCAGGGACGGGGGACACGGGTGAGCAGACCCACTATATATATAATGACGCAGCAAACCCCGTAAACAGAACCTACAGCATCCAGGCGGTTCCTATGCGGGTTTTACTATACAATTCTTAGGAGAAAAACAATAAAGGTTAAAAGGTTTGCAATGTAAGAAAGATTGACTACACAGAAAATTTAAAAACAAAACATAAGTAAGAGAATCTACAGAAACAGGCTCAGCCACTCAGAGGTGTCAGCAAGGTCTGGGCGGAACATTAAAAATCCTGCGAGCAAGCCTGGAAACCAGCATTCCCCCGCAGCTGAGGAGTAAGGGGAGAGAAGCAGCTGTTTATCCCAGATGAAGTCCAGAGCGACACATTCCAAACAGCCGACATGGGACAGAGGCGACGAGGGATGGTGGCCTGGACAGAAAACATCCAGGCAGATCGGGGCACCCTGTCCCACAGGCCCAGCAAAACGTCCAGGCAGCCCAGGGCACCCTGTCCCGCGGGCCCAGCCAAACGTCCAGGCAGCCCGGGGCACCCTGTCCCGCCCAGCCATGCTCCTTGGCAGGGGCTATCTCACGGGCAGATCAGGGAAGTGCTGGTCCCCGCACAATCTCACCTCCACGGCAAGGTGGGAGAAGGCAGCCGCCTTCCGAGGGGGCCACAGAGTGGGCTCTGATCCAGCCGCGAGCTCTCACTCCCAGCCCACAGTGGCCGGCAGCCAGGCAGGCAGAGTGGCCACTGGGGAACTGACCCAGCAGGACCTGAAGCAGGGAGACAGCGTGTGGGCGTCCACCCAGCGCGGCCAGCCCTTGTGTGGACAAACAGCTGAGAAAAGGCATTACTAACATGGACATGAAGAAAGTCGCCTTGGTTTTCAGGTGTGATGTGGTGTTGGTGTTGTGTTGTTGCAAAGGCCCTGTCTTCAGGCGCATGAGGAAGCATTTCCGAATGCGGGAATGTGATGCCTGGAATCTGCTTCATGATAAAACAGAGCAGGGGCGAGGCGGGTGGGGTGGACGCGGCAGCTGTTGACACCAGCACGGCACACTATGGCCTGCGAGGGTCCCAAGCTGTCCACAGTTCATTCCTCCCCTTTACGTGGCTTCCTGAACAGCCACGTATTTCCTAACTCTGCCCGCTGAGGGGCCGAGATGCCGCAGCACCCCAGTAGCAACAGGTACCCCAGCACCCACATCTTGGTCTCTAAACACCCTTCCCCACTAGACTTCTCAGGGAGCTTGATCCAGGGCTGGAAAGATAAAAACAGGAGATGGTTGTCTGGCAGCATCATAAAGCAGGGGGAGCGCAGGACAGGCGGCAGAGGGTGCGGGGCTTGAGTTAGGGAGTAGGGGGAGTGCAGGACGGGCGGCAGAGGGCACAGGGCCTGAGTCAGGGAGCAGGGGGGGTGTGGGATGGGCTGCAGAGGGCGTGGGGCCCAAGTCATAGAGAGCAGGGGAAGCGCGGGACGGGCGGCAGAGGGCATGGGGACCAGAGTCTGCATGTTTGTCTGCGTCTCCCCTGCCTGGGGCCATGCACCGAACCTGCACCTGTGTCTGTGTCTCCCCCAGGTGGTGGCCACAACAGTGTCTGATGGGACCAAAAGAGCTTCTGGCCTCTCTGCTGCTTGCACGACTCTGGACGCACATGCCTTTGCCCGGCAGGGCAGCCCTACAGGGCCACGTGAGGACGACAATGGCTCACCCTACCAGACAGTGACCACCATGGCTGGACAAGCCGAGAGAAGGACCCATCTCACCAGCTGCTTTTACATGTCTTTCTATAAGTGTGATCACGCAGAGTTTAAAAAGGATCCTGGTGGTTTGCGCGGACAGTCCCGGCTACTTGGGAGGCTGAGGTGGCAGGACAGCTGGAGCCCAGTCGTTTGAGACTAGCCTGAGCAACATAGCAAGATCCCATCTCTAAAAAAAAAAAAAGAAATCCTCCGTAAGAACACTGCTTTAGAAGGAAGTGGAGGAAGGGCTGTGGACTCTGACGCTTACCCTCAGTGCAGTGAGGTCACCTGCTCCTGGGAACCATCTTAGGATCCCTGGGATGGGCACAGGGACGAACTCGTCAGTGGCACCCAATCTGGCAGAGAACCTGCCTCACAATCTCCAGATCCACAGACCTACAAAGCATCTGCTCCAAGCAGTAACAATGAGGTCCTGAGTGGAAATCTTCACAAAGTGGAGAGAAAAAAACTGATGGATTGTCTAATGTGTTTGATTCTGTAAAAACAACAGTATTGGAAAGGGTTGACCGGCTGTGCTGGTACAGTTGGAAGAAATTAGTGAGATATGATCAGTGATGAAAAACTAAGCCAATCAAAAAAGAAGAGGCAACTATGAACTCCAAGAAAAAGGAAGCGTTATTAGAAAAGAAGTTGTTATAGTTCACTACTTGGCTCAGCAGTCACAATATTTACAGAGTCAAAATAAAGACTATCAAACTAATAAAAATTATATTTGTGACATAGCTACACTAATGAGAAGAACATTAGGGTGTGTGAGGGCAATCCCTGTCATTCATAAGAGGACACGTATACACAGTGTCTGTGATGTGCGAAGAATAATCCATATAAACCTCTCAGTCAGAAAGACAGATAAATACCAGAGTGCGTGCTGGAAGTGATAAAAGGGTTGTCTGAAGAACAGCATTTGGCTGAGAACTGATAAGGCAGGTACTTCTGTTAGTATTATAAGTCAGGTAATACAATTTGACTAATCATACACATGCCTAATTTTTTTTTAATAATTTAAAGAACAATCTTCAGGCCACATTGGCCACAGTGTAATAAAATCAAAGTTAAGAAACAACAGGTCACCTGTAAAACCCTGAGCATGTGGCATTTTCGAAGCATTTCTCCAGGTGGTCCTTGGTCTAAAGGCATCAGCGCTGAAGGTTATAAAACCACATCATCGGCCACTGTCGGGGCAGCACAGGGCCTCAGATGATGGGGTGGGGCAGGGACACAGCCAGAAGAGGGTAGCCGCCCTCCAGTTGGCTTTCATTAGCAGAGAAGAAGAGATGGAAAACAGCTGAATCAACCAACTCCAGGCACTGGAAATGATAAACCCATTTCTCCCAGAAAAAGCAAGCAACCTACAGAAGGCAAAAATTAGTGAGCTCGAGTATATTTTAAAATTCTGATAGATAAAACCAGCTCTTTGAAAAGACCCCGAAGGGGATGATCTATGGCGGTTCTGGCAATGGGGAGTGGGGAAAAGGAGGAAACAAGTATTAAGCCCCAGGCAGGAGAACAGACGCAGGCCTGCTAGGGGGTGGCAAGGCCACCGCACAGACTATGCCCTGTGGCTGGCAGTGGGAGGGTGGAGGGGAGGAGTGCGTGAATCAGACCCTCGTCCGCGGGGTGCTGGGAGCAAGTCCCTGAACGCCCGCTGGGCTCAGCTGCCCCCTGCAGAACGGGTGGTGATGAAACCGCCCTCTTCAGCCACCACAGGGCCACACAGGAAGCTCCACGCTCACTGTCACTGCCACTAATCCGCAGGAACAAAGAGCGATGCCACCAAACATCCGGCATCCATACAGTCTAACATAAAAACAATTAAAAAGCGACACCAAAGACTCTAGATTAAAGCCACCCAAGCAGATTTAGGACTGGAAGTATGAATTACAGCAACAAAACCGTTCCTCAGTAGCTGAGAATCCTGCATAGTAAAGAGATAACCATGGCTTTGAAATAGCAATGGGTAACAACATGATGGGAGAAATTCAAAACCAACAAAATGTTAATGTTCATGTGAATGAGACAAATCGGCCTTTAAAATCTATTTTCTCGGTGGGCGTGGTGGCTCATGCCTGTAATCCCCTGGAGCACTTTGGGAGGTCAAGACAGGAGGACGGTTTGAGCCTGGGAGTTGGAGACCAGCCAGGACAACACAGCAAGACCCTGTCTCCATAAAAATGAAAATAAAAAAATTATGTGTGGTGGTTCATGCCTGTGGTCCTAGCTACTTGGGAGGCTGAGGTGGGAGGATCACTTGAGTCAGGGGAGGTCGAGGCTGCAGTGAGCTGTGATTGTGCTACTGCAGTCCAGCTTGGACAACAGAGCAAGGCCTTGTCTCAGAAAAAAAATTATATATATATAATTTTTATTTATATATACATCCTTTTCTTCTAGGTTCAACTTAATAATTTCCATCAGATATCAGTAAATGGAAAAAAGGCAATGAAAGAAATGTATCTAATATGGCCCTGTTTGAGTAAAGCAAACATTTACCCCTAAATCCTGTGCATGCATCTGCATATGTGTCTATGTGTGTGCATGTATTTGCACATGATCTACATATGTATCCGTGTGCGCACGTGTGCACGTTTGCATATGATCTGCATACGTGTGCATGTGTTTGCATGATCTGCATACATGTGTCTGTGTGCATGTTTGCATATGATCTACATATGTGCCTTGTGTGTGTGTGCACGTGTTTGCATATGATCTGCATACATGCCTGTGTGTGCATCTGTGCTGTTTGCATATCATCTGCATATGCGTGTGTGCACGTGTTTGTATATGAGCTGGATACGTGTCTGTGCGTATGGATGCATGTGTTTGCATATGATCTGCAAATGTGTGCACGTGTTTATATATGATCTGCATACGTGGGTCTGTGTGTGCATGTGTTTGCATATGATCTGCATACGTGTCTGTGCATATGAGTGCTTGCATATGATCTGCATAGTTGTGTGTGCATGCATGCACGTGTTTGCGTATAACCTACATAGTGCACATGTGTGTGCTGTTTGCATATGATCTGCATACGTGTGTGCATGTGTGCACATGTTTGTATATGATCCTCATACGTGGGTCTCTGTGCACACATGTGCACGTGTTTGCATGACTGGCATACATGTCTATGTGCGCATGTGTGCATATGATATACATACGTGGGTGTGCACGTGTGCACATTTGCATATGATCTGCATACGTCTATGTGCGTGTGTATGTGTTTGCATACGATCTGCATATGTGTCTCTGTGTGCATGTGTGCACGTGTGTTTGCATATGTCTGCGGTTGGGTACAAATCTGAGTTGGCATGAAGATAAGGAAGGACAGAACCAAGACATAGGGTGGATGAAAATTAGATGAAAAAAGACTACACTAAAAACAAGTGCCCACCAAAGTTGTGCACGCACACGTGTGAAGAAGGTGGAACCTGGCACCACAGCACACACCCTAAGGGGCCCTGGCGTCCACCCAGAGGCTTCCTCTTCTCCTTCACTGTGATGGCTGCATGTAGGACCCCAGAGAGCCTGCAGGTCACGGCCAGGATGCCAGCTGCTCCTCGGGTCCCCATTTGCCACCTCTCCTCTCCCCGAGTCCTCCCTGGGCAGCACCCCGGCCCTACAGTGGTGTCCCAGTAGCCCAAGAAGAAAGCCACCAGGCGAGAATACCACTCCTGGAGCCAAGAAAGACCCAAGACCCCAGTGGAGAGCACTGGAGGGTCCAGAAGGGCTACTGCCTCCAGGCGGAGACTCAGGCCCAGAGGCCTCCAGAGATGGAGTGGAGTCTGAGGGCAGCCTCTCCTTCTCTCATGGCCAACCAAGGGCCACTTGTGGTGAGGATGCAGCAGAAGCCGTTCAAGAGCCCTTTCTCATCTGGGAAATGGCCCGTGGAAATGGTTCACGACTAGCTCATGTCACGCGGGGGGCTCTAAAAGTCACCCAAGTGGGCTTCCCTGTCCTTCCTATGAAGACACAACCAGACACTGAGACCAGAGACACGCAGGACCACAGTCACGCCAGCCCCAGGTGACAGGGAAGGGCTCTGTATCCCGGGACCACGGTCACTCCAGCCCTAGGTGATGGGGAAGGGCTCTGCCTCCCGGTTTGAGGGAACCCTCTGGAACCACACTCTACAGGACGCTTCTCCCCCAGGGAGGGGCCGTGCAATTAAATCAACGCAGGAGCGCGGCGGAAAGGACCCAGAGAGGGGCTGGCTCAGCCACTGGTTGCAGCCTGGCAGCTGGGCCAGTTCCCGGCAGAGGCCATCAAGGCTGCCTCTGATTAGGGAATAATTTAATTAAAAGAAACTGCATTCCTGACCCTGGGAGCTGGGAAGGGGAGGGAAGGGCCATCAGCTAAAGGGGCAGGAGGGCTTTGCATGGCGGGGACTGGGGCTGCTTGGTGGAGCCTGGCGCAGCCCAGGAGGCTCAGAGCTCACCCAGCAATGGCTTCCTGCAGGCAGGCTCTGCTCCAGCACTCATAGGGCTTCATAAAAACTTCCAGTTGGGCCAGTAAACCCCGCATTACACTGTTTTTAAAGCATGAATTTAAGAGCGGCAAGGGTGAAGGGTCACACGGAGCATTTAATTCACAACGGCTGGCGAGCGGTGCTGCCGCCATGGAAAACACCCTAGGCCGGTGTCTGGGGCCCCGCACACGCCCGCTGACACTCGGCCTGCGTGGGGACCGCCTAGAAAACAGACCTGAGAGGTGGGGAAGTTTCCCTCTTGGCAAGAGCACAGCAGCAAAACCCAGGAGGGCCAGTGCGCTGGGACAGCCTCCTAATGTAGTGACAAACAACTGAGTTCCAGCACAACCTGCAAGGAGCCCCAGGCCCCGCCCTGCACAGGCACCCGACGCGGGGACAGCCCACCCGTCCCGCCTCCGCGGCTCACACAGGAGCACTGTTGCCGCTGAGATTCGTTCCTCACACCCGCTACATGGACGTCCCCCCACGGCCTCCACGTGTTTTCAGCTTAACCACAGTCCAATCCCAATGAGACCCAGGCCGCCTGTGTGTCTGTGCGGACACCTGGCTCAGCAGAGAGGAAGGCCCCAGACCAGCTGGCACTGGCCTTGCAGAAGATGAGAATAAACCAATCATTCATCAACGAAGCTTCTTACTCCAAGGACCCCAAATTCCCTCAGGCCCTGACCTGTCCAACGCTCACCTGGATGGGACTGTAGTAAGAAAC
>NW_012119487.1:10895557-10896023 GCF_000951035.1 Colobus angolensis palliatus
GCCCGGCCATCCCTCCCGGCTGTCCAGGCCTGGGAGGGGCCAGAAAGTGTCTCCAGAAGCACTGGGGACCGGCCCTGGTCTCAGTCCCAGAACAGCAGCTGCGGCCTTTGCTGTTTCAACCTCACCAAACTGCAGACGGGAGCCCCTTCCTAGAGCCTGCTCTCCTTACAGAACCAGGCGCTAGGCATGGTGCCCCATGCGGGATGGGGACTGTGCGGGGGGCCAGGGACCACGCTGGAGGACGGGGCCCACACTCGGGGGATGGGGCCACGCTGTGGGGACAGACCCACACACTGGGGGACGGTGCATTGCCAGCAAAAGAGGCCTGGTCCTGGAGGGAAAGCAGCCGCCCCATGGAGCCCCGCCACCCACTGCTGCGGGTCCTCTCGGGTTCCTGCATCCCTTCCAAGGCACAAGGGCGGCTGGAGGCTCCAGAGACTCCCAGATCCAGGCTCACTGAATATCA
>NW_012119487.1:10896938-10917053 GCF_000951035.1 Colobus angolensis palliatus
GAGATGGAGGCCATCCAGGCCAACATTGTGAAACCCCGTCTCTACCAAAAATACAAAAATTAGCCGGGCCTGGGGGTGGGCACCTGTAATCCCAGCTACTTGGGAGGCTGAGGCAGATAATTGTTTGAACCTGGGAGGCGGAGATTGCAGTGAGTCAAGATTGCCGCCACTGCGTTCCAGCCTGGGCAACAGAGCGAGACTCAGTCTCAAAAAAAAAAAAAAAAAAGGCCTGGGACTGCCCAGCGGGGAAACCACAGCTATATGCAGAGCATGTGAGGTACAGCCAACGCAACCAAGGACTAGAGCTTTTTATTTCATTTAGCTTCAATTAATTGTAAAAACACATGTGCCAGTGGCCGGGCTAGGTGGGTGCCCTGGAAGCCTGGACCACCTGGAGCCAGCTGGCTGCTGCCTGGGGGCACGTACTGCTGGAGGATGCTGCTTTCCAGGCCGCAGGGTCCCGGTAACCGCCCCCACCCAGAGCCACCTGATCTCCACTAAAGCCCACTGTGCAAAATGAAGACAAGGATGGTCACCGAGATGGACACAGCAGCACACGTGGCTCGGATGAGATGAGGAGCACAGGCACAAACTGCCTTCTCCCAGGCCACAGGAAAGGAGCCTCCCCAGAGGTCTCAGATCAGGAGGCCTGACCTTCCAGTGCCTTTGGTTTAGCTGTTCTGAGGCCCAGCACCCGGCGTCATACCTCAGTAACCGGCAGCTCTACGTTCTCCAAGATCAGGGAAGGGAAGAGAGTTCAAAGACGCATGGCTGCTCGGAAGGCAGGGAGAGCTCTGCCGAAGCTACGAGTCTTCTGAATTTCTGAGCGACAGTCCAAAGTGACGTGCTGAGCCGCTGCAGGGTCAGACACAACATGAAACTCAGGCTCACGAGGACTCCCAGGCGGAAAACATTAACATTAACGAGTCAATGATTCGCTTCTGAGTCCCTACAACTACCACCTGCCACTAAAGAGTCCGTTAGACTGTGAGACGCGCACCTGAGAACACCCAGGGAGACGCAGGCGCAGAAGACAGACTTCCGTCGGCTGGGAGCGCAAGCACAGCCCCTGACGGCGGCCACACAGGCTCATGTCCCACCCGTCATGCAGACCCCATTGCTTTTGCTTCAGCAAGTGGTTGGGGACACGGGAGGGTGACTCCAGAGTCACCCGGCCCTTGGACGGCCTCTGCCGCTCCAGCACTGCCTCTGGGAGTCCACTTCCCCAGGCGCTTCCCCCACACCCTACTTAGAGAGGCTGTGTTCCCCAGGAGGCCTCACGGGTGAAGGCACGGGGAGGGTGGGCTCTAGGCCTTCTCATCCTCAGCAATGGGTCCTGTGGCCTCGGTGCTGAGACAGGGCAGCACTCGCAGGCCCATCCCTCACAAGGAACACACACACATGGGCTGCTGCTCCCTGAGCCTGCCCCTGCCTGCGCGTGGCCCCAGCGGTGCTGGCTGTGTGCACTGGCCTCACAGGACTCGGTTTCACGATCACTGCTCAGGATTCACAGCATCAGACGGCAGGGACTTCTCCCGCTAAATACAGGTGTTAGGACCTAAAGGTTTCGCTCCTCATAAGAACTAGGAAAAAATAATACTGTTGTAATTTACGATTTTAATTTTTTAAAGTTTTTTTGTGGTGATAGGGTCTTGCTATGTTGCCCAGGCTGGTCTCAAACTCCTGGGCTCAAGTGATCTAGCTTTAGCCCCTAAACTGCTAAGATTATAGGCATGAGCCACGGCTCCCGGCCTGTTGTAATTTTAAATAAATAAAATTTACTAAGAGAAGATTTGTTTGTCTAAGTGTTGAAGAATATAGTTTTCTCTGTGGGCATTTTGGTACTGAATGCATCCTGATGCACTCGGGGGGAGCCCGGGACTCCGGCCGCCGCACGCGCTTCCTTACGTCTGCTCACTCCTCCTGACACGCTCTGGGGGAGGCCCGGGACTCCGGCTGCCGCACACGCTTCCTTACGTCTGCTTGCTCCTCCTGACACGCTCTGGAGGAGCCCGGGGACTCAGGCCGCCTCACGCGCTTCCTTATGTCTGCTCACTCCTCCTGGCACGCTCTGGGGGAACCCGGGGACTCTGGCCGCCGCACACGCTTCCTTACGTCTACTTGCTCCCACACTCGTGGGCACTCTGCTCCCTTGATGCAGCCACGCGACTGGTGGGCACAGAACCAGCTGGTTCCGACCAGGTCGTGTCAGATTTGCAAATGGAAAAGGAATTCCTGAAATAATTCACTGCTTCTCGCTTTAAGAAAAACACGAAACAATGAACAGATGTAAGCATGCAGAGCCGTACACCGTGACGGTGCACGCTGAGCCAGGCGGCACCCAGCAGCCAGGAAACCCATGAGTGACAGTGGCCAAGGTGGCCTGGTCCTCTGCAATGACAGGTACCTGCCTTTTAAGGTGATTAAAATCAGGAATAAGGTTCTTTTATATTTACATTTTAACAGATTGTGATGTTCTTCCTTTCTTTGATTCAAACCAAATTTCCAGCATCTCTGGTGCTCAAAAGGAATGAAAATATGTAAGGAATAAAAGCATGAAGACAGTGACCTCTACCGCAAGGACACAGGCCCTAAGGCCTGAGACTGTGAAAGGGGCAGGCAAAGATCCACACCCAGACAGGCCACCCCTGCTCTCCCAGGAAGGGGGCCGAGAGCCAGAGAGGTCAGGGCAGAGACAGCCTGAGTGAGAGGCCCAGGCCAGGGCCTTTACCAGCAGAGACTGGCCCTTCCATCTGCGCCCTGAGGTCAGGGAGAAAGGCAGGGGTGGGGAGTGGTCATCCTTCCCCAGGTCCTGGAATCAGGTCCACTGATCAAGCCACCGTGTGTCCCATGACATTCTGGAGGCCTCTGGGCCCAATGGAGGGTGCACCCGCTATCCTCTGATCCTGTCCTGTCCACTGGGCGGCTGCCCTCTTCCCGTCCTCCAGTGTTGACTGTGTTGTGTGGGACAGGGGGGACCTCCGATCCCCTCCACCAAACAAAGCACAAGCCAAAGTGCCCACCAGCGTTAGCGCCGTGAGCAACATGAACCTTCCCTGTGCCGAGGTGCACACAGCCTAAGTGTCCACGGGGGATGGGCCCGTGGGTGCTCTGCCTCTGCTCCAGGGCAGCAGTGGGGAGACCACACCTGTGAGATGCCTACGATCACACGTGCGGCCATGCGTCTGCAGGTGCCTGGGACCTGGAAGCCCAGGAGCTCCCACATCCAGGGAGGAGGCACGGATCAGATCACAAGTGCTCACCACTGCCATCCGTGCATACTGGGAAGGCTGATGGCAGAGGCGAAGGAACGGGAGAGGCCAGGAAAAGTGTGTGAAGTACATACCAAACACACAACGCTCAACTCCCGCAGAGCTTTCTCTAAATGCATCTCACTTACCGAAGGAGTACCTGAAAAACGAAAGAAGAAACGTGTATTAACACTTTGGCTTGTCTCAACCAAAACCCAGTTTCCCCCAAGTGAAGCCCACCCCAGCACCCAGGACAGTGTGGGGTCAGGGAAACCCTGCCAGGGGGACCTGCCCGCCGGGCGTTAGGGGAACAGGAGCCCCTCCCCACGGCCCGCACACAGGCAGGCCCAGAACAGGCAACCAAAACACATTCCCAGATACACCGACGATGTACCTACTATGTACCAAGGGTGCACCCACAGAAATCAAAAACACATTCCCAGACACACCGACGATGTACCTACTATGTACCGACGGTGCACCCACAGAAATCAAAAACACATTCCCAGACACACTGACGACCCACCCACAGAAATTAAACATATGTATTTTGCGGATGAGTGAATTAATACTTATTTTTTTGCAGCATCAATTAAATGCCACCAAAAATGTCATCCTTTGGAATCTGAAAATGTAAGGACATCACATGACCTCGAGCGCAGACCATTAGAAAATGGATCTTGAATGAAAGGAATTGGTGGGAAAGGCTGGGAAAGGCCTGAATCGCTACCAAAAGGGGCTTCAGTGATGCTGTGACCTGCTTCTCACCCTCAGACAGCGGAGCCGCGGGCAAGCAGCACACGTGTCTAGAGGACCCCCAATCACAAACGTGGAGCCCCCCCACATGTATGTACCGAACACACAGCTTCCAACACATCCCACACCTGCCTCCGCCTCTGGCCTCTCTAACCCCACCCCACCTCACAGCAACACCTACCCTTGGGCTCCAGAAGAAATCCCCTCTGCCACTATGGTCCTGCAAGAGGCGGGCAGGACGCACCGATGCCCGTGGGAGGAGCCCTGCCTCAGGTGCTCAGTGCCATGCCCGACGCAGAAGGCACAGTATGTGGTTCGTGGACATGAAATGTACACAACAGGCCAGTCCACAGACACAGGCCGTAGATTGCCAGGTGTATTCTGGGGTTGATCAGAATTTTTTGTTTTTGAGACATGGTCTCATTCCATCACCCAGGCTGGAGTGCAGTGGTGCATAAGCTCACTACTGAACCTCAACCTCCTGGGCTGAAACAATGCTCCCGCCTCAGCCTCCTGGGTTGCTGGGACCACAGGTCTGCACCATGATGCCCCACTAATTTTTGTATTTTCTATAGAGGTTCTGCCACGTTGCCCTGGCTGGTCTAACTCCTGGACTCAGGCAATCCTCCTGCCTCCGCCTCCCTAAGTGCTGGGATGACGGATGTGAGCTGCCCCGGCCAGAATGTTTTAAACTTGGTGCTGATGGCGTCAGAGTCCATGAATATGTACACTGACTTGTACACTTTATATCAGGGATGTCCAATCTTTTGGCTTCCGTGGGCCACAGTGGAAGAAGAAAAATTGTCTTGGGTCACACATAAAATACACTAACACTACTGATGGCTGATGAGCTAAAAACAAAACAACTCATAATGTTTTAAGAAAGTTTATGAATTTGCTTTGGGCCGCATTCAAAGCCATCCTGAGCCGTGTGTGGACAAGCTTGCTTTAAATGCAGTTTTACGGTATGTGAATTACATCTCGCTAAAGACATTAAGCAGCAACGTTGCCTAATGAAATCTGTAGGAATGAAAGGCTACAGGCTGTGGGACGGCCCTCAGGGCCCACTGCCCGTCCCAGGGCTCCCTACACCATCCGACCTTTGAATATGTCTGTGGTTTTCCCCCTTGACATTACAGTAAAAACACAGTGAAGGCCATGACAAACGACATCTGAGCTGTGAGGGAGGTAGGTGGGGACAGAGCGCTGGAAGGCTCATTCCTCAACCACATCAGGTGTGTGGCTGCCTCAGCGGCTCTGATGTCTTTTTAAATCATCCCTTACCCGGTAGAGATCCACACTATTTATAGGTAAAAGAGGATTAAGTCTGGATTTGCTTTTCACTCCAGAGGAAGGAGGCTGGAAGGGAGAGAGGGCACCCCGTGGGCTGCAGAAGGAGGCTGGGAGGGAGGGGGGCACCCCACGCACTGAGGAAGGAGGCTGGGAGGAAGGGGGGCACCCCATGGGTTGAGGAAGGAGGATGGGAGGGAGGGGGGCACCCCATGGGCTGAGGAAGGAGGCTGGGAGGGAGGGGGGCACCCCATGGGTTGAGGAAGGAGGATGGGAGGGAGAGAGGGCACCCCGTGGACTGAGGAAGGAGGCTAGGACAGACAGAGCACACCCCATGGGCTGCAGGATGCACTCCCTGCCCCCATTTCCATGACCAAAACCTTCTAAGCAGCTGCTGTACATACTGGCTAATGCTAGAAATAAATTTACCCCCAAAATGTTCCCAATACATAACCTTAGTTGAACGGAGAAAGGAAAAGGAGCTGATTTTTAAAATCCATACAGAATAAAAGCTTTGCTCTTTTATTAGCCAGGTGTGGTGATGCACGCCTGTAGTCCCAGTGACTTTGGGGCCGAGGCTGGAAGATGGCTTAAGCCCAGGAGTTCCAGGCTGCAGTGAGCCAAGATAGCGCTACTATTGCAGTCCAGCCTGGGCGACAGGGCAACAGACCCGATCTAAAAAGATGCAGCCTCACGCTTTTATCAGAAGGGACCAAGGCCTGGAAGAGTTTCAGTGACTCAGTGCCACCAAAATACAAGTGTTGAACGGAGAAGGGGTGAGCCCAGATGCAGCTGCCTTCACGTCAGCTGAGGGTGTTTCAAAACACATTCTTCTGTCACTTCACCTGCTTTGAATTTTGAATTTCAAGGCTGCCTGATAAAAGATTCTTTAAATAGCAGGTTTTAGCTAAGGTAATGACATGAAAAACTAAAACGTCTTATTACTTTCATAGCTTTTATCATATTTTCAACAGTTGGGACTTACGTTAGAAGATACCGACTCCATGGAGTTCTTTTGGGGTTTGTTCTGCTGTTTTGTTCTTTAAAGAAACTCAAGTCCTTCCTCAGATGGTGGGATGTAGATTTTGCTTTTGGATGGTCGGGGTTAACGCGCTCCCTCTGACTGCCTTGTGAGGTCAGGAACCTGCTCCCCCGTGAGCCCCCACACCCGACTGACAGGCCGTTGGGGTCTCTGTGCTAGGGAGGCAGCAAGACCCCGGATGGCCTGCAGATGCTGCACATGGCCCCAGTACAGGCCCTGCCCCCTTGCACTTCACAGGGCTCCTGTTTCTACAGGAAGCCTTTGATTTAAAAGCACATTTGGTTCCAGCTATTTATCATCTTTAAAAGGCCTCATGTAAATATTTGTTAAATTTTATGCTCCCCATTTTGGGGTAGGCTAGTTGTAAATTTGTAAGAAATCTTCCACTTTCTGGCCTAGCACAAAGAACTTTGCTGGAGGCCTATCTAGAAAGTGTGTAGTAGGAACTTAATCATGAACCATGTTCTCCTGAACCACGCGCGGGTTCCTGACCTGTGTCTGCAGCTGGTCACATCATCAAGACTGAAGTCTTTGTCATGTGGTGAAGGCCAAACGTGTGCATTTATTTACAGAAGTTACCAACAAAAATACCACAGGAAAAGAACAGCACCTTTGGGTGAGAATAGCTCGGGGGGCTTCCATGTCTACCCACCCCACAGGAGAGGGGGTGCAGCACCCACCAGACCACTGTGCCTCCCACCCAGTCACCAGAACAGGGTGGCAGCTAGCACTGGCAACGTCGGAATGCTGGGTCCCGTTGTGCAGGGCCATGGCTTGCCTGGCACAGGGAAGTGCTGGACTGAACGGTGGCTTGCAGGGACGGCACTGGATGGAGGCTCACGAGGACGGCGGGGATGGTGCTGGACGGCGGCTCGCGGGGACGGCGGGGATGGGGCTGGACGGCGGCTCGCAGGGACGGTGGGGACGGGGCTGGACGGTGGCTCGTGGGGACGGCGGGGACGGGGCTGGACCACACATACCAGGTCATCAGCGCCAGTGAGGCAACTGGCTCACTGCAGACACGACGGCTGCCACCCCAATGTTTAAGTTCATACAACAGAGAAAATAAAATGGTAATAACAAGAGGTGTCTTCACAAACATCTGTTGCCTGTTACCACTTACTGGAGCTGCCAAGAGGAGGTCCAGGTCCCAGGGCTGTTGGGAGGACCCGGGCTTTGAAGCCAGGCAGCGCAGGGAGCACCCAGTGCGTGCGCGGCTCCCATGACAGACGGACGGATAGACAGACGAACGGACGGATGGGCGGTGCTCCCATTACCGTGCGAAAACCGACCTCACAGTACATATTCCATTCACTACAGGTGAGCAATCTAAAACAGGATGTAAATAGCCCTTAAAAGTGTAAGGAAAAAGTGCTGGAGGCTGTTTGGACGCAGCACCAAAGGCAGCAGTGAAAATGGGGAAAGACGGTAGACTGGACTCCACAGAGGAACCCTGTGCAGAAAGCAAAGTCCGTCGCATGCAGAATGGGATGCGGCCGCGGGGTCACACCTTCCACGCGCGTTTACCTTCTGCTGCAGGCAAAGGGCCCAGTTCCTGGACAGCAGGGCCTCTTACAGATGGATAAACAACGAACATTCACACCAAAGGGGAACGGCAAAGGCAAAACACAAACCCCCAGAGAAACAAAAAAGAGCAAAACCAAGAAAAATTACTTGGCAGAGAAATGTGTATTTAAATAACATTATTTTCACTTATAAACGCTCTGGTTTTTCGGAAATGGGATGTTCTGAGTAGGGAACAGGACAACAGCACGCTGTCTCCGCCGTGAGCATGCAGCCCTGGGTGCAGGCTGGCGGCATCCGTCCACCAGGCACCACACACACCGTGACCCAGCCGTCCACCTTGGGAGCTCACTCAGTAAGTCACAACCCTGCAAAACATCTCTACGCCACAAAGCTGGCCACTGAGGCGCCACTTCCAGCAGTAAAAAGCCAGGAACCACCACCAACGTGCTGGCCAGTGGGCTTGGCACAATGAGCAAACTCATGTAACAGACCGCCCTGTGGCCACCACACACTCCGCTGAGCAGCGGAAGTCCAGATGGGCGCATGGCATCTGAGGCCCTGACCGGTGCATTGCTGAGGCTGCCAGTGTCAGGCCTTGACCCTGCTGTCTCTGCGGCGACCCAGACCGCTCTCCACGTGGCCTCTGCCTCCGTCAGGAGCAGTACACACTGCCCAAAGCTGCTGTCAGACAAAGTCGGCAAGATGGGAAGATGCTTGTGATTTGATGGGAAGTAAAAAAAAGCTTAGTTATTTCCAGTACTGTCATAAGGACTAGGCAATGAAAATTGTTTAAGAATCAAGTGAATAGACAGGGAATAAAACAGGATGTGCCATCAGGGCACATTTTTGTTACAGAGAAGCCCGAGGCAGTGGGCTAAAAGGAGGTCCCCAGAAAGACATGTCCACATCTTAATTCCTGAACTCCATCTTATTTGGAAAAGGCATCTCTGTGGAGGTAATTAAGGATCTTGAGGTGAGGGCCTCCTGGATTATCTGATCACAGGCGTCCTTATCAGAGATAGGTACCAGGAACCCCGAGACAGACCAAAGAGGAGAAGGCAAAGCGGCAGGGACTGGAGTGATGTGCCCACAAGCCGGGGACGCCCGGAGCCCCCAAGGACTGGAAGAGACAAGGAAGGACCCTCCCGTAGAGACTCGGAGGGAACTGGCACTGCCGACACGCTGATTTCGGACTTCTGGCCTCAAGAACTGTGGGAGAGTAAATGTTTCTTATTTGAAGCCTCCCCACGTGGTCACTGTCATGGCTGCGGAATGCTGCCATGCGTCTTCACGGGGCCGTGGGAAGTGGTCTGGACATATCTCCATTCCCGGATGGCCACGTCGAAGCACGGGCTCACCCACCGGGGACCAGCATCATGGAGGACAAGGCAGGTGGCGTGGGAGGGTCCCCCCCACAGGCAGGCGGCACCCTGCCCGGACGACAACCACAGGAAACAGCGGGCACACCCCAAAGAGGAACACCGTTTATTTAAAGGGATGCATAACTTTAAAATATCAGTGTCATAAAAGATGGACGTCCCAGAAGAGACCGGACAACTAAACCCAGCACTTAACCCTACTCTGGAAAGTAAATGCTATGAAGATTATTCTTAGGTCAGATGACAAACTGGAAAATGAGCGAGAGATGCGGTCACAGAACGTCAACCACATTAAACTTACTGCAGCTGATCCCTGCGGGAATGAAAAGAACACTCTTCTTAGGAAACACACCCGGAAGTATTTCAGGATAAAGGGGTTCATCAACTATGTCAAAGTGGCTGATAGTATCGTTCTGATCTTCTATGTCCTCATTTTTTGTTGTTGTTTAGTTGTTATTTCTTTTTTTTTTTTTTTTTTGAGACAGAGTCTCACTCTGTCCACCAGGCTGGAATGCGGTGGCGCGATCTCGGCTCACGGCAAGCTCCGCCTCCTGGGTTCACGCCATTCTCCTGCCTCAGCCTCCCTAGTAGCTGGGACTACAGGTGCCCGCCACCGCGCCCGGCTAATTTTTTGTATTTTTAGTAGAGACGGGGTTTCACCGTGGTCTCGATCTCCTGACCTTGTGATCCGCCCGCCTCGGCCTCCCAAAGTGCTGGGATGACAGGCGTGAGCCACCGCGCCCGGCCTAGTTGTTATTTCAATTACTGAAAGTGACTGATGTTAAAATCTCCAAACAGAATTGTGAATTTGTATATTTCTTCCTTGACTTCTGCAATTTTTGCTTCATATATTGTGAGCTCCAGTATGTGATGCCTTTACGTCTTTGTGATCAATTAACTCTTTTATTACCACAAAATGTCTCTGTACACCTCCGGTAACACTCCGTGTCTTGAACTTAACTTTGTCTGAAGTTAATACAGCCACACTAGCTTTCCAGTACATTTATGTAGTCAATCCCTCATTATCTTTATCCTTCCTCTTTCAACTAATTTGTACCTTTATATTTAAAGCATATCTCTTGAAAGCTGCATATACTTAGGCCGGGTGCGGTGGCTCACGCCTGTAATCCCAGCACGTTGGGAGGCTGAGGCGGGTGGATCACAAGGTCAGGAGATCGAGACCATGGTGAAACCCCATCTCTACTAAAAACACAAAAAATTAGCCAGGCATGGTGGTGGGCGCCTGTAGTCCCAGCTACTCAGGAGGCTGAGGCAGGAGAATGGTGTGAACCCGGGAGGCAGAGCTTGTAGTGAGCTGAGATCGCGCCACTGCACTCCAGCCTGGGCAACAGAGCGAGACTCCGTCTCAAAAAAAAAAAAAAACTGCATATACTTGATACTTGATTTTTTCAAATTGATTTTTTTTTTTTTTTTTGAGACGGAGTCTCGCTCTGTTGCCCAGGCTGGAGTGCAGTGGCATGATCTGAGCTCACTGCAACCTCTGTCTCCTGGGTTCAAGTGATTCTCCCTGCCTCAGCCTCCCGAGTAGCTGGGATTACAGACACAAGCCACTACGCTCGGGTAATTTTTGTATTTTTAGTAGAGACAAGGTTTCACCATGTTGGCCAGGCTGGTCTTGAACTCCTGATGACCTCAGGTGATCCACCCGCCTTGGCCTCCCAAAGTGCTGGGATTACAGGAGTGAGCCACCGTGCCTGGCCTGACACTAAATCTCTATCTTTTAAATGGAAGATTTAGTCACTTACATTAAATGTAATCATTGATACGGCTGATTGGTTAGTTTTTTGTTTTCAGAGACTCACCTGGGTTTTTCGTCCGTTCCTCTGTTCCTGCCTTCTTACTGTAAGCAAATATGTCTAACACTCCATTTCAGTCACTCCACGGGCTCCTCAGCTCCATATCTTCGCACTACTTTGAGTGATTGCCCGAGGGCTAACAATAGGCATTCTCGCCTGCTCACAACAGACCTGGGGTTAACATTTTCCGCTTCACGTAGACTTTAGAGAGCCAGTGATGCTACAGATTCAGGAAGGATCCCCTCCCTCCTTTGCGCCAATGTCGTGTATGTTACAGTTTTTGCCTTAGTTGTGTCTATAATAAATTAAGAAAAAAAGAAAGAGAGAACTTTTCATATTTACCTACCTTTACCATTTCCAGTGGATTTTACTCCTTTCTATAGATGAGTTTCTGCCTAGCAATAATTCCTTCAGCCTGAAGATATTCCTTTAACATTTCTTATGGTGTGCCTGCTGGCAAAGCTTTCTCTCAGTTTTCAGTTATCTGAAAACGTCTTTATTTTGCTTTCGTTTTTGAAGGATATTGTCACTGGACAGAACTCTGGGTTGACAATCGTTTTTCTCTAGAACTGTAAAGATGCCAGTCCACCATCCTCTGACCTCCAGTGGTTATAAGAAACCAGACATATTTGAATCTTTATTCTCTGAGTGTAACGTCTTTTTTTTTCTGGGTGCTATCGAGAGGTTGCCTTTGGTGTTCGGTAGTTTGACCACAATACGCCCAGATAGGGTTTCCTCTTACTTCTACTGCTTAGGGTATGCGGAACTTCTTGGATTTATACGTTTATATAGTTCAGCTATTATTTCTTTAAACACTTTTTATGCCCCATTCTCTGTGTCCTCTCTCTGTGGGGCTCCAATCACATGTATGTTAGACCACCTGGTGTTATCCCACCTGTCACTGACGCTCTGCTCATTTCAATCTTTTTTTGTGTTTGTTCTTTAATTTGGATAATTTCTAAAGATTCCTCTTAAAATTCATTAAGGCTTTCATCTACCATCTTCAACCTGTTATTAAGCCCATGCAACAGGTTTTTCAGGACAGATACTGTACTTTTCAGTTCTAAAATGTCCAATTGGCTCTTCTTCAAAGACTCAGAGACTCCACTAAATTTCCCATGTGTTCGTTCATTAAGACTGCTACTAGGCTGGACGTGGTAGCTCATGCCTGTAATCCCAGCACTTTGGGAAGCCGAGGCGGGTGGATCACCTGAGGTCAGGAGTTTGAGACCAGCATGGCGAAATCCTATTTCTACTAAAAATACAAAAATTAGCTGGGTGTGGTGGCACACACCTGTAATCCCAGCTGCTTGGGAGGCTGAGACAGCAAAATCGCTTGAACCCAGCAGGTGGAGGTTGCAGTGAACCAAGATCTCACCACTGCACTCCAGCCTGGGGGACACAGTGAAACTCTGTCTCAAAAAAAAAAAGAAAAAAGAAAAAAAGAGAACCACTTCCCTTGAGCCCTTGTGTGTACCCACAATGGCGGCCTCAAACCCTCTTTTCTACTTGTGGTATCTCGGCTATCACAGTCAGTTTCTCGTGACCTTGTTAGTTTCCTGTATAGGGATCCCATTTTCCTGTTTCTTTCCCTGTGCAGTAGTTTCTGATTCTAGCTATTAGGAAAGATCATAACATCACTGAGAGGTTAATTTTGTCTGCTTCCTTTGGAGAGTGAATGAGTCTGTCTGGTAAGCAGTTGAGCCACTGGAAGACGAACTTGGTCTTTCCAAAAGCTCAATTAGGGTCAGTCTAGAACAGACCTTTTCTAGGGCGAGAGGAACCCTCTTCCTAAGATGTGACTCTCACTCTCCACGTTCATAGCTTAGAACAAACCCAAAAACTTAGGGGAACCCGTGTAGGTTTCTGTGGTGATGTCTCTGTTAGCTCCGTTACTCTGGTGCCTTGCTGCACAAATGCAAGCTACCCTCAACTCTGATCCCTGCCTCCTGAGCTTAGAGACGCCTTATGTTCTGCCGGGTGCCCTAGCTGTGGTGTACAAGGTGCTCAGGCAGAAGGCTGGGGCTACCAAGGCCACGCTCTATGTATGTCCTTTCCAGGGACAGCAGTCCTGGGCACCTGTGCCATCTGGTATTTCACTTGCTGACGGTTTCATAGTGCGGAGGCTGGTCCTGCACCTGCCACTCCACCATGGACAGGCATGGAAGCCATGAAGACAAATCTCTTATTTTAAAGTATTGTTTCAATGTGAGACATCCTCTCCCTCAAACTGCCCCTGCCAGTGTGCCCCACTATCCCAGTCCACAGGACCACAGCCACCCCGCATGGGCAAGGGCCAGATGGCAGCTGTGTTCCCCACGTCCACCGCTGGCCTCCTTGCTGCCTGCTGAAGTCTCGCCCTGTCTACAGCCCCAGCGCCCTGAACGTCCCATCTCTTCTCAAGTGTCATCCCTGCCCCTTTAGTGCGCCGTGATGATTATGGGATGTACTCTTTGGAGTCAAAGAAATACGTATCTCTTGTTAGGTTAAAAAAAAAATAGGGGGTTGGGCACCGTGGCTCATACCTGTAATCCCAGTGCTTCGGGAGGCCAAGCCAGGTGGATCACTGGAGGTCAGGAGTTCGAGACCAGCCTGACCAACATGGTGAAGCCCCGTCTCTACTAAAAGCACAAAAATTGGCCAGGTGTGGTGCAGGTGCCCATCTATAATCCCAGCTACTTAGGAGGCTGAGGTGGGAGAAGCACTTCAATCCAGGAAATGGAGGCTGCAGTGACCTGAGTTCATACAACTGCACTCACGCTTGGGCGACAAGAGCGAGACTCCGTCTCAAAAAAAAAAAAAAAAAAACCCAGAAAATATTTGGCTGGGCCCGGTGGCTCATGCCTGTAATCCTAGCACTTTGGGAGGCTGAGTCAGGAGTATTAAACTTTGAGCCCAGGAGTTCAAGACCAGCCCGGGCAACATAGTGAGACATCCATCTCTACAAAAAATAAAAATATTAGCCAGGTGTGGTGCCGGGCGCCTGCAGTCCCAGCTATTTGGGAAGCTGCACGGGGAGCATTGCTTGAGCCTGGGACGTTGAGGCTGCTGTGTGCTGAGACTGCCAGCAGACACACACAGGCTCCCACATGAGAGACGCTCACCCACCTGCCGGGCTCTAGAGACTAATCCCCGTCTAGCCAGGAAGGTAACTCTGTTGTTTCAGAGGTCAGCTCACAGGCAGGAACCGAGCGCTATGCAGGAGTCAGATACCGCAGACAAAGACACCCAGCACACAGCAACAGGGCCTGGCTTTGCCCACGCCATTTGGAAGCAGGACACGATCATGACCCGGCTGACAGAGGAGACGCCCAGGGTGGGCTCGCTCAGTGCCTGGCCTTGTGTGGCGACCGCCACCCCTCCCACCACGGGGTCCCTGAACCTTGTGAAATGAAGAGGACGTCACTTTTACCATCAAATAAGTCTACGCCTTGTCAAATCCCTTCCCACGTGCTAACACAGAGACACTGGCTGCAGCCCAGCCAGGCACCCCACCCACCCAGTCGGGGCTACGCAGGGGCAGGTGGTGGAAAAGGTATTACAGGTACTTGTGGAACCTCCTTACTTCTAAGTCCTGGAGTCCAAACATGTGTTAATCATCAGGGAGAAATGGAGCACTGAGGGTGGTGTCCCTGGGCGCTGGCGGCCTCCCAGCGTCCCCTCCAGCCCTGGCGCTGCTCTCAGCACTCTTTGAAATGGAGCCGCCATCCCTCCTGCCCAGGAAGGAAGCTCCAAGGGCAGCTCCCTCCACAGGAAGGAGGACCCCTGAGGTGTTCCGACTTTGGTCCAAGTTCCTGGAGAGAATCTTTCCTTCCTTCTGGGGTCGAGATGGTGGGGAAGGGATGGCAGTGCTGCCGTACTGAAGGGCAGCAAAGCAGCCCGCAGGGCCACTGCCAAAGCCAAGTGCAGACGACAGAGTCAGAGGCAACGTTTTGGGAAAGCTGAAGCGACTTCAGACACTGCAGCAGACGCTGTGCTCAGGGCTCCGGCGTCCTGCAAGGCCGAGTGGCTTTATGTAACGGGAAGGCCAGCTCTGAGCAGAGTCAGAGTCCCTCTCTGAAATCACTTAGAATTGTATGCAACAGTTACTAAGCTGTGGTGCTCTGTCATAAATGTTGCCAAACCCCTAGATGTTTACATTTCTAGACCAAGAAGACAGACCCCCAAAGTACCAAAACAAAAACGTGCAAGTCCACGCTGCCACAAGCCACGCTCAGGCGAACGATGAACAGGGAGCAGAGAGAAGCCTCCCGAGCAGGCGGGCTCACGACTCCTGCAGCCCCCAGAGGCGGGTGGAACCTCGCTCCTCCAGTGAAGCCTGCACAGTGACGTCCTCACCAAGAGCACGGGGGTGAAGGGGAAAAGCCGCTTCACCGTCCAGACGCCCTACAAGTACAGCCCCCACCAGGCCACCCTCGCAGAGACGGCTCAGGCGAATGTCATGTGTAGGGGACGTGTGTCACAGGGCCTGAGGCTTCAGGGGCAAACCACAAACAGCCATATGCATTGCACGTGGCCCCAGCCCTGCGTACTCCCGCGAGAGTGCCTGACCCCAGCACACCACTTCAGCCTGTGCTGATAGCTCATGGGCCCTCGGCAAAGTCAGGCCTGTGTGCTGTGGAGGGGCCCCGAGGCGGAGCCACGTCGTGGGTGCCCAAGGCGTCCCCAGGCCTCCTGCCCTGCCCTGGTGACACTGTCTGACCTGCTTGTTGAATGAGGTGACACACTCAAGTGTAGCTGAGACCTGAGGAAACACCAGCAACTGGACCTGGCAGCGGTGCCCACGCCAGCACAGCCACACAGTGGAGACCCTCCCTACAGGTGCCCCGATGCCAGCTGCAGCCCTCCCTGCATGAGCCTGCAGGGCCTGGGCTGTGCCGCCAAGCCCAGATCACAGCGACCCGAGCCTCCCACTGGGGAACACCAGAGCCACAGGAGCTGGGCTGGAGGCAGAGCATTCAGGCTCCCGGAAGCACAGCCGGCCCCAGACACTCCAGCCTCAGCTCAGCCGTGCTGACCAGGATGGAAAACACAGGCCCCAAAGCCCAAGGCTGAGCCCTGCCTGCACCAGCTCACCATCGCAGCCTTCCATCCTGGGACAGGGTCCTGGTTCCGACCACTCAGCCCTGAGCTGGCCACCTCCTGTCTCCCGCCCACAAAAGACACGAGCCGTCCTCAGTCTCCAGGCAAAGCCCGGCTGTCCCATGGAGAGTGGAACCAAGCTGGGCACGCAGGAGCCAGCGCACCCCCCGCTTCCTACATGTCCACACAGACACCCACCCCAAACCAGCCTCCGACACGTCCACACAGACACCTGCCCCAAACCAGCCTCCGACACGTCCACACAGACATGGACCCCAAACCAGCCTCCTATATGTCCACACAGACACGGACCCGCTGCTTTTGCCTCCCTTTCTCTGTCCCTCTGGCTCCAGCAGGATGGCAATGCAGTCCTTTAAGTAAAGACGTGCTACTGCAAAGAGGTGGGGTTTTAACCCTGAGGATGGGTGGCTGCTGTGGCTGGTGGACTGGCTACTCTGAGGTAGCCTCAGTAAAATGATGATACCCTCCTGAATGAATTTAAGATGAATGCTTGTCCAGTCTTTCCAAGTGCCAGGAGACCTGCGGCGTGTGTGCTAAGTGACAGCAAGCCCTGCGCTCCCACTGCCCCGTTCCTCCTACTCACCAGACGTGGCCCACATTGACCAGGGACATGTAAAGGCCCCACAGGGCAGCCATGAGAAGCACGTTAGCACAGCCCGTAATCAGGACGAAAGACGAGATGCCCAGTCCGAGAAGAGCGAGCAAGTCCAGGGTGGAGTTCATGTCTGACCAGTCCATCAGCCAGAGGATGGTGGGCATGTAGCTGAAGACTTCCCAGCTCGTCTTGTCCTGGAAGTACTGCTGGAAATTCTTCAGGAACACTCGGCAGGGAAGCAGCCCCCTGTCACCGATCAGCTGCTTGTTCTGATGGAAAGCCACCAGGAATGCCACGACTGGAAGAAAAAGAAGACAAAACAAGCGTGACTAGGAACAAACCACATGTGGACACCGTGGGTGCGGCTCAGACTTGCCGGGCGGGGCGGGGCGGGAAGGGGAGGCAGAGTCTGGCCAACAGTTTGGGGTCCAAACCCCAGACTCAGGAGTCTGAGTACTTTCTCAAAATCCTGGGGGAAATACGGGAAAACCCAGCCTGCATCAGACGCAGGGTGTGTATATACGCACACACACGGAAGCAAGCAGTGTGTGTACATGCACACACACGACTCAATCAGTGTCAAGCAGTGTGTGTATACATGCACCCACACGGACGCAAGCAGCGTGTATATACACGCGTACACACGGCCTCAAGCATTGTGCAGTGTGTGTATACATGCACACACATGGACACAAGCAGTGTGTGTATACACACACACAAGGAAGCAGTGTGTGTATACACACATACACACGGACTCAAGCAGTGTGCAAGCAGGGTGTGCACACACGCACACACAGACGCAAACTAGACACGTGTATATAAAATGCGTGCCTGCAGCAGACACAGTGTGTGTATACACGCACACACACGGACGCAAACTAGACATGCGTATATAAAATGCGTGCCTGGCTACACACAGTCCGCTGACCATCCGGACTGCACTCTGCGTTCACCATGATGAAACATACCCTGATGACCCTGGCTCTGGACAATGGCGTCACTCCCAGCACATGCTGCAGGGCTTGACACTTACAGCCCACAGGTGAGCCACGCTTACCCTCCACACAAACCCCACAACGACACTCTCACATCCACAGGTCTCCGAGTCCGTGTCTCACGTGCCCACCCCACACCGGCTTTCTCACATCCTCTGGACATCAGTGTTTGTAGAACACTGAATGTTTACCCAGAGATGACAACAGGCGAGAGAACCACATTCCCACATGAAGAATGAAAAAGTAGGTTAAAAGTAAAAAAGATACACCATGCAAATGTGAATCAAAAGAAAGCTGGATCTTGTTCACTATGGCTGAAAAAAATTAAAAATAAAAATAAAAAAATAAACAAAAGAAAGCAGAAGGGGCTCTATTAACATCATAAAAAGTAGATTTAAGAGCTGGGTACGGTGGCTCGCGCCCATAATCCGAGCACTTTGGGAGGCCAAGGCAGGCGGATCACCTGAGGTCAGGACTTTGAGACCAGCCTGGGCAACATGGCAAAACCCTGCCTCTACTAAAAACACAAAAATTAGCTGGGTGTGGTGTTGTGTGCCTGTAGTCCCAGCTACTCGGGAGGCTGAGGCAGGAGAATGGCTTGAACCTGAGAGGCAGAGGTTGCCGTGAGCCAAGATCACACCACTGCACTCCAGTCTGGGCGACAAGAGCAAAACCCCATCTCAAAAAATAAATAAATAAATAAATTTAAGGGCTGAGTACAGTGGCTTATGCCTGTAATTCCAACACTTTGGGAGGCCAAGGCAGGTGGATCACCTGGGGTCAGGAGTTTAAGACCAGCCTGGCGAACATGGCAAAACCCTGTCTCTACTAAAAAAAAATACAAAAACTAGTCGGGTGTGGTGGTGCACCCCAGTAGTTCCACCTACTTGGGAGGCTGAGGCAGGAGAATCACTTGAACCCGGAAGGCTGCAGCGAGCCGAGATGGCGCCATTGCACTCCAGCTTGCGCAACAGAGACTCTGTCTCAAAAGGAAAAAAGTCGATTTATGAACAAGGAATGACACAGGGATGAAAGAAGATACTGCATAATGATAAAAATATCACAAGAGCAACCCCAGAAGTACATGCGGCTTCCTACTGCGTGTAGGAAGCTGGCTTGGGGTCCACATCTGTGTAACTGTGCGTGCTGGTTTGGAGTGGTGTCTGTGTAGACAGGTAGGAAGCTAGTACATGTACTTTTCCCCATGCGTTTATAAATCTAAAAAAGTATAAACAGAATCTGCACATGGAAAACTATAAAACACTGATTTAAAAAATGAAACAAGATCTAACTACACGAAGAGACAGACCATGTTCATGGATTGGAAGAATCAAAATCATTAAGGTGTCAATTTGATCCATAAATTCAGCACAATCTGAACCAAAACACCCAGTCAGTGCTTCTGCCGAGGCTGACAAGCCAATTCTAGAATGTACATGGGAGGGCAAAGGGACTAAAATAGCCAGAACCATCTGGAAAAGAACAGAGGTGGAGGACTCAACGTTACCCAGTTTCAAGACTTACTAAGAAGCTAATCAAGACCACATGAAGACAGCACAGCACTGATTAAAGAAGAGCCGCAGAACTTAGGAGAATGGAAGACAGGGCCCAGACATAGCCCCGCTGCCCCAACCCAACACACAGAGGGAACAAATGCTGACAAAGGTTCAAAGGTCACTCCACAGACAAAGAGCAGCCTTGGGCCGGGCGCGGTGGCTCACACCTGCCATCCCAGCACTTTGGGAGGCCAAGCGCTGTGGCTCACACCTGCCATCTCAGCACTTCAAGAGGCTGAGGCCTTGGGCCGGGCGCTGCGGCTGACACCTGCCATCCCAGCACTTCGGGAGGCCAAGGCAGGAGGATCGCTTGAGCCCAGGAGTTTCAGAGCAGCCTGGGCAACAAGCTGAGACCCAATCTCTACAAAATAAATAAAAAAACAAAAACTAGTCCTTTAACAATGATGTTGGAACAAATGGATGTCCACGTGCAAAAAGATGGACCTGAACACACTACACACCTTACACAAAAATTAACCAAAAAGGATCATAGGCCTAAATGTAAAATATAAAAGCATAAAACTTGTATATGGAAATATAGAAGAAAATCTATGTGACTTGGGTTTGGCAACAAGTTCTTAGATACAACACCAAAAGCATAATCTATGAAATTAAAAACTGTAAATTGAACTTTATCAAAATGAAAAACTTTTTTTATTTTTATTTTTTATTTTTTTGAGATGGAGTCTCGCTCTGTCGCCCAAGCTGGAGTGCAGTGGTGCAATCTCGGCTCACTGCAAGCTCCGCCCCCTGGGGTTTATGCCGTTCTCCTGCCTCAGCTTCCCGTGTAGCTGGGACTACAGG
>NW_012119487.1:10917728-10919304 GCF_000951035.1 Colobus angolensis palliatus
TGGTGGTGCGCCTGTAATCCCAGCTACTCGGGAGGCTGAGGCAGGAGAATTGCTTGAACCCAAGAGGCGGAGGTTGGAGTGAGCCAACACAGTGCCACTACACTCCAGCCTCGTCGACAGAGTAAGACTCTATCTCAAAACAGAAAAAAAAAAAAAGAAAAGGAAAGGAAATGGACAGTGCCTAATGCTGTGGAAGGTTCAGGACAGCAGGAGTGCCCTCGCTGTGCTGGGGATGCTGTGGACGGCAGATGGTGGCGTGTGACCCAGGTAATGAAGGGTTACCTTACAACCCAGCTACTGCGCCTCTCAGGCCTTCAACCTGAAAACGTGCTCACACAGAAGCCTCGTGCAGATGCTCATAGCAGCTCTGTTCATAGTCACTAAAAACTAGAAACAAGGACGACGTCCTTCACGGTGGAAGTGGATAAATAACCAGAGGTGCATTAGTGCAACAGAAAAATAATCAGAGGTAAGAATGCAGGAGCTGTTGGTTCAGGCAACAACATGGATGAATCTTAAGTGCATTTTGCTAAGTAAGAGAATCTAGACCCAACAGGCTACGTACTGCATGATTCCATTCATACGGAAAAGGTAAAATCAGAGGGATGGGAGACGGACCCAGGCGTGCCAGGGGCTGGTGTGGGGGAAGTGGTCACTCCCATGCACGGGGACTTAGGGGCTGGAGCCGGGGTGATGGAGCAAAGCCCACAGCACTGAGCATTACACAAGATGAACTTTAATGCGCACAAACTATTGGGGGAAGACCCAACCAGGAGGTCAGGGGATGCAGACGGAATGCAGGCTCCACACACACGAATGTAAATCAGAACCACACTGGCCAGAGGGCAGGAGCTGCCTAAGCAACTCTGGAAAATGTTCTGAGTAGAGACCGCAAGGCCAGAAGGAGCGGTACACAAACACTGCACTCCAGGGCTTTTCCCCCTGGCCTGGGAGGACAATCCTCACATGTGCACCAGGGCTGAGCAGATGCTAGAGGAGTTGGGGTAGCCAGGTTCTCACGAGCAGAGAGGGAGGATTCAGATGGGCCAGGAGGGAAGACTGGAATACACCGTGTGCCAGGACGGAGGGCTGGAATACACCATGTGTCAGGACGGAAGACTGGAATACACCGTGTGCCAGGTGAGAGTCAGAGTCATTGGCATGGACCAGGTTCACCTTCGTATACTTACGGACGGATGGGTGGATACAACAGAGTTGCAACCACATGTGCGAAATGAGACAGTGACATACAGAGCCTAGCTCTGCCCAGCAAGAGGGCCAGCAGCCATGAGACCCCGGGAGCAACGGCCCTCCCAGTACCCAGATCAGAGTTTCTATGCTCCCCTAAAGAGAACCAGGGCTTCTTGGAGAAACAGCTCATTCTAGGGCTGGGGCAGAGAAACAGAAGCTGGGCCTGAAGCATCCCTGTGGGGAAGGACGGGAAAGCCACCAGTGGTCAAAGCTGGAGAAAGTGAGCAGCAAACTCACAGTGACAGCAATGGAATACAACCCGGACACAGACTCACGGTGACAACACCGCACCACAACCCGGACACAGACTCACGGTGACAACACC
>NW_012119487.1:10920313-10929121 GCF_000951035.1 Colobus angolensis palliatus
GGTGACAACACCGCACCACAACCCGGACACAGACTCACAGTGAAAACACTGGATAACAACCCAGAGGGAAAATAAATGGGCGTAGGTCCACAGTGACAAAATCAGTGACCACAAACAAGTAAGTAACAAGATCTTCCTCACAGAGGAATTCCACATAATGTCTGCAGACACTCCCTCCGGGAGGCGGGGGCAGTGAGTGGCTTCCAGAGGACAGAGCAGGCAGGAAAGCCGGGACCCGACAGAGGGGACACCTGGTGGACACACCTTGGCCAGGTGATCAGAAAGCCGTGCGGATGTCGGGATTGTGATACGGTGGGACGGAAAGGGCCCCGCACCTCTGTGGGCGTCTTCCCAAAACCCATCACCCAGTCTAATAGCGAGAGAACACCAGACGGACCCAACGTGAGGGACGCTCTACAGACACCATGACAGGCCTACTGGACACTGCCAAGGTCGGAAAACACAGGAAAGTCTGGGAGACTGTCATAGACAGGGAGGGAGGGAGGAGACGCCAGGACAAAACTTTCTGGGAAAAGGCATGGGTGGAAAAGCCACAGAGGCTGCAGTTTTAGCTAATAGTTTTATTTTTAATAAAAAAATTTTAAAAAGTAAAGGTTTCTTGAAGACTCTGTACCACTCAGTGCCCAGCATGAAGGGCTGTGAGCAGCTTCCCTCCAGGGCAGTGGGAGCTGGGCCACAGGCAGAGCACCGCAGGGTCCTGGGCGACAAAAGGGCCAGTGTTGGTGACCTCTAAAGGGGCTGGGGATGGCAGGTGAGTGGGGGGCAGCTCCAAGTGAGGAGGAAGAGAATGGACACAGGCGGACACGGGGCAGGACACAGGATGGACACAGGGTAAACACGGGGCGGACAGGGGGCGGGACCCACGGTAGGACACAGACTGGACACAGGGCTGGACACATGGTGGACACAGAGTGGACATGGGGTGTGACGCAGGGTGGGAAACAGGGCTGCAGCAGAAGACTCCCCACACCCCTCCTGCCTCCACCTCCAGGTGGAAGGGACCTGAGTTGTGAGCGCTGACCTCCTAGCAACATAGAGGACACCTTACAGCAGGCCCTCAGCCCCAGCAGCCACATGCGCAGGGACCCTCAGCCCCAGCAGCCACATGCGCAGGGACCCTCAGCCCCAGCGGCCACATGTGCAGGGACCGCACCAGCAGCTTCCACAGGAGCTCAGGTCAGTGTGTGTGCATGTGGGTATGACATGCCCGTGTGTACATGTGTGCGCAGGGGTGTGTGCATGTGTCTGTACACGTGTGCACATGTATACATGTATGTGCGCACGTTCAGGGATGTGCGTGTATCCTGGCATGTCTGCAGGTGGGAGAAACACAGGTGGTGACTGTTCAGCCACTGCACACTCCAGGGCCCAACCCTCATCAGCGCTAGGAGGGGCCCTTTCCCACAGGGACCTAATCAGCGCTGCTGAAGGATGGATGTGCTCTGCCCCTCACCACAGTGCAAACTCCAGGGCCACAGAGGAAAACAAGATGTGGCCTCACCAAAGCAATAGCCTAAATCAGTAATTCTAAGGCAAGAAGCATAGGGTACTTCCTGCTTATCAGGAAAAAGGAAGACAGACTTAACTGAGATTTCAGGGAAAAAAATTATTTCAACCTCTACTCACATTATAAAAACAGCTACATAAAAAGCAGCAGCAAAAATTTTGAAACATCACAGGCTCTCAAAGCAAAACTAACCAACCAGTCAAGCTTCGGAAGGCCCCGTCACTGCCCCACACAGGAGGCAACAGACAGCCATGCGACCAGGTCTCACAGGGACCCTGAGCCTGACCTGGGAGCTGCAACCCTGTCTCCCAAGCAGCCAACAGCAGGCATGGCCAGCAAATACTTTGCGTCAGAATCAGAAACAAATTGCCACGTGTGGCAGCCTGAGCCTGTAGCCCCAGCTACTCAGGAGGCTGAGGCAGGAGAATCGCTTGAAACCGGAAGGAGGAGGTTGTAGTGAGAGGAGATCACACCACTGCATTCCAGCCTGGGCGAAAAAGTGAAACTGTCTCTAAAAAAAAAAAAAAAAAAAAAAAAAAAAAAAAAAAAAAAAAAAGAATCAGAAAAAAAAAAAATCAGCTTTCTCTTTTCTCCTTTTGGATAAATTGTTGTAAGATTAAAACAGTCGGCCGGGCGCGGTGGCTCAAGCCTGTAATCCCAGCACTTTGGGAGGCCGAGACGGGCGGATCACAAGGTCAGGAGATCGAGACCATCCTGGCGAACACGGTGAAACCCCGTCTCTACTAAAAAATACAAAAAAACTAGCCGGGCGAGGTGGCGGGCGCCTGTAATCCAAGCCACTTGGGAGGCTGAGGCAGGAGAATGGCGTGAACCCGGGAGGCGGAGCTTGCAGTGAGCTGAGATCCGGCCACTGCACTCCAGCCCGGGCGACAGAGCAAGACTCCGTCTCAAGAAAAAAAAAAAAAAAAACAAAAAAACAGTCATCCCAGAAATGCAGAAATGCCATTCTCGATGGTTCTTACTGGCCATGGTTAAATTCTGGGCCTTGGCACGGTGACCTCAAGTATTTTGTCTTTAAAGGTATGTGCTGCAGAGCTCTGAGGTCGGGCAGTGCTGTTTGCTTTTTAAACAAAGAAGTATTTTTACAGAAGACCTTGTAAAAGCAAGTGGTGCATTTCATTAGAATTCAAGTGGCCTGGAGAAAAGAAAAAGAACTCATTTCCCATGAGCTCTCAGAGCCACTGAAAGCTCAGAACAAAACAAACTGAGCAGGGTTTCAAGTATTCTTTTTGGTTTAATTTTCTCCTCAGATTTTCTGAAGAACAGCTGAGAGTTTAGCAAATATGGGTGCAAACGATTCTGCCTGCCATGTCAACTCTGCCTTGGGTGTCATCTGAGGAGGATGACAAGCTACAAGGGCTGCGGCGAGACTCAGAGACACGCTACTGATGGCACCGTGGCCCCACCTCGCTGGAGCAGCTGCAGGGGAGAAGTGATAAAACTGCCCCACGTGGAAAAGAAAGAAGGGCAGTGAGCGGGCGCAGAGAACAGACGCCACAACGCAGCACGCGTGCCTCCACGCCTAAAGGACAACACGAGTGTGGACATCCCCTAGAGGTTGGATTTTCAACACAAATCTCACCCGAGGACTCCAACGTGACAATGTGGAACTGGAAAGACGAGCAAGAAAAACCCCTCTGTTCCCGCCAGCGTTGGGTGTTCCTTCTGCAGCCCAGGCGGTCCACGTTACTCGGGATCATAGTCGAGCGGTGGGTTCTGTGTGGTGCTTGGCTCCTAGGGCCTTGGGGAACCCATGTTCTTCTCCATTCAGCTTCATGGAGAGACTTTTCCAGGTTCTAGCCCATGCTAGGAAGCTAGACAGGAGAGTGGCCCCACCCGCCCTGTTTGGAACCTAGTCGGGGCGTGCGGTGTTTGAAGCACGTGGGCAGATTGGGGTGAGGCCAGAAGAGCCTCTTCCAGAGCCAAGGACGAGCCTTGAGGCTGAAGAGCTCACCGAGGCCACTACAAGATAGAAAAAGAGCCTCAGAGAGTCCTCAGTAAATAACCAGAACAGAGAGCAAAGGTGGAGAGCAGGAGGGCAAGGCACTGAGACTCTACAAGCTTCCAGGGAGAAGAGTCAGATGCTTGAAGATGCCTCCTCGATGCTGCAAAGCTCTGAGGGAAAGTGGCTTTGATGGAGAATTACAGATCCAGGAAAGTTGGTCCTTTTCCTTTCTGAAAAAGCTGCTTGGGGATACACTCCAGCAAAAAGAGAATCCTCCAGCAAACAGGGAGACACGAGCAGCCCAGGAAGTATGAACGCAACCAAGGGAGGGCTGCGGCAGTCTCTCTCCTGCTGGGCCACACCTCAGGGCTGGAGGTGGGTGGAGGGGGAGGAAGGGGTGATGGCTGGAAAAGTGTCCCATGTTGACACTAAGCCCTGGTAGAGACCACCTGTTACAGGTCAGGCACATTTCACTGAGCAGGAGATGCCCCTAGAAGACAAGGGATAGAGGTATAAAGAAAGCCCTCTCCCTGACTGGAAGGAGCCAGAGGGTAGATGGGCACAACGACATTGGAAAGGGGACAATATCAGCCACAAAGGAAGCAGAGAGCAGGGCTCCAGTGGTCAGTCCTGGATGGGGTCAGGAGTCCACGAGTGATGAGGGCTAAGTCTGAAGACCGGAAGGGCATCGGCAACCATGGAGAGAACAAGCACAGTTCAACCCCGGGAAGGCAGAGGTCAGGTGGTCTCAGGACCGTGGTCAGGAAGGGATGCCTCACGTGGCGGGGACACAGCGGGAGCAGTTCAGGCACCACGGCTCGTCTGCTGGGGCCCCAGCCTCTCGTTGCAAGCAGTGCAGGTGGACATCTGCCCCAGAGGCAGCAGGGAGCGTGTGTCCCGAGGCCCCCAGCACTCGTGCCCTGTGCACGCGCCAAGCGTTTGGCCCCGGCCAGGGCGGTTCCCTCCTGGGCCTGTCCAGGACTCGGACCCAACAAACACGTGAACCGACAGACCAAATCCCTCAGGAGGGTCTCTGTGCTGAAGCCATGACAGCCATGAAAAGTGCCAGTCACAAAGTCAGTCTGCAAACACCAACATTACCCAGTCTCCATGTCACATTTCACCCACAAATCCCTTCCAAATTGTAACAGTATCTCATAAATGTTTGAGCTTCAAAAGAAAGGTCCTTTCCAACGTTCAGATACACAGAGAGACTCCGTGGCTGCCTGCAAGCCATCTCCCGAGCCAGCGTGTCCTCCGTCCACCTTCTGGGAAGTGTGCACAGGCGGGGAATCTCATGTCAGCCTCAGGATGGCCCAGTGGTCAGTCTCACCTCATCAGTGACAGGCAAGTCTTGATGAGTGTCTTGGCTAAGGCCACATAGCTAAGGTGTGGTCCACCAACTCTGAGCCCCACTACTTCCACCTGTCACAAGCTTCCGGAAAGTTCTCTGCAGTGAACAGCTATCAACCCAATTCTGACCAACTGTAATTACACTGTTTCCAGAAAACACCTGAATTCTGAGGCAGTTAAAATGCATTGTGTACATATTCTATGTGATTCTCAAAAATAGCAAACTAACATGAGTTCAGTCCAGGAGAGCCTAGCCGGGGTGGGCAGCTCTAGCCTAGGGTGTCTTCAGTAGCACCTGCGAGGCTGTCCTTCCCCGGCCTTGTCAGGGATCCAGCTCTACCCACGGGCGCTGTAACAGACGCAGGGCTGCCGGAAATTCCAGGAGTCCAGCCCCAGCTGCCTGTGGCCACCCATGGACCGACCTGCCCAGGCCCCCTGGGAGAGGGATTTCAAAGCATCAAGGAGCCGGCCTGGTTGACAAGCCTCCAAACCAGCTGTTTGCCACACATGCCCTTGCACTGCAGGGTTGACCAGTGCAGGCCTCAATCTTCCGCGGGGAACACTGGGCCACAACGCTGGTGTGTGACCCTGGGGGTCCCTGGCATAAAACAGTGAGGGCTTCTGGCTAGGCTGCTCTGCCCTTTGTCCCAGTGACCCTGGGCATGGTGCCGGCTCTTGGTTCAGTTTCCTCATTGCATACACAGACGGCAGCAGGCCTGAGTGCAGGAGGCACGAGCACCCATGGGCGGCCAGCACTGCCCCTACACACCAAGAACACAGCACCCAGGTCCCGCTGCTTAGGCCGGAAACTCCTGTCACATGAGCTTTTACTCATCCGGATTTTGGCCGTTCCTGGGAGTGGCATCTGGGCTGAGGGGATGCTCAGTGTCACGTGTCCCCCATCACCTCGGGTGGCCTTGGTCCTCCCAGGTGCCGTCACGGCCCAAGAACGCCACTGCCCAGATGTGAACCGGGTGTCCAGGATACGCAGGCTGCACAGCGACGTGAATGAAGGGCAGGGCTGAACTCCAGGGCCCACGGACACTCGCTGCACAGCCAGGCCGGAGGCTGACCCTGCTCCCTCGCTGTCCACCGGGGGCAGTGACGTTGTCACCAGAAGGTCGGCACCGGGCAAGTGCTACTTCAGCATCTGTTCAACACAGTAATTGCACTAGGGACTGGAGTCCACACGTCAGGATGACAGGTGTGTTTTCAACTCCGA
This sequence comes from Colobus angolensis palliatus, assembly GCF_000951035.1. Lineage (NCBI taxonomy): Eukaryota > Metazoa > Chordata > Mammalia > Primates > Cercopithecidae > Colobus > Colobus angolensis. Next base: position 10,926,383 of record NW_012119487.1, read on the forward strand.
GCCCTGTGAAAATGCCGCTTTCCGCTAACACGACACTCCGGCTCCCACAGCACAGCAGGGCATGGCAGACACCCCAGGATGCCCGTGGTACGCACGTCTGTATGCAGTAAGCACACCCCTAGCACCTGCACACCCCCAGCACCTACACACCTCAGTGGCAGCACATGGAAACACCCCGGCCCACGGGGGGAAGGAGCCAGCCCCAGGACGGACGCAAAATCAGGCTGAATGCAGAGGCCTGTCGCTGGCAGCCGGCCTCTCCAGGTCTAGCTTCGAAGCTTCCCCGAAAGAGTAGGCGTTTCTGTGTTCTCCTGATCTGTACATTTTTACTACGTCTGCTGAGACTATCTGCCTAAGCCTGCCTCAGTTCAATGTCTTTTAACATAGGGAGTTTCCACAGAATACATTTGATTATGTGTTTAACAAGTGTTCAATAGCTACAAACATTGTAAAATTCAGTATCAAGTGAACTATTTGGAGAGCCCCTATGGCAACTTGGAAAAACCCTGGGATTCTGAGGAACAGGGAGGAGCGCACGGTCCCAGTAAAATCCAGAACTTTCTAGAAGGAGATAAATGCAGGATGACTGCCTGCTTGCCCTGGGCCAGCTCAGCCAGAAAACCATGTCCCTGGAAGATCCTGGAAGATGGGAAACTGGTTCCTTGATACAGCAGAAAGACACTGATTCTACCCTAAATATACTCACAAGATAGAAGAACATGCATATGTCAAGGAGAAATGTTCAATGCTGGGCACCAGGCTTAAAATATCTACTTGACCCAGTGGCTTAAAAGTGGTTCCTTCAGAATTGAACAGAGAATCCCTGCAGAGATCAAAGGAGCCTCAGCTCGTTTGAAAGAGTCTGAGCTGGTTTTATGAAGCTGTGCTCAGGAGGCAACACCGCTGGGACTTTCCGCTGTATCTTGGGTTCCCCTGTGGAAGGCCTATTAGAGCCTCACAGCTTCGCTTTATCTCTACTTCATCGTTTGCTAAGTGACAGCACCAACATTTAGAACGACTGTTTAATACTGTGGAGGGAAAAGCAACCTGGGAAGAACTACATTTTAAAATAATTGCGGCCGGGCGCGGTGGCTCAAGCCTGTAATCCCAGCACTTTGGGAGGCTGAGACGGGCGGATCACGAGGTCAGGAGATCGAGACCATCCTGGCTAACACGGTGAAACCCCGTCTCTACTAAAAAATACAAAAAACTAGCCGGGCGAGGTGGCGGGCGCCTGTAGTCCCAGCTACTCCGGAGGCTGAGGCAGGAGAATGGCGGGAACCCGGGAGGCGGAGCTTGCAGTGAGCTGAGATCCGGCCACTGCACTCCAGCCTGGGCGACAGAGCGAGACTCCGTCTCAAAAAAAAAAAAAAAAAAAAAATTTAAGCCGGGCACAGTGGCTCACGCCTGTAATCCCAGCACTTCGGGAGGCCCTGAGGTCGGAAGTTCAAGACCAGCCTGGCCAACATGGTGAAACCCCATCTCTACTAAAAATATTTTTAAAAATTAGCCAGGCGTGGTGGTGCATGCCTGTAATCCCAGCTACTTGGAAGGCTGAGGCAGGAGAATTGCTTGAACCCAGGAGACAGAGGTTGCAGTGGGCCGAAATGGTGCCACTGCACTCCAGCGTGGGCAACAGAGCGAGACTCCGTCTCAAAAATACATAAAATAAAAATAATTGCTTTAAGGAAAGAGAGAGAGAGAGACCGAGTTGAAGCCGACACTGCAATCCCACAGGAAACCTGGTAGTGATGAGCACCAGGAGGTGGAAAGTATCACACAAACGGCACGCAAAACGTCAACCTGAGCATCACTCCAGCACAGCCAGGCTACCAAACTTCCCGTGATGTGCGTGGGACGAAAGCTGTGCAAACAAGAACTTCTGCGATCCGACCGTTTCCTTCCACGCGTGAGGGACGTAGACGACGGAAGGAAATGGAGACGTCCAGCGTCCACGGCCTACAACCACACGTGGACAACGCCAGGGCCAGTGGCTCCGCGGCCCTCTGGAAGGGTGGCTGCCCACGCACCCCGCTGGCTCCGTCTCGGCCTGGCACGCTCCCCTCACTTCCAGGCTCATTTGAGAGCCTAAGTTTGGGCTTCGTTGCTACCAACAGGTTGGGCTTATGAAACGTGTATCCGTGTGTCCACTAATGTCCCTGTGATCACAGGGCCGTTCTCTTCCAACCCAGTTGCGCGTAGTCGGGGCTGGGGAGGGAGGGAGTGGGAATCGCCAGCTGCCCCTGGCCAGGGGGTCCAGAGGTTTTGAGCCCGAACTGACTTTTCTCAGAGCTCTGCAGGCTGCGCACGCTGCGGGCTGGAGGGTCCCGGCCAGCGGACCCCGCCAACCACACCCCAGAGTGAGGCGCAGGCTTCACCTGCAGACGAGGGTCCAGAGCTGCCCCCAGGCCTCCGCTGGGGACCCTCCCGAAGGCGGGCTGAGCTAGGCGAGAACACCAAAGGAGAAACTCCAGTCTGGCCACCAGCCAGTCACCCTCCCTCAGCCCTCGGGAGACGCGAAGGGGGCTCCCGGGCCGGCTCCCCGCGGTGCCGATGTGGCGTGCGGGGGCCCAGCGAGAGCGGGAAGCTCCACCGTCAGCACAGCGCTGTGCCGGGGGCAGCAGGGGCGCCCCCCTCTCCAGGCCTCCCCCCGCCCCGCAGCCAGAACGCAGAACCCCCGACCTGCCCACGGACGGGCGACCCGCCGCCCGACTTGCCCTGCTGGCCTGCGAGCTCCTG
>NW_012119487.1:10929406-10939031 GCF_000951035.1 Colobus angolensis palliatus
GGGCGGGGGTCGTGGAGCGCGGAGGTGACACTGGCGGATGTCCCGGGCCCGCCCGCCACTCACAGTACACGAAGGCTAGGGCCTTCAGGAGCACGATCCGGGTCAGCCAGAAGGTGCCCGCGTGGAGGTGGGCCGGAGAGCCTGCGGGGTCACGCCCCGGCGCGGGCGGCGACTCAGGCTCCGGGTCCGAGTACCCGGTTTTCCGCCTCCTCAGCGACTCCTCGGGCGCCGCCATTGTTGGGCCGTCAGGGCGCATGTGCGGGGAGGGCGCACTCCCGGAGGCTCCGCCCATTATCGGAGGCCCCGCCTCTCCCAGGTCGGCCCTGCCCACGGCCGAAAGCCCCACCCACACTCCCGGGGGCCCCGCCCACGCGCGGGAGCTGGTGCCCTGTGCCTGCCTTCCTCGCAGTCCTCGTTGGGCGCTGCTGCGGGTAGGGTGCGGGACCGGGTACCTGGGAGGTGGTGCGCGTCGCCCGACCCGAACTCACTGGGGCATGCACGCGTGCCTTCCGTCAGTCCGCGTTGCAGAGGCCCAGGTGCCCTCGCCCAGCCAGGCGCCTTCCCTCCCAACTCTTGTCCTGGCGAAGGTGGGCTGCAGAAACCCTGGCGGTACTGCCACAGCGTGCCCCTGCCTCACAGCTGACACTCACTCCCAGTATCCGCGGAGGGTGCTGGGCGATCGTCGTAGCCAGAAAGGGACAGAGGAGGCAGGGCTGGGCCTGGAATGCTGGGGGGACCCTCCCCTTCCTCCCAGCCTTCCGCCTTTGCACAGCCCAGCTCCTGCCAGCCCTTGGGACTGGACTTCAAGCTGTGGGGGAAGAGGGGGACTCAGGACTCAAGAGGGAAGGGCTGACTTCCCATCGCCCCAAACAGAACCTGGAGGAGGACGCCAGCAACTCTACATTCTGATGACTGGGGCGGGGTTCTGGGGGCTGATCTGAAGTGGGTGCTGGGAGAGGCTGGGGTCACAGGCATTCCTTAGAGGAAAGAAAGGGCGTGAGGCCAGAGTAGAGGCCAGAGTAGGCATTGGAGACCTAGGGGTTATTGAATAAACTGTGGGGCACTTGGAAGGAAACTGTGGAAGTGCAGGTTTCTCCTTATTCATTCGTCAGAGTTCTTTACGTATGAAAAATCCGTTCTTTTGTGTATATTGGAAATATTGTCCTGGCTTTTTGGTTTTGTTTTTACGTATTCTTGTCTTTCGCCTCTCTAGTGTTCCTGGTGTTTTGGCATATAAATTATTGTCACTCGGATGGTCAAATGACCCGTCTTTATAACCACCTGTAGTGTGAGCCTTGTGAGGGCAGAGACTGACTGTGGACATCAGGTCCCCAAATCCAGGGCTGACCAGCAGTGGCCAGAGCTTCCTCTCAGCCTCCAGCCTCCCTGCATTGCTGGGGTCATAGCATACCTGTACATCTTATGGTTTAATTCATTTTTAGTTTCCATTTCTTTTCTATGAAAACCCCCTCAGGAGCCCAGCTGTGCAATGGGACCCTGTAAAAGATATTGCCATGGGTGCAAACATGCAAACATCCTCCACATGCTGGCCAAGCCTCCGGGAGCCCAGCGTGTGCCTGAGGGCTCGGAGCCTTGGGGATTGCAGGAGCCGTCGGCCCTGGCCGGCGCCCAGCACCCAGGTCTCTCCGCAGAGCCCACCACCTGTACCTCTCCTCATGATCTGGGGGCCAGTTTGGGAAGGGCCAGCAGAGCTGACACGGTTCCCCTCCTCTGTGGGGAACAGGGAGCCCCACACCCTCGGGCTACGCCTGCAGAGTGGGCCCTGTCTGGATGCCAGGCCTGCTCGGAGACGGACGGCGAGAGGGACTGCCCTGTGTCAGGTGTGGCCCTGTGCTGTCCTCAGGTGGGGCTGCCGTCACAAGGAGCCTTTGTGCACAGCTTCCCCTCGCTGGGCCGAGCTGCTCTCCCCGCAAAGGGCACAATGGGGCATTGTGCAGAGCAGAAAAGGGCCTCTTGTTCCAGCTTCCAGCGCTCCGGGCTCCGGCTCTGCGTTTGCCCAGGGTGGGAGCAGTCACCGGAAGGGTCTGCTGGGAGCTCCTGTCCTCTCTGAGCTCAAGTTTCCCTCGGGGTCTGCTCTCTTGGGACCCTGACCACAGGGGTCCCATCCACTGCCGAGAATGGCTCCAGAGCAGGTCACTGGGGGCAGGGCTTGGACCGAGGAGAGGTGGACCAGCAGCTCTGTTCATGCCCATTTCAGCCTGAATTTAATCAAAAGTGCACTGGGTTATGATTCAGCCATAAAAAGGAATCCAGGAGCCGGGCGCAGTGGCTCAAGCCTGTCATCCCAGCACTTTGGGAGGCCAAGACGAGTGGATCACCTGAGGTCAGGAGTTCAAGACCAGCCTGGTCAATATGGTGAAACCCCGCCTCTGCTAAAAATACAAAAAAAAATAGCCAGGCATGGTGGTGGGCGCCTGTAATCCCAGCTACTTGGGAGGCTGTGACAGGAGAATCGCTTGAACCCGGGAGGTGGAGGTTGCAGTGAGCCGAGATTGAGCGCTGCACTCCAGCCTGGCTGAGACTCTGTCTCTAAAATAAAGTAAAATAAAATAAAATGGAATCCCGTTCTGACACATGCTACAACACAGGTGAACCTCAGGACAGCAAGTTCAGTGGGACAGGACAGACGCGGAGGTCACATGTTGTGTGAACCCATTTACACGAAATGTCCAGGGTGGGCAAAGCCAGAGGGAAAGGAGGGAGCTCTGTGGTCCAGGTCTGGGGATGGGGAGTGGGGAGCCGGTGCTCCGTGGGTAGGATGTTTCCTTTTGGGCTGATGAGAATGTTCTGGAACTAGGTGATGGCGGCCCAGCACTGCGAGGTGCTAAACACCACTTAGTCGTTCACCGGAATGTGGCTTATTTCATGCTATGTGAATTTCGCCTCGAATTTTAGAAAAGTAAAATGAGGCTGGGCATGGTGGCTCACGCCTGTAATCCCAGCACTTTGGGAGGCCGAGGCGGGTGGATCACCTGAGGTCAGGAGATCAAGACCATCCTGGCTAACACCGTGAAACCCTGTCTCTACTAAAACTAGAAAAAAAAAAAAAAATTAGCCAGGAGCGGTGGCGGGTGCCTGTAGTCCCAGCTGCTCGGGAGGCTGAGGCAGGAGAATGGCGTGAACTCGGGAGGCGGAGCTTGCAGTGAGCCGAGATCGCGCCACTGCACTCCAGCCTGGGAGACAGAGCGAGACTCCGTCTCAAAAAATAAAAATAAAAATAAAAATAAAATGAAAACAAAAGAACGACAGACAGCCCTGCACTGGTGTTTCAGAATCGCCTGGAAGGCGCTGTCACCTGTCGGAATACATCATATTCTTTACACTCACCTTCTTCATCTATATTAAGGAGCATCTAGCAGTTTAAAAATAACGTTTAGATACAGGTGTGTCTTATTCCCCAAGAAGGCGCTTCAGTTAAAAACAGAGGCTTCTCCGCAGACCCGGAGCAAGTTGCTGCGGCCAGGAAACCGGCCAGATGGGGTCCTTCCACCCTGCAGCTCAGCGCCCGGCAGGCACAGGAACCCAGGCTCTGCTCTGAACGCCTCACACCAACCCGAGGCGGGAGGAGGAGGCGGAGGGCGTCCTGAGTTTGCCCTATCAGGCAAAAACTCTAAGAAAAAAGCCCGGCTGACCCAGGAGAGGCCTGAGGGAGTGGAGTGGAGATGAGGCTCGGCCACCTCAGGGCTGCCGGGTGCTGGGGGAGAAGAGGCTGAGGAGAGGAGCGTGGGGAGGGGGGAGAGAGGGGCTCCCCAAGAGTGCGCAGGCTGGACTGGGCTGTCTCCCCAGAGACCCACCGACAAGCTGCCCTAGGTGGGACCCTGTCCCCGCCATCCCAGCCTGTGCCAGCACGGCCCCTGGGACCCAGGCACACACAAGCCCGTGGCTGGCCACGCTCCCAGCAGCTGCGGCCCCGCTTCAGGGAGGAATGAACCCCTGTCGGCACCTCGTCCAGCTGTCCCCCAGCACCTCGGCCTGGCAGCTCCTGCCGCATCGGGGCCATTGTCCCTGGCATGCGGTTGCAGCTGTCTCTGGCACCCACAGGAACCCAGCGTGGGCCCGAAGCTAATCGTGCACTGTTCATTTACCCCAATTTGTCATGTCCTGAGATCTGTGTATGGAAGGGGAGCCCGGGACCCATTGATGCTAACATCTGTCGCCGCCTTCTGGAAGGGTGGTCAGTTTGGGCAGATCCTGCCGTGACTGTCCAGCGGCCAAACCCCACCACGTGAGGCTGGCAGGTGCGGGTGGGGGGCTGAGAGAGCAGGTGTCGTACCATTTGCTGGTTGTCCTGGGACCATGACTCACAGACGGCTGTTCTGCTTGGCTCACCCTGTCCTCTCCCTGCATCCTCAGCTACAGGCCACGAGTGCTCCCACCCCTGCACCCCAGAAGGAGCCGCGGCTCCATGTGACCCTGCAAGCTGGCAAGCCATGGTTTCTAGGCAGAGCGGAAAGCACAGCACCCAATGTGGTGATGTTCTCTGGTTGCAGGGCCCTGTGTGTGGAAACGAATGTGTATTTTTTTTTTTCTCTAGGAATCATATTCTGCACTGGAAGAAGCCTTGGAAGTTGCCTGGCCCAGAGGTCACAAACCAGAGCCCTGTGGGCTGAGCTCTACCCACAGTGCAGTTATCAGTCAGTGTAGCGGTCACCAACGGCCACAGTAATGCTGCGTAACAAACAGCCTCAGAGCCCAGCGTTGTGTGTCACCGGGTGGTGCTACCCAAGCCCAGGCCACAAGAAAGGCAGGGCAAAGGCAGAGCTGGGCCTGTGCCTTCTGTCCTTTCTCTGAGCCTCTACAGCAAAGCTTTGCTGAAGGCTCTCATCTGAACCGAGACCGCGGAGGAAACACATTCAGAAAAATGAATACGTGGGAGACAGCAGAGACATTTTTACAGGGTGTGTTTTAATTTGCCTTTGGCACTAATGGGTCTCTGGAACATTCCATCCTGGACAGAGAGGTCAGGACCTGAGCGGCCAGAGCCCTTTTCGAGAAAGCAGGTTTTCCTTTGCAGCATGCTTATTTCAAGCACCATTTTCCCTCCTGGTTACAGTTGAAATGTGGCTTGGCGTTGGGAGGTTTCAAACGTGGACATTCTGGGCAAGGAGCCTCATGAAATCTGAAAGTTGAGTGTGGAAGGACGGACACAGGTCTTGGCAGCCTAAGAGGGCACAAAGGCTGATTTTTCTGGAGTCAGTCCTCTCCTGCTGATGGGCTGAGAGAGCCCCCCCAGGCCCCGTGTCCCTTCTCAGACCTCGGCCCCCCGGTGCCTGGGCCAGGGATGGGCTGGGGGCTGGGACCCAGGGGAGCCAGGGCCTGGCATCCTACAAGGGCCCAAGGGTTGAAATGGGGCTGGGGTCCCTGGATCTAGGGGATGAGGGCCTAGAATGAGGCTGGGGTCTGGGGTTCAGTGGCGTGAGGACCAGGAATGGGGCTGCGATCTGTAGTCTGGGTGTCTGGCGTCAGATAGCACCCTCCTGTACAGGGCACAGAAACCCACATCTATACTGCAGGGTTAGGGACAGCATTTACTGCCACCAATGAAAGTGTTGACTCCAAGTCGCAGACACCACCCCTAGGCTTGGCCTCCCTCGGCAGGAGATGACGCCCGCCGGGACATCCTTGGTGCTCACCTCTCCCTGGCTGCTTGGAGCCCCAGGGTTCCTGCCTGGGGATGTTTCAGGGCTGCAGAAGGACCCTCTGCCCACTGTCAGATGAGAAGTGCGGAGAGCAAATGCGTGCTGTTGGCGCTCCCCCCACCCGCCACTGAGAGGGGAGACGGATGGGCCCAGCCAGAAGCTTGGGGACCCGCTCCCAGCCTGGAGTGACAGACGCTGAGCAGCAGGAGTCACAGCTGTTCCCGATACATCCGTGATCTGGGCGTGCACCTGTCGCAGGGGAGAGGGCAGCGCTGGTCTCCATGCTTTGAGCTAAGCATCGCCCGCTCCCTGAATCCTTTCCACGTGAGAACAGCCCGGGCAGGGGTCCTCAGCAGTCAGTAGCTACTCCCACCAGCGCGGGTTCACGGATCAGGAGGCTCCCAGTGTGTCAGGGGGGCGGGAGGTGGAGATGGGGAGGGCTGGGCTGGAGACACTCGTCCTCCGTGGAGGCCAGGGGCATCAGGAGGACCAGGAGGATGTCTGGGCTGCAGGCAGAAGTGAGCTGCAGCAGGGCCAGCTCTGGCCACAGAGGGCCCAGAAAGCACTGCTCCTGCAGGGTGCCAAAAAAGGCTCACTGAGTGGTTTTCCACTGCCCTGTGAGCGCCGGGAAGCATAAGGCACAGACAAGGCCAGTTCTCAGGCAGACGCCACCCCGGCCAACAGGCCAGCCTTGACCCAAACCGGAACTCGTGTCCCAGCTGGCACTATGAGCACCCGAGACAGCGAAGCACAGGGAGCTGCAACCCAGCCCAGAGCTCCAAGTGTGCACGGCCAGGAAGGTGACTCCCGAAGGGGGTCTTGAGAGGGGTCCTGCGAACCCTCCTCTCCCCTGGAGACCCATCCGGGGGTGGGGCCTTTCCCAGCCTCTGTTCACAGCCTGTGCCGGCCCAGCCTGTAGTCACTGTAGTCTCGCCAGACCAGCTGTCATTAAAAGCACCAATTAATCTCCCAGGCTGTGCCAGGACGCTGCCAACTGCCCCACGGGTGCTCGGGATGCAGGGGCTGGGAGGCCCGGGCCAGGGCTGTGCACACACTGGTTGCCAGCGGGTTCACGCCCGCCCGGCCCTCCCTGTGCTTCTCACACAGCACAAAAGATGGGCCGCCTGCTGCAGGAGGAGGGATGGGTGGGAGGTGGATGGTGGGGGACAGGGGAGGATGGGCAGGGAGGGACGGAGGGGGACAGGGAGAACAGGCAGGGAGGGATAGGGGCCTCTCCAGGGTGGCATTTTCCGGGGCAGCCCTGCTTTGTCCTCGGGCCCTGGGCCTAACACACACACCACACACACACATCATACACATCACACACATCACGCACATACCACACACCACACACATGTACCCTGCGCACACACACCACATACATCATACACATGCACACACACACCCTGCACACATACACCACACATACGCCACACCTCATACACAAATCATACATGTGCACACCACACACAGCACACACCCCGCACACATACACCACACATACCACACACACACCACATACCACACATACACACCCTGCACACACCACACACACACCACATACCACACACCACACACACATACACCACACATACCATACACACACCACATACCACACATACACACCCTGCACACATACATCATATACACCATATACATACCACATGCACACCACACAGCACACACCATACACACACACCACACACTACACATGCACCACACACCATATATGCACCCCATACATACATCCCATACCCATACCACACATTACATGCCATACAAACACACACACCACACACATATATCCTCACACATACACCAAGCACACATACACATGAACACAGGCGCCTCCGGGGTCGCCATCCCTAGGAGCCACGGATGGGGTGGGGTCATCTCTCATCTGGAAGCGTCCCCCAGGCCATCCCTCCCCCATCTCATAGGCAGTAGAGCCTGCCCACCCAGATTCTTCTCTGCAGCTGCCCTTGGCGCCCAGGCCAGGGCATGTGGAGCTACAAATGTCGTCTACACCAGCTCTCCATGCCCGGCACTCACGGCCAGGGGACAGCCCTGGTCCAGGTTCCCCCATCAGGTCCTCCCCTTGAAACTGCAAGGCCCACCAGCAGGTGGTGAGGTCAGGGTGGGCGGGGCCATGCAGACAGGGCAGAGCCAGCCCCAGCTGAAGGGCTGGGGCAGGGATGGGAGACAGGGGAGGAGGGGGTGCAAGTCCCCCCCGGATGACGACATGGGCCCATCAGGTGGACTCAGAGGTGGCTCTGATGGCTGCCCCTCCACCCCGGGTCCCTCTCTTATCATCACTCTGTTCTAGCTTCCCCAGGGAAAACGCTGGCCTCTCCCTGCAGGTCAGAAGCTTCAGGCCTCAGCTTAAATGACACCAAAGATGCTTTACCAGACCATCCTTCCTGAAGTTCCCGCCTCTGAGAGGTGCTTTTGGGGCTAGCTGCCCGCCTACCTCCACAAGGCCAGCGTCTGCAGGACAGGGGCTGTGAGGGTGGTCCGGCTCCGTCCTGTGTGGGAAACTGCCCGGCACAGAGCAAGTGCTTAATACCTGGCGACACTCAAACCACTTGACATCTCCCTCTCTGAAAGCCCCATCCTGGTGTCCAGTCAGGCCTAGAGGCTGACACCTGCGGAGGACAAGGGCATTTTCCTGGGGACTTCAAGGTAGACCAGAGACGATTCTGGAAGGGATGCTTCTGGGCGCCACCCTGTATGGGGACCCTCACCCACATATACTGCCCTCCCGGGAGTGCAGCAACACATCCTCAGCTGGCTGGCCTAGGTCCCCCCCCTCCCACCGCAGCGACTCCCCACCTCCCCACCCCTCCCGTGGCCACCTGCAGGCCTGGCACCTCCCCTGGTGGTCACTACAACCTGGGGAAAGGAGCAGGTGCTGGTGGAACCCAGGGCAGGGTCTCGGTTGCACAGACCACCGTGCCCCCGAATCAGGCCCTGGACGCCTCCCCACCTCAGTCTCCCTTCCTCCAGGGGCGCTGGAGTCCCCCACCTCTGTCCCAGGGACCCGAAGCCTCCGTGGTGGGTGGGAAGCCGGGAAGAGGCCGCCCGGCCTGCTCGCAGACCTAATGCAACTTTGCTTTTCTTTGGCAAAGAGGAGCTCTCCATGGAGGTCCTCACCCGGATAGCACTGTGAGCCCGAGTGGACGGTGTCTGTTCTCCTAGGGGCAGGGGGTGGAAGGTGGCACAGTTTGGGCCGGGCCTCCCACCCTCACTGCCTCCACTTAAACCCCCACTTCCGCCTGCCTGCATCCCAGGCATAACAGATGAGTTCCGTCAGCGCCCCAGGCGATTCTCTGAGGGCCACGGAAGGATGCGGGACCCCGAGCGGGGGGCAGGGCCTCCAGAGGGAAGGTGCACTGCAGACGGAGGTGTGGGTCTTCCCAGGCAGGTGCCAGAGCCAAGCCAGACGGTGGGGCGGAGAAGAGAGGGCAGGCCAGGCTGGCGGCCAGCTTCCCACCTACGATGCGTGGAGCCTCCCAACGCGCAGTCCGCCTTCCCAAAGCTGCTTCCTCTGACCTGGCCAAGGGGGGCTGCAGAGATGAGACCCCCCTCCCGGCAGGTGGCAAGGCCCTTGCTCTTCAGCCCGGAGGTCAACGCTTCCTCCGAAGGCCTGGGCCCCTCAGCTCCGCGCCTGGCTCGGGTTGTTCCCAACGCAAAGCAACAGTGGCCCCGGGGTCTGCGGACGGGGAAGCACCAGCTCTCGGCCAGGCCAGAGTGGGGGTAGGAGGCGAGTCCTGCGCGGTCGGTGGCGGCCCCGCGGTCGGTGGCGGGCATGAAGCGGCAGCGCGACCCCCGACTTTGCATCTGGACCTTCCTGGTAACGGACCAGCTCCTTCGGGTTGTTCCCAACGCAAAGCAACAGTGGCCCCGGGGTCTGCGGACGGGGAAGCACCAGCTCTCGGCCAGGCCAGAGTGGGGGTAGGAGGCGA
>NW_012119487.1:10940556-10951837 GCF_000951035.1 Colobus angolensis palliatus
GCGCTTCCCGGCCTGCATCCGCGACGCCGTGTCGCAGGTGCTCAAGGGCTACGACTGGAGCCTGGTGCCCATGCCAGTGCGCGGCGGCGGTGGCGGCGCGCTCAAAGCCAAGCCGCACGTGAAGCGGCCCATGAACGCTTTCATGGTGTGGGCGCAGGCGGCGCGCCGCAAGCTGGCCGACCAGTACCCGCACCTGCACAATGCCGAACTCAGCAAGACGCTGGGCAAGCTGTGGCGGTGAGTACCTGCGCCCCGGGGGCGGGGTTCGGGACCCTGGCGGCCCCTGGTCTCGGACTGCGAGCGGGGGCCCGAGGTGGCGGCCACACGCAGGCTCCGGGCTCTGCACCCGGGGCGGGTGTCAGGGCGGATCCCCGTGGAAAAACACCCTCTGGCCAGTCGGGGTCCAGCGCCAGGTATGGGAGTCGGGATCCGTGGAGGGCAGCGCCTGGGGTATCCACCCTCGTGGCGGGTGCGCTCTGGAGCCAGTTCTCCTGGCGGGGAACACCCTGAGGAGGGCCATGGCTGGCACCCCGGGGTACCCTCCAGCTGCTGCCAGTGGCCCCAGCCCCGGGAGGCCCACCCGGCACGAGAGCAAGCTGCATGCGGCTCTCTGGAGGTGCCCCCGCCTTAGAAAGGGCTTAGTTCCCCGGCTCCTGGACCACCCATGGGGAGGGAGTGGGGCAGGCGTGTGGGTGGGCATCAGGTTTGCCTGCGAGTACCCTCCCTGCAGCTTCTCTCTCTCCTGGCCACTCTGTCCGAAGCAAGGAGGGCAGGAGTGGTGACGATGGGGTGCGCCGTGTGCATGCCTTGGCGTGGTGGAGCTGGTCAGTTTTCCAGAAATTAGGACTGCAGTGTGAAGAACTTGTTGCTCAGGACAGGCAGCCCTCACCAAGTGTTGAGTTTAAAATAGTTCTCTTGGTTTGGGGCTCTGGTTCCTATATCCTGCTCCTCACCCGGAAAATGGGAGTTTGGAGCTTGCATATCTGCACCTCCTGCCTTCTGTCTGGATCTAGGGCGCAGCCATGGGGCGCTGTAGACTGCAGACCCCTGCTCCCCCAAGTCCTGCCGCACAGGCGGTTGGAGGTGAGCCTCGAAAGAGTCCCAGGGAATGTGTCCTGAGGCTCAGTGAGGACGGGCGCCTGGGCCCTGCCCAGGCTTCTGGGTGTCTGGGAATGGAGGGACAGCAGCCCAGCTGCCCGCTGGAGGCCGGCACTGTTCCCGGGAAGCCTCGCTTTTGTCCACCACCGGCTGGGTCCTGCCCGCCTCCCCCGCCTCCCTTAGAAAGCCCCAGAGGGAGGGAACAGCAGGCCCAGAATAGGGGGAAGTAGAAGGAGGGAGGATGGGAGGTGTGGGCCTTGTTCTTTGGCTGTCATAAGCATACCAACCTCCTCAAACTGGAGCCGCGGGCTCCCGCCAGCCGGTTCTCCCAGAGGGGCTTTGCTCCCTGGTGCCACGGGAGGCCCCAGAGCCTGCGGCAGGCGGGTTTCCGTGGTCAGAGCCTCCCGGCCGTGGCCTCTGCTGCCAGTCCCCCCTGTGGTGTGTGCCCATGCCGAGGGCACAGTGGGTGCCCTGGCCATCCCTGCCTCTGCCCTGTGCTGCAGCTTGCTGAGCGAGAGCGAGAAGCGGCCCTTCGTGGAGGAGGCAGAGCGGCTTCGCGTGCAGCACAAGAAGGACCACCCCGACTACAAGTACCAGCCACGGCGCAGGAAGAGCACGAAGGCCGGCCAGAGCGACTCGGACTCCGGTGCCGAGCTGGGACCCCACCCTGGCGGCGGTGCCGTGTACAAGGCCGAAGCAGGGCTTGGAGATGTGCACCACCACGGCGACCACACTGGTGGGCTCCAGACCCCCGGCATATCTGGGGGTCCCCGGTGCGGGAGGCAGCCGTGGCGTTTCTGGCTGAGATAGGTGCACGATGGTGGAGGGGGGCAGGCGCCCTCGAGAGATCCAGGCCTTCCCGGGTCCCCTGAAAAAGCTCCCAAGGCCCCGGCCACCTCTGTTTTTGGTGCGCGAGGGACCTGCTTAGGCGCCTCGAGTGCTGAGGGGCTGACAGCTTCGCTTGGCAGAGACCACGAGAGGTGGTGTTTTTTGCAGCAGGACTCAGTCGAATGCGGGCTCCTCTTCCCACACCGAGCCGCTGCCCACATGGCGCTCAGCAGCCCCGGCTTCAGGGCCAGACTGACAGGGTGGAGTCCTGCCGGGGCCTCGGTCAGGCTGGCTGACGCCCGCCAGCCTCAGAGTGCTTGGCTGGCCCGGGGAGGAACAGGGTCTGTGTGGTCCCCCAGCGCCCTGTAAACGCCAGCTCTGGCCAGGCTGGGTCTGTCGGCTTCTTCCCCCCACCTTGGTCTCTGGGAGGGGCCTCAGGTCTTCCCATAGCACAGCGCTTCATGGAATTTTCTCGGCCGAGGAGTGAGGTCTAGGTCTGACTTTGCTGGAATTTCTGGGAAATGTAAAGAAACAAAAAGCCGTTGATCCCCCCTGGCAGTTAGCGCGGGTGTCCCTCCCCTTCCAGCCTGGCCGGCCCCACCCGCCCCACAGAAGGGGCATTCATCCCTGAAGCCCTGCTCTCCTGTCCCCAGGGCAGACCCACGGGCCGCCCACCCCACCCACCACCCCCAAGACGGAGTTGCAGCAGGCGGGCGCCAAGCCGGAGCTGAAGCTGGAGGGACGCCGGCCGGCAGACAGCGGGCGTCAGAACATCGACTTCAGCAACGTGGACATCTCGGAGCTCAGCAGCGAGGTCATGGGCACCATGGATGCCTTCGACGTCCACGAGTTCGACCAGTACCTGCCCCTGGGCGGCCCCGCCCCACCCGAGCCCGGCCAGGCCTACGGGGGCGCCTACTTCCATGCCGGGGCGTCCCCCGTGTGGGCCCACAAGAGTGCCCCATCAGCCTCCGCGTCGCCCACCGAGACGGGTCCCCCGCGGCCACACATCAAGACGGAGCAGCCGAGCCCCGGCCACTACGGCGACCAGCCCCGAGGCTCGCCCGACTACGGTTCCTGCAGCGGCCAGGCCAGTGCTGCCCCGGCCACCCCCACCGGCCCCTTCACCGGCGCACAGGGCGACTACGGCGACCTGCAGGCCTCCAGCTACTACGGAGCCTACCCTGGCTACGCGCCCGGCCTCTACCAGTACCCCTGCTTCCACTCGCCACGCCGGCCCTATGCCTCGCCCCTGCTCAACAGCCTGGCCCTGCCGCCCTCCCACAGCCCCACCAGTCACTGGGACCAGCCGGTGTACACCACCCTGACCAGGCCCTGAGGGCCTGGCTGCAGGGAGGGACTCGCCGGCGTTGGGGGGCAGCCTTGTCCCGGCCTGGCAGGATGGCCCGGTCTCCGAGGCTTCCCAGTGTGCGTGGCCAGGGCAGGCGGGCCACGGTGGCTGAGCTCCGTCAAGTGCCTGCTGACGTCTGCAGGGAAATGTGCTTGCCTCCCGTGGCCCTTGGCCTCCAGATGGCCACACCTCCGCTAACGGACGAGCTCTGTCTCCCTTCTCTCTTTCTTTTTGAGGTGGCGGGATGATTCCACAAAGAAGGGCCGCCGTTTGGTGGCTCTTCTGTGAGGACTGGCGGCAACAGCACCTTCGGTTTGCATCTTGGTAGAGGAGAAATGGCAGCGCAGCCCAAGGACCAAAGGAGGGGGTGGCAGGGGCCTTGCAGGGTGCTCTGAGGTCCAGGCCCTGAGGTCTAGGCCCTGAGGTCCAGGCTGGCCTCGGTGTTGAGAACCCCTGCACGCATGGCCACATTCCTTCAACGACGGCTGCACGGGCTGTCCGGGATCCAGGGTG
Organism: Colobus angolensis palliatus; assembly: GCF_000951035.1. NCBI lineage: Eukaryota > Metazoa > Chordata > Mammalia > Primates > Cercopithecidae > Colobus > Colobus angolensis. Next base: position 10,944,347 of record NW_012119487.1, read on the forward strand.
TCTGTCTGCAGACCCTCTGGGACGTGTCTGCTCCAGCATCTCCGGGAACCGCCTGTCAGATCTGAGGCGTCTCCTTGCTGGCAGAGTGCGCCCACGCAAGGTCTGGCTGGGATTAACACATCTCTCTTTTATTTTTATGTTTTTGATAATTTTTATTTTTGAAGCTTAAATGTGTTTTTTTTGAAAGCTGTTGAAGATGTATTTATGTTCTGTATTATTTTATCTTTAATTAATTAGGTAATTTGGGCAAAGAGTAGAATTTAAGAGAAAACAAGCTGGGAGGCTTCCCTCGAGGGCAGGCAGGAGGTGGGGTTGCAGCTGTTGGCCAGCATCACATTGCTCAGCTTCTGGGAGGCCGCCCTGGAAGGCCTGGAGGTCCCAAGGTCCCTGGGAGGACTGGGCCCCTCATGCCTCCAGCTTGACAGCTGAAAACCCGAGGGAGGAGAAGGGACTTGCCTTGTGGCATCTCTGATCAGGTTGGGGTTCTCCACTAAACGTCGTTAGGGCCTTAGTTCTAGACGAATAATACCTGACTTACCTGCACTGCTCCCCTGTGTGCCGAGCACAGAGCATACGATAGCGCCTACTTCACGCAAACTTGTGCCTTTAAACTTTGTAAATTTAAATACACCCGAGAAGTTGCTTCTTTTTACTTTTTCTACTTTTCCTACCTTTTTGTAGAAAGAAATATAATGTCTCTGCTTCTATTTCTCTGGGAGTGGGGGCAGGGAGCCGCCGCAGGCCTGTTTTATGCAGCGTCTCCCTCGGCACCGCGTTTGGAGGACGCACCCTCACTCGCCTGCTGCCTTCGCTCCTTTCTGACCAACGCTAACTTTTGTACAGATCGATTTGATAAAATTAAACAAAGTGCTTTTTATGGACGTGGGCTGCATTTTGTGTGTCGCTTTGTGTGAGCCTGGGGCTCCCGGGGCGAAGGTGTCCAGCAGAGGCAGGATCAGGCCGTGCCACGCGTCCACACGGCTGCTGGCCTCACCCCCGTGCCCTCCATGCCGGGCGGCCAGGAGGGCAGCCGCAAGCCCACCCGGACCCCGAGCGGCAGGGGCAGTCCGTGGTGCCACAAAGCGTCAACAGGCTCCAGTCGGAATGGAAACACCTGTCCCGTCGCGGCCTCTGGGAAGTGAACTCCTCGTCTTCCTTCCTGGAGGGCCTCCTTGGTCGGCAGAACGGGTCCAGATGGGCCCGATTCGGGGCTGTGTTTTTCCTCCCAGGCGAATCCCAGAGCTGGTTTCTGGGTGGCTGTGCGACGCCGGGAAGCCGACGGCATCTTTCGGGCCTTGGCAGGGAGCCAGGCTGGGAGCGGATGAAAGCGGCCCCTGCAGGAGCTGGCAGAGCTGTCTGGTTGGAGGAAAGTTTCTAGGGAGAAAATGGCTGTGGGAGTGATAGCCAGTGAGGGGCAGCCGGTCCCTTTGCCAGGCTTCCCGGGCACTCGAGGCTGGTGCGGGGGTGTCTCAGGGCTGGGGGCTGCCCCCGGAGTGCAGAGACCCGGCTTCTCAAGGCATCTCGGTCACAGGAACCCAAGTTCGAGGATGCACTGCTCACAGGAACCCGAATTCGAGAGGCAGCTGCATCTACGATTTGAACAGAGTGGCCTGGGTAGGGGGCCGCCCACCCCGTCTCCTTGCCCGCCTGGCTGCTCTGCCCCTCACCCCACAGTGGGGATCCCGTTCCAGGACCTGCCAAGAGCAGCAGGGGAGGGGCTGTCCGGATTTATGGCGGTTCCTGGGGGGTGGGGTGTGCCAAGCCCCGCAGGCGAGGAGGAGGCTGGGAGAGGGATGCCGAGAGCCAGGTTCACAGACACCCATGGCCTCCGCAGAACCGGCCCAGCTTGTCCTGTGTCCAGCCAAGGGCTGTCCAGGCCCACATGTCCCTCAAAGCTCACACATTGACACACCACTTGGGGAGAACCCAGCGTCCGGCTAGCTGGCAAAGCCAGCTCTGCCCCTGGGCTGCCCTGGGACGCGCTTTGGGGCTTGCCAGGTTCCCAGGGGCTGGGAGGCCCTGCCAGTTTTGTGTGAACTTGGCAGGGCTGCTGCAAGTTAACTCCTGGGGGCCCAGGCCGTGCGTCTCCCTGGCGTGTGCCCTGGGGATGGAAAACCTCATGTTCCTGTCCTGGGTGTACCTGGGTCTCGCGTGTGTTCCTGTGGGTTTTCCAGTATCTTGAGTTTCGTGAAGGTCAGGGAGTGCGACCCTGTCCTGGCGCGTCCACACCCTGCCCAGCTGAGGGGCGCACGGACACCTCCCCCTGTACAGCCCCGCCCTTTGTCCCCGTCCCTGCCATCCCCCCTCTCCGTGGGTCCCCCTCTGGCAGGGCTTACGGCTTCCGCCTTCGGCACTGGATGCTGGCCCTGGGAGTCTCCAGGTGCTGGTCCCCCTCCCCCAGTGCTGCACGGAAGAGGCGGCCGGAGTGGGTGCCCCGGGAGTCAGGCCGCTCTGCCCTGGTCTCCGGCTGGTGGGGGTTTTGCTAGAGACGAGTCCTCCAAGAACGCCAGGCTGACAACGTTGTTTCCAAGCTGGCATCGTCCCAAGCCCAAGCTTCCCTGCGCCTGGTCCTCCCAAGAGTGTTGCGTCCCAGGGCAGGCCAGCCAGGACAGTTCCTCATGTTCCACGTCCTCACCCTCCAGAGAGCGTTGCCTCTGATCTCAGCTGAACAGAAGGCCCTGTTCAGCCCCAAAAGGGGAAATGGCATTGGTGATCTGCCCTGGATTCTGATAGACTGGAAAACCCCTCTGGTCTTCCTGGGACAGAAGTGGCCTCAGGACCACGTTATCGGTGTGGTTGTGAGTTCACAGCTGCGTGGCTGTTCCTTCCCAAGAGGGCCTGTGTCCTCCCAGCAGCTGCCTGAGAGGGGCCTGAGGTCCCACTTGCCCACCTCTCCTGAGCAGTGAGATTCAGGGACCTGCTCGGTATGCTGTGCCGTTGGGCCACAGTCGGGACCATTGAATACTGGGTGTCTTGGACCCGGGGTCCTGGCCTGCTGTCTGGACCCCAGTCTTGCCTCCCCAGTCCAGGACAGAGGACCTTTCTTGACCCCATCTCTAGCTGCTCTGGACCTGCTGGGGCTGCGGCTGGAGGCTTGGGGGTCGTGCTTCCTGTGGTGACGCCATGACCACCAGACTCCAGACAAGCCCTGGACACCTGTGTGGACGGCCGCTGTGTGGATGGCCGCAGGGCACATTCCACCGGGCTCACAGCAGAGCTGCGCCGGTCAGGACCCAGTCTCAGGCAGCGAAGCCAGCACTTGGTTTGAATCCCTTAGGGGCAGTGTAGACCCCAGATGGAGATGAGTGGCCCCCCAGCGACTCAGGCAAAGAAGCACCCCTGAGGAAAAGAGACGCAGCTCAGCGCTGCCCCCAAGCCTCAGCCGGGCCCTTCCTGCAGGACCCAGGGCTGCCCCCAAGCCTCAGCCTGGACCCTTTCTGCAGGACTGCAGGGGCTTCAGACAGGTGACGGAAGCCAGAGGCTCAGATCGCCTGTTGCCCAGGCTTTGCCAGCGACGACACGTGCTTTTCTCTCCTGGGACCAGAGGCCCCACCCCTGCTCCCCACAGCCTGGCTCTGCCAGCCCAGTCCTGAGGCCACTGCAGACAAGGGGGCTATGGCCTCCTGATTACTCACTGGCCCTCGGCTGCCTGGGAGCTGCAGGGACCCACCCGGGCCTACCACCTGGGAACCCCAATATTCCCAAGAGCTGGGGGAAAGGGAGGGGAGGGGAGGGGAGGGAATAGGGGGCTGGCTGTCCCTCCACCTCCCATCTGGCGTTCAGAGGCGTCATCTAACGTACCCGGTGTCCCCTCTCATTCTGGTGTCCCCTGTGTTCTAGAGGAAGCATAGACTGTGTCTCCAGGATGGGCTGTGGGAGCTGTGGAGCTCCCAGGGTGGCAGGAGCCCTCCGCAGAGAGGGGTGGGCCGTCCTGCAGCAGAGCAGTGTGGAGCCAAGCCCTGTGTCTTCTGCTGCTCCTTTCTGGCTGTGGGGCAGATGTCCTCCTCCGGGGCCTGGGCTTCCTCACCGACATGATGGGAATGGCCCTGGAGTTCTGGGGAGCTTGGTGAGACCAGGGCCTTCCCCCAGCAGTGCCCCCAGGTACCTGACGGGCCGTCGTGCTGTTGGTGGTATTACGACCACCTCAGGCCACGTGATGACCCTTTTGCTTATCTGCAAAATAAGGTGGGTTTGGCAGCAAGAAAATCAAAGTGAAACTGGCGAAGGAAGTGCCGGCCTCCTCCCCAGCCTCACAGCCCGGGGACTCAGATCCAGTGGGCGCCCCTCCTGCTGCCTCCTGCTGTGTCCGGGGCATCCACACAGCCACCCCGCGGGAAGGCAGGATGGGCTGCTTGCCAGTTGACCTCCTGTGCCTCCATTTCCCCCATGACCCCGAGGCGATGAGAGCTCTGCTGAGCTGCCCCAGGGATTAACTGAGTTGGGCTTGGTGTGGCTGTGGCCAGCACGCTGGCCCTACCCCTCTTGTTGGTCAAATCTCAAGCTGACTTGTCCCAGGACCCTGGGTCCTGTGTGTGGCAGACGCTCCTCCCCACCCTCCCCGGCCCCCGCCTTCCCCATGGGCCCAGGGCCAGGACTGGGGGACTTGCTCCAGCCAGGGGATCGTCCGGGATTCCCAGGTCCAGGCCCACTGAGGTCTGCCACAGACAAGCATAGACGCCCAGGACCCCCTTCCTTGGCAGCGCCCAGACGGGCCCAGGCCCGGCTTCTCCCCCAGGGCAGCTGGCAGCTGCATAATCCCTGCTCCCCCAGGGCCCTGGCAAAGGCCGGGCACCCAGCCCAGGAGACTCCACAAAGGGTTAAGGGGCGCGGGCGGCTGTGCCCACAGTGGGGCGGGGCAGCCGGGTTGGTGCTGGGCCAGGAGCACGGGCGAAGGCGCTGCATTTTAATGAATCATTATTGCCGGTGAGGCCTTTGTCTTTCTTTATCCGGTGCACAATAAAAGAATTAATTAGACAGAAAATGGCAGGGCAAGGAACTGACAAGTCATTACGGGCTGCTGAATGACCGATGAGATGCAGCCGGGAGGCTCTGGCCGGCTCCGGAATGATAATGGCCGGTGGGTGCTTTGTATGCACGACCAGCAGGCCTCTGTGCCGGGCACTGTGGCGCTGCTGTTGTGGCCGGCAGACCTGTGGTCCTGCCTCTCTGAGCAGGGCAGGGAGTGGGAATGCCGGACAAAATCCGAGTCTGAATTTCTGGGTCCAGACACGGCAATGAATGTTCAGACGTGGAGGGGACTTGGGCAGATGGTTCGGTCCTTTGGACCTGACTTCCCAGCGCGGGAGCAGACGTGGTGGTGGGGTGTGGTGGGGGAGCTCCGCACACTGCAGGCAGCAGGGGTGTGGGGAGGAGAGGGAGAAGGGGCGAGGAGAGGGGAGTGGAGTCTCAAAGGACCTGGAGAAGCCCTCCCCGGAGCCAGGCTGGGCCAGCGTCAGCTGCTGCCACCATGGTTACTTAGACGTCATCGGGAAGAAGGGTCCCCGAGCCCCTCCGCAGACCTGGTTCTCCCACTCAGAGGCTTCAAGCTTCTCGTGGGTCTGCAGACTTCCCCGTGATCAGGAAGCATCCAGAACAGAGCCGCCCAGCCGGGAGGGCGGAGGGAGAGGCTGGTGGAGGAGCATACCTGGGGTCCTGCTGCCTGGCTTCTGTGTGGGAGGCTCCCGTCCTGGCCCTGTGATCTGTGGCCCGGGAGCTGGATTCAGAAGCTGCCTGGAGTCCCGGCTCTACAGCTGTGTGCTGCTGGAAGGAGCATGTGTTCCCCAAGCTGGGCTGTACGGAGGGGAAAGGCCCCAGACAGGTTGGAAGAGGGGCCTCTCCCACCCTAGAGGGTGATGGGGACGTCAGAGGCCTCACTGGGTATGTCAACCTCCAGTCAACAGCCCTTCCTAGGCTGGGTGTGAAGAGCAGGTGACATTCATGCTGTGGGCTCCACCGCGCAGCAGCCCCTAATGTGGCTGGCCTGTCCACCGGGGGCCGTGCCAACATCCTTTCCTGCAATTGGCACTGAGGTCCTGGAGAGGGACACGGGCAGCCCCGAGAGACGGATGAGAGAGCAGATCACACGTGCTATTCTCTGTTCACGGACTCGAGCCCTGGCCGGGCAGCAAGGCCATGTCCAGGAGCCGCTGGATGCGAGTCCTGGGCCTGCGTGACCCTCATGGGGAGGGGACTCCTCTGCCCAGGGGACAGTTCTGCACGCGGGCAGGGGCCTGGGGGTCCCTGGGTAGAGGGGGCTGAGATGGGTGGGCTCCACGCAGAGCAGCGGCTGGTCCTGTTTCTGGGTTCTGAGCATCCTGCGGGCACTGCTGGGCATCTGGACACCACGGGACAGTGTCACTATCGCTTCTGACACTCAGCCCCTGACTGGGCATGCGCCTGTGAGACGAAGGTGGGCCTGGACACCCTCCGCATCACCTCCAAAGACGGGGGTCTCTGCCGTCTTCCAATTTCTGAGGTCACTGTAGTCGCCCAGGGATTTTGTTTGCTAAAGGAAGGGGTGGACAGACTGGGCGCAGTGGCTCACACCTGTAATCCTGGCACTTTGGGAGGCTGAGGCGGGTGGATCACGAGGTCAGGAGTTCGAGATCAGCCTGGCCAATAAGGTGAAACCTCGTGTCTACTAAAAATACAAAAATTAGCCGGGTGTGGTGGCGGGCGCCTGTAAGCCCAGCTACTCGGGAGGCTGAGGCAGAAGAATCACTTGAACCCGGGAGGCCGAGGTTGCAGTGAGCCGAGGTCGCACTACTGCACTCCAGCCTGGGTGAGAGAGTGAGAGTCCATCTCGGGAAAAAAAAAAAGGACGGGGTGGGCAGAGGTGATTAGAGGGCCTGGGGGACTGGCTCTAGAAACCCACATCTTGTACCTTTTCCCCTGAGAGGAAAAAGGACGTCAACGAGGGGTCAAAATTCATCCTGAGGCACGGCATCCTGTGTCTAGGGGTTCAGACAGAGAAAGGAGTGAGACACTCGGCTCCCCGAAAATGCCCTGGTGTGTACGGCCTTAGACAAGCTGCTGGCCTCTCTGGCCTCAGTAGCCCATCTGCAAAATGCGGAGAATGGTGCCCAACTCCCCAGCAACAGTGCTCAGAACCCAGGATGCTGGTGGGTCAGGTGCCTAGCACGGGTTTTGGTTAGAAACAGCCACCCAGCACATGTCACCTGAAGTTGTCAGTGAGCCACAGGGACAGGATTCACACCTACATATGATCAGCAAAGAGTCTGCCTGCTGGACAATGGTGGCATATACTCTGTACACCTGCCCATCCACCCAACCGCCCATCCACCTACTGCCCATCCACCTACCTCCCATCCTCCACCCATCCAACCATCCACCCACTCACACATCCAATTACTCACCCATCCATCCATCCATCCATCCACTCACCCATCCATTTACTCACCCGTCCATCCACCCATCCACCCACTCACCTATCCACACACCCATCCATCCACTCACCCATCCATTTACTCA
>NW_012119487.1:10952649-10982816 GCF_000951035.1 Colobus angolensis palliatus
CCATCCATCCACTCACCCATCCATTTACTCACCCATCCATCCACCCATCCACCCACTCACACATCCACATACCCACCCATCCATTTACTCACACGTCCATCCACCCATCTACCCACTTGCCCATCCATTTACTCACCCATCCATCCACCCATCCACCCATCCACCCACTCACCCATCCACCCATCCATCCATCCACTCACCCATCCATCCATCCATCCATCTACCTACTCATCCAGCCACACACCTATCTATCCACTCACCCATCCATCCACTCACCCACCCAACCATCCATCCACCCATCCATCCACTGACCCACCCATTTACTCACCCATCCATCCATCCATGCACCCACTCATTTACCCACTCACCCACCCACCCATGCATCCATCCACCCACTCACCCACCCATCCATCCACCCACCTACTCACCCATCCATGCACCCATCCATCCACTCACCCATCCAACCATCCATGCACCCATCCATCCACCCACTCACCCATCCACCGCCCCATCCATCCACTCACCCACCCATTTATCCATCCATCCATGCACCCACCCATCCACCCACTCACCCATCCATCCCCCCATCCATCCACCCACCCATCCATCCGCTCACCCACCCATTCATCCCCACCTACCCACCCACCCATCCATCCATCCACCCACCCACTTGCCCATCCACCCACCCATTTATTCACCCATCTATCCACCATCCATCCATGCACCCACCCATCTACCCACTCACCCACCCATCAGTCCACTCATCCACCCATTCATCCACCCACCACCTGCCTGCCCATCCATCCAACTACCACCCCCTCACCCATCCACCCATTCATTTATCCACCCACCCACCCATTCATCCATTTACTTATCCACCGCAACCACACATCCATCCACTCTCCCACCCACCCATTCATCCATCCGTTCATCCACCCACCCACCTACCCATTCACTCCTTCCTTCCTTCCTTCCTTCCTTGACTGTTATGTAGTAGGTGCTGAGCTTTAAAGGAGAAGGAGATGGACTCAGCCCTGAGCTCCATCAATACGTCAGGAAAGGGCAAAACAGGACAAGTACAGGGGACCATGAGAACCAACACAGGGACCCAACCTGCCCTGTGGTCAGTGGAGGCTTTCTGAGGAAGTGGGGCCCTTCCTACCTGGATGGCTCCATCTTGCTCTTTTCTTTCTGAACCTGAGTGAGTGGTAGTGCTTAGGAGACACCTGGGACAGGTCTGAGACATGCCTGAGGCAGGCAGAACCACTGGTTCCATATACAGCCCTCTCACAGCTGTGTGTCCCAGGACTCGGTGAGCAGTAGGGTCCCAAACTCATCCTGGTTTGTCTGGACATTTCCAGTTCTTGCACTGAAAGTCCCATGTCCTGGGAAGCCCCTCAGTCCTGGGAGAACCAGGATGGGTGATCATCTAGTGGGCAGGTATGGAAGGTTCCCCAGTGCCCATGCCCATCTGTGGAGAACATCTGTGGAGAAAAACATGCTTTGTGGTGTGGATGTGGTGTGGAGTGGGGGTGGAACGTGAGCCATGGCTCACAACATGAGCCATGTGTCCCTGGGTGGCCTTACGAGCTCAACAAGCTTGGGGCCATGACTGTCCTTGGCCTTCATCCACAACCTAAATTATCCTGAACACAGACCAGATACTCAATGAGTATTTGCTGATTGAACACATAAGTGAATGAGTGAATGAACGAATGAAGGTGAAACAGGGAATGTTTGCTCCAGACAGAACAAAGTCAAGTCTCTGAGATATTTCAGAGCATTGAACAGTGCATTGAACCAAATGAAGGCTCAGTGGTAACGAAAACAGGCTGGGCAGCAGCAGGAAGCTCAGGGTCATCACCGCTCTCTTTAAATTGCTCCAGTGGTGAGAACAATTTCTACGGGAGACCCACTGGCAGGAAGGGCAAAGGGGTAGCCAACAGGGAGGTAAGCACAGAAGAGACCTCAGGAGCCCCAGGCAGCTCTGATCTGTCATCTGGCAGCTATTGTGGGTTCTGTGCAGGTGGAGTCATTGCTAAGCAGGGGGGCCCTGAGTGCATGACATGGGAGACCTGACTGCTCAGCTTGAGTATATCATTAGGACTGTGGTTGATGCTAATGACTGCAACCTTGAGTTATCGAGACATGGTAGAAGTGTGTGTCAAGCTCATTTCTCTAAAAGATGCAGCACCCACCCGGATGGCTGAAGTTCAGAGGGAAGACATCCAGTCCTGGTGAGGACATGGGCACGTAGAGCCTCATCCTCCTGATCAAAGCTTGTATTGCACAACCGCTCCAAAGATGGTTTGTGGTCCCACCTAGAGCTGGCATGCCAGTGACCTACGACCCAGCAATTCTGCTGCCAGAAGTCCACCTAGGTGAAATGCATGCTTGTGTTCACCAGGAGAGAAGGTTCTTTGTAGATCTCGAACAGGGAACTTTTCACACACCCCTCAAGAGTGGGTAGATAAACTATGATCTTTTCCCACTCTGAGATCCAGCTCAGTAATAAGGAGGAACCAGGCAGGCATGCTGAGCCCCTCCTGCAAAGCAGCATGCTAGGTGGCTCATTTGCATAAAATTACAAGGTGATTTTTTTTTTCCCAGACAGGGCAGTGAGAAAAACAGTTCAGGGCAGTTTCTTCTAAAATCATTTCAGAGCTATGTAGACCCACTGGAAAGCCAGGTCTCCAAAGCGGCTGGGGTTCCTCCCATTGAGTTGTGGGTGTATCCCCCAGCTTCCAGCTAAAAATCAGGCCAGCTTCTCTCCAGAACCCAAGGTCCAGGTTCTGAAGTCTTCACATTCTGGAATGTTCCTCTCTACTCTGCAGATGTGAATAAAATACCCCAAAACAGGTGAACTGCCATGAGGGCAGTCATGGTTACTTTCTGAGGCTCCATGGGGGCACCTGCAGGAGTGAAGAGGAAGGGAGGAGGTGAGGCGGCTCACAACCTCCCGAGTCCCCTGCACGGTGAGTTTCTCATCTCTCTCAGTACCGGGGATGTCTTGGCAGGGGAAGATTCTGTGAGAAAGAGGAGACTTAGCCTCTGTCAGGGCTTTGGTGCTCATCTGTTCTGAAATGCGGCCCTGAGCACCCTAGAGTCAGGGCTGGGGGGCAGAGGGGAAAGGAAGGGAGTGGGGGCTGTGACGGTGACAGTGACGACGTGTGGAGGGCGTCTGGGTGCTCAGCCCTTTTCCAGCTTGATCTCAGCAAAGACACAGAGGGCTCACGGGGCTGGTGCGAGTTTTCACCCCATCTAACAGAAGAGGGACCCTGACTCCACTTCTTAGTAATTTACCCACAGTCCACCCCTCACAGCCGGGGCCCAAGCCCAGGAAGAGGAGTGGTGGGGATGGGGCCAGGATCTGCTGCCCTGCCAAGGCCGCAGCATGCCCGGGGCCACACCCATACCCTGCACCGGGCTTCCTCCCTCTCAGGGAGGAGAAAGCAGCGTGCTGTGTCTCTGAACGGGAGGAGGCTCTCGGGCGCAGACCCCAGAGCTCTGTCTCCCCTCTGGACAAGCCTGGGCAGCATCTCCTGTGCCCTGTCAGCCCCCTCACCAGCCCCTTTGGGGAAGGGTCCTCGGGCGTCTTAGGGAAGAGGAGGGTCTGTGGCTCAGAGCAGCCCCTGCTTCTCCCTGGGCCCCTGAGGGAGGGTCCACAGGCACAGATGGCCGCCCAGGCTGGGCCTTACAAGCACATCCAGGGACAAGGCACCTCTGACAGCTGCCAGTGCCCGCAGGGGCCCTGGGTGCTGAGCCTGCCCGCCTCCTCCACGGTGTCCAGCACGGGAGGTTGCCGGTGGCAGGAGCTTCAGGGAGGCCGGACAACCTGAGCAGGAAGCATCCGGCTGGAGCATTTCCTTTCATTAAATACCCGTCCGGCTCCTCGCCCGGGGAGGAGGCAGGTCACAGGCTGTCCCCGGGCCTCACCGCTTCAGGAATGTACGCGGTGTCAGGGGAGCTGTGGTGCCGTCACCGGGAGGATAACAGAAGCTGGCGTGGCGGAGGTGGGCGTCCGCTCCCATCTGGCAGAAAAGTCAGCTTCTTGCAGGGCAGGGACGGAACCAGCTGAGCTTCCTTTGAAAATGAGACAGATGACATTTCAATCTTCCATGGGGTCTGGAGGCCTCACCCCACCCCCTCCTCCAGCTCCACATGCCCGCCTGTGAGGTTCGGGGCGCGGCTCCCCTGGGGAGGGCTCCCTGTCACCTGTTCCTTCCATCTGAGAGCTCGCCGGAGGGCTGTGGGTGGCAGCGGGCGCGGCAGATCCGGCGTGTGGGCGCTGGACTGCTCCTGCCTCCCTGCTGCGGTGCCCTTGGTTACCAAACAGCCTGCGCGGGGGCTGGTTTGCAGGAAGCCCCCAGAGAGTCCCCACCCGAATCCTCCTTTATTTTAAATCTGTGAAGCTCGCGTCTGCTAAACCCACCCCCAACCCCCCAGCCTAAGCTCCGAAAATGCTGTGGGAGAAGGAGCTCTGCTTGGAGTCAGAGGGGTGCAGGGACCCCGGGTGGGGCAGCTCCTGGTGGTCCCTGCCGGGTAGCTCGGGCCAGGCCTGCCAGGAGCTGGCTGAGACGCCGTTACTGTGTCTGGGAAATGGGTGCCCTGGGCCCCCTGCATGGCGTGTCAGAGGGCAGCGGGACAGACAGCAGGAGAGGAGCCTGTGGCTGGAACCAGGCAGGTGGCACCCAGAGCCACCTGGACAGGCCCGCGGGAGGCGTGAAGGGTGCTGGGTGCCAGGGCAGTGCTGGGCCCATGTCAAGAACCCCCGGACAGGGCTCAGACTCCAGATCAGGGTTCAAGGCCACAACCCTGGCAGGTCCTCACCTGCAGTGATACCAGCCTTGCAGAACCCATGGGGGGAAAGGGAAGGGCGTAGGTGCCCTCGGTGCCCACAGGAGGCCCTGGGAGCTCTGGAGCAGGCAGGGGGGGCACACCAGGTGCCCCACAGTGGGAGCAGCTGGAAGCCATGAACTAGATTTGGGGACTGCCTCCTGGGTAGGTGGAGGACAGAAGGAACCCAGTGAGTGGCAGCGTGAGGGCCCCTGCCTAGCCCATTTGTACAAACGGCCGAGTGCACTGAGCGTGGGGGTTCTCCAAGGCCCAAGGAGGTTCTTCTCTCTAAGGAGGATGGCAGGAAGGCCCAGAAGCCCAGGCAGCTGGTGCCGGTGGGGAAGCCGGCAGGGAGGAAGCTGACAGGCGGCATAGCAGCCAGGGTGAACCACCTGGCCAGGACTGAGGAGGGGGGCCGTGCGGCAAACTGCATCCAGATTTCAGAAAGAAAGAGGAAGGGGAAAGAGGAAAAGCCAGCTGGTTCCACGGAGCAAGCCGGCACGGGCATTCCCATGGGGCCGGATGGGAACCGAGTCGGCTCACGTGACTGCCTCTGACATGGGGAGGAAGGGGCCCCTAGAAGTTGCTGCCTGAAGGGGACATTTCTCTTCCTGGGAGGAGGGAGAGTGGTGTCCACTCTCCTGGGCCCTGGAGTGTCCTTAGCCCTGAACCTGCCTCTCCTGTCCATGCCTCTCACTCTCGGCTCATATGCTGCCTCCTCCTGGAAGCCCTCCTAAACTGGCCCAGACAGAACCCTCTGATGGTCTCCTTCAAGGCCATGGTCACCGTCAGTAATCACTGTGAGGGGTGGGACTGTGTGGATCCCAGTTTCCCCATCCCCAGGCTGTTCCTCCGTGAGGTCACAGCTGACCCTCGTGCCTCACGCCAGGCACATGGAGCTGCTCACCAGCCCCCGTGACCAGCTGAGCGGCTTCAAGCCACTGAGGGGTGGATGGAGGCTGGAATTTGGGCCAGAGTCTGGGTGGGAGACTCATGTCCTGGCCCCTGGGCTGAGCTCAGGACAGGTGCTGGAACCTGCGGTCAGAGGCTGATGTGGGGTAGGGCTCTGTGGACTTTCAGGGCTTCCCAAGAGCAGGGAGGCTCTTCTGGGGCAGCCCAGCAGGCAGGTGCCAGGCAGGTCTGGGCCGCGTGGGCTCCCTGGGGCTTCTGAGAGCCTGGCCTGGGAGGGTGGCAGGGGCCGTGCCTCCCTGGGGGTGCCCACACTTTGGGACAGCTGCTGGTGCTTCCCTGGCCCTCCCTGGTGCCCGCAGGCTCAGGGCCCCCAGATCAAGATGCATGGGGCTGGGACTCTATTTAACCTCAGACAAGACTGAGGTGGGGCCGGCAGCTGGAGAGTTGAGTCTGCTCCTGCCACCCCCTGTGAGGGCCGCGTCCCGTCCCTGGGAAGTGCCGGTTGGGAGGCCGCTGAGTGCAGTGTCTCCTGACCCCAGGAAGGTTCCCAAGTTTGGGATGAATTCCTTCTCCCACCCAAGTTTCTTAGTGACCCTGACAAGTGACCCGGACAGCTGGCTCTCCAGCCGGGGCTGGAGGAAGGAGTGCTGTTGGCCATGGGACCCGGGACGGGGACCCCAGTTCCCTGACCTCCAGCCAGAAGCCCCCAGGCCCCTGCGATGCCGCGTGCACAGCGCAGTCCCCGTGGCCTCAGCTGGGTGATGACCTGGGTTTGGGTGGGGACCTCGCTTCTCAGGCCATGCGGGTTAAACTCGGGGATCTCGACCTGCTTTGGAAAATCGAAACCGTATTTTCACTCCTGGAGCTCCCCAGAGTGTTTGAACCTGGACTCGGAAAGCTCGTTTGGACACAGATGCAGTTTCTCCCCAGCAGATTCCATTTTCCCCGGAATGCCAGCGGGAAAGTCGGCAGGAAGCCGGGCTGGGGGTGTGGGAGGGCAAGCAGAGTAGGGGTGCAGGGAACATGTGCCCCTGGCTCTGCGCAGCGGCTGTGGGCCCTGGGCTCCTCACTCAGCCCACCTGGGCTGCTCCCGTCCTGAAGACCAGGCCGTACAGAGCAGGTTTCACAGGTGAGGATGCACATCCTAGCTTGTCACACGGCAGGGGCTGCTCCAGGCCTAGAAGGAAGGACAACAGTGCTGTCTCCATGACTGGGGAGAGGGAGCTGATGGCTCCATTCGGGGGGGTGGCCGGGAAAGGCCCCCAGGACCCTGACACCTGCAGCTGTCTAAAGTCTGTGAAATCCGAACCACTATTGGCCACGGCGTCCTTGGCTCCAGTGCTCAGGCTGCCCAGTGGCTCCTCCAGGAAAAACTGCTGGGTGTGAGGGGCAGAGATGAGGGCTGCGAAGTGAAGCCTGGAGGCTGGGGAGTGTCCACTTGAGGATCAGCCTGTCGGGGTTCGGCCCAGGGGTCCCCAAGCTGTGGGACGTTCAGGGCTAAAGCCAGGAGAGTCCCAGGCAGACGTGTGGATGGTGGGTCTCCCCTCTTCAGCTCCCCAGGCACTGGCCTTTCGGGTCTGGAGGTGCTGCCCCTCCAATTCAGTGGGGTGGGGCCCTGCCTCAGTGCCCCCGGGCACGGCAGCTAAGAGCACCTGGCTGGAGCGCTGAGGGCCCCCAGACCTGGGGCCCAGGTGGCCTGGAGATGCCTCCTCAGCTCGGCATTTACCGTGAGGTGGGCTGTTCCAGATGCCTGGAGCTGAGGGCCTGGCTGCGGGTGCGTGGCAGTGCCACATGGCTGCCCGGGTAAAGTGCCACGAGCCGGGTGGTTTAGAAAACAAACCTGTCCTCTCACAGCTCTGGAGGCCAAAAGTCTGAGATCGAGGCTTGGGCAGGGCCACGTTCCCCACAGAGGTTCCAGGGGAGGATCCTTCCTGCCTGTTCCAGCTCCTGGTGGCTCCAGGTGCCCCTTGGCTTGTGGTCACATCGCTCCAACCTCTGCCCCGGCTTCACGCTGCCGTCTCCTCTGCACGTCTGTCTTCGCCTCTGCTCCTACGAGGACACCCCTCGCAGGATTTAGGCCCCACCCAGATAACCCAGGATGACCCCACTGCAAGGTCTTTTGTTCAGTTACATCTGCAGAGACCACTTCCCAACCAGGCCAGAGCCACGGATTTCCAGGGTCAGCTGTGGACGCCATTCAGCCTGAAACGTCATCTCATCCACACCTCCCATCGCCACCGTGGAGGTGAAGTTCAAGTTCTCACCGACTGCCCTGTACCATTTCTCCAGGGAACCCTGGATGTCCACAGAGGGGCCGGAGGCTGCCCCTGGCCCGTCGTGGGGCCCCAGCTCTGACACCTGAGCTTCCGAATTCACTTGTTTAGATTTTCAGGAACATTTTTTCTTCCCAGGGCACCGTGTGCCTTTCCAGGGAGCCCTGGGGGTGGGGGCATGGAGTGCTCCCCTGGGTCTCCCAGGGGCTTCTGCTGCCCGAGGGGTCCGTCCAAACTGTACATCAGATCCGCCGCTGCTGCCTTCCTGGCCCGGCGGGAAACTGACGCCTCCAGGAGCTCTTGGTGGTGAGCTGTGTGTGGAGAGCTCCTTTCTCTGGGGGCCCTGTCACCTGGGCACAGTTCAGGGTCCCTTGGTGGTGAGCTGTGTGTGGAGAGCTCCTTTCTCTGGGGGCCCTGTCACCTGGGCATGGTTCAGGGTCCTTCGGAGCTGGAGATGTGGCGGGAGGGAGGCCCAGCCCCACTTCTGGGCTCTCTGAGGCTCCACTAATCTTGGGAGGGGAGAGAGGCTGAATTCCTGGTGGTGACCTGAGGACTCACACAGGTAAACCGAGCAAGACCGTGGGACCATGGCACCCCATACCTGTGCACCTGCCGCAGCCCGAGGTCCATCCCTGGGGGGAGGGACCCACACCTGTGCATCTGCTGCAGCCCCCGATGTCCATCCCGGGGGGAGGGACCCACACCTGTGCACCTGCCACAGCTCGATGTCCTTCCTGGGGGAAGGAACCCACACCTGTGCACCTGCCGCAGCCTGAGGTCCATCCTGGGGGAAGGACCCACACCTGTGCCCCTGCACAACCTCACTCCTGCGCAGGCTGGAAAGAACTTGGACACATGCGGTCCGGAGCATGGGTAGCGACCGTAGCCCCCACTGAAGCAGCCCCAAGGTCCATCGCCGGGTAAAGGGACCCACGGACACGGCTCATCCTTACCATGGAATGTGAGCCACAAAAGGGGGAAGCCTTGGCTCAGCCGCCGCAGGGATGCACTCAACACATGCCGAGCGGAAGAAGCCAGGCCTGAGAGGCCACCTGCGATTCCACCTGCGGAAATGCCGGAAAGGGAGGTCCGCAGACGCGAGAGCTGGACTGGGGGGACGGCCAAGGGGCGAGGGGTTCTCTTCCAGATAAAATTGCCCTGGAACGAGATGCGGGGCAGGGGGAGGTGGCCGCAAGATACTGCGGCTCTGCTGGATGCCATGGTACTGCATGCTGTGAACGGCTAATTCTATGCTATGTGGATCTCACCTCAATCAAATAATTGGAAGATTCCCAGCAACCGAGATGACTCATGTTCGGGGGTGATTCATCCAGGCCACTGGCATTACGTCGCTTAAAGACAAGCCTGACCTTTCCCCAGAAGCCTCAAGACCACAGTGGCCTCCCACGGCGGAGGGCAGTGCCGAGGGGCCGGTGTTCATCCAGCTCACCGGACAGGCCTGAAGCGCAGATATTTCCTCTGCCAAGCAGGGGACGCAGGCTCGGCCCTCCCTGGCCAGGGGCGGCTCTAAATTTGGAAAAGTGAAAGTCCCATGGGAGGGTGGGCCCCTGGGGTGGGATCCTGGAGCCAAGGCTGGGTCAAGGTGTGGGTCGAGAGACCCGGAGGCCTTCCCTGTAGCTGGCATGGAGTGATGGGGAGGGGGGTGCTGGGTAAGAGGGAGCTATACAGGCCACAGGAGGGGTCCCCAGCCTCTAGCACCTTGGCCACGGCCTCGGGGGGGCATCCTGGCATCCCCATAGAGTGGCCATGTCCAGGGACTGAGCTTCAAATGGGGAACTGGGCAGGGTCCAGAGACCCAGAGACCCTGCACTCACATGGCTGGACCCCACCTGCTGCCACAGCCCCTCATGGCTGCTGTCCTTGGAGGAAGAGGGACATAGGGGGCCATGACCCCACAGGCTGCTGTCCTTGGAGGAGGAGGCAGGGGCCGCGGCAGGCACAGAGGGACCAGCCCAAGGGCCCTTCAGGGGTCTGGAGGGCACTTCCCCCCCGAGGTCGCCCACTGACCTGGCCCAAGGACCCTCTGCTGGCCTGTGTGGACCCTCTCGGCGTGAAGCACACGGGGCAGTGGGTGGCGCTGATGGAGCAGCCTTCTGGAACGTTCCGACCTGGCTTGCGCCAGCCCCGCGTGTGGCCCCGGGAGCTCAATTTCCTGACAACACTCAGTCCTGAGGTTTCCTGCCCCCTCAGAACCATCCATGAGTGTTTTGTGGTTACGAAAAACAAAAAGAAAACAAAACCAAAACCTGTTATTTTTCCCAAGGTGAGCGTGAGCGCCCTGCGAGGAGGCCCAGGCGATTGCCCACCCTGCACACGTGTCTCAGAGCCCAGAGCACGGCGGGCACAGGAGTGACCGGCAAGCCTGGCCCTGGCCCCAGCCCCACTCCTGGGCCTGGGTCAATATTGATTCAGGGAAGGTGGCTCCAGCCTTGCCCATGGTGGGGGGAGCGTGTGGGGTGCCCCAGGAGGCTGCTCAGAGAGACCCCTGGAGCCGGGGATCCATAGAGACACTCAGGCAGGTGAAGATGGGGGAGGGAGAAGATAGGGGGCTGGGCGCCGTGGCTCACACCTGTAATTCCAGCACTTTGGGAAACCGAGGAGGGGAAATTGCTTGATCTCAGGAGTTCAAGACCAGCCTGGCAACATGGCAAGACCCCATCTCTACAAAAAATACAGCAATTAGCCGGGTGTGGTGGTGTGTACCTGTAGTCCCAGCTAATCAGAGGCTGAGGTAGGAGGTTCACTGGGGCCCAGGAGGCAGAGGCTGCAGTAAGCGGAGATCACACCGCTGCCCTCCAGCCTGGGCAACAGAGTGAGACCTTATCTCAAAAAAAAAAAAAAAAGATGGGGAGGGGGTAGATACGGGGAAGGGGACAAGGGAAGAAGAGATGGGGGTGTTCCTGAGAGGCCCCAGGTTCCCCTGGCCCGGCTGGCTCTCTGCACAGCATCCTGAACCCAAGGCCTCTTCAGCTTCTTCTTGCTTACCTCCTAAGACAGAGAGCTCATTCCCTGTGCAGGCCTCCTGTGCTGGGGCTGGGTGGCTTGGAGTGTGGCAAAGTGTCTGATTCCTTCTTCTTCCTTCAGCTGTGCCCCCAGGGTCTGGAGCGACAGAGCTGGGCGTGTTTTGAAGCCTCTCACCAGGTCAGGGCAGGCGTGCTGGGGAAGGGGCTGGGCGCCAGCTTTTGTGGTCCTGTCCAGCAACCCCTGCAAGGCTGGGGAGGGAGGTGAGTGTGAACAAGTGAGTGAATGGGAAAATGGGCGGATAGATGTGCGGTGCAGACCCAGGAGGACTCGGCGCTCCTTCTGTCCGGAGAGGAGTGAACCCGCCCTGCAGGGCCCGATTGGCAGGTTTTCTTCCAGCGTCCACGGCGGCCGAGCCGAGTGTTATAAAAACACGGGAGAGTACGTCAGAACAGGCAGCGCCACGCTTTGCGGCAAGGTGACAGGTTAAACAAATCCCACCTCAGAATTTACTGCCTTCATTTTTGCTTCAGAGCGACGCTCTGCCGCCAGACGTATTTCATGCAGAAATACCTGCCCTGGGCGCCCTGGGGGCAGGATGCCTGCTCATAGAAGGCAGCTCTAGACTTTTCCATGAACAAAGGGACCGTCCTGGCTAACACGGTGAAACCCCGTCTCTACTAAAAATACAAAAAATGAACTGGGCGTGGTGGCGGGCGCCTGTACTCCCAGCTACTTGGGAGGCTGAGGCAGGAGAATGACATGAACCCAGGAGGCGGAACTTGCGGTGAGCCGAGATCGCACCACTGCACTCCAGCCTGGGAGACAGAGAGAGACTCCGTCTCGAAAAAAAGAAAAAAACAAACGACAAAAAAAGACAAAAAAAACCCAAACCAAGTCCTTTACAGAAAGACATTTGTAAAACTTACTTTCCAGCCACCAGAAAATTGGGGGGTAAAAGGGAATTTCCATCTGAAGTGGGCAGTGATGATTTTATTTCTTGATTCTGTGCTGATTCTGTTTTTTGGAAATGGTGTGGGGAGGGGAGGCGGGGGTGCTGGGGGTCCGTGCCACGCTTCGCCATCCACTGGGAGCTGGGCCCCCTACCTCCCGCCCCATCAGGAATGGGGTGAGGCACTGGCCCATGGGCATCACAAGGCCGATGGGACTTTAGAGAGGGTTGGGGCCGAGCTTCAGGGATTGGGCATGTGGGGTGAGATTTGGGTTATGAGAGTTGGACCCCTCCCCTGCATCCACCACTCAGCCTCCAGCCCCCTGCGCCAGGAGAGGGCTCTGTCCTGGGACAGTTGATGTGGACTCTTGGGACGGAACGGTCGCTGGGCTTTGGATGGGTCCTGGGACCTGTCCTGTCCCTGCAGCATGTCAGCCAGTCCAGCCTCACATTCCTGCTCCCTCTGCGGCCACCTCCCAGACGGAGCTTGGAGCTGAGCAGGTGACGCGGCCACCCCATCTGCCCTGTCCACAGAAACTGTCACCCGAGCTTGCTCCACATTCCAGACCGGGGCAGCGGGTTCCCCAAGGCTCCGTGGCTGTGGGATGTGAGGACCTGGAGCCTTCCCAGAGTAGGATGGAGTACAGCAAGGCGGGAGGGGCGGTGGGCAGCGAGTCCAATGCCCTCTTCTAGATGGGGACAGGCTTTGGTGCTGGGGGGCAGAGGGCTAGGCCCAGGGATCATGGAAGGACAGGCCCTGGTAGCCAGTCCACCAAGTCATCCCTCCCAGGCCTCAGGGAACACGCCCGGGGTCCTCATGCCTCTTGGGAGCAGGCCTGCAAAGGTATTTATTTAGAGCTCTGGGGTGCGGCCAAGTGAAGGCTGGAGGGGGCATTTCCAGGTGGCAGCTCCTGGCCTCTAAGGGGGATCCCAGTGCCTCTCTGGTCCTGTGGGTGTGAGTCACCGGGGCACACAGGGGAGGCCATGGGTGGCGGCTGTGCCTCGGTCTGGCCAGACGGGTCATGTCTCCACCAGGCGCCTGAAATAGCTCTCTGGGGCATCCAGCTCAGGGAAGAGGGTGTGGATGCCCTGCAGGATGGACGTGGCTGGAGCTGCAGCAGCCCTGCCAGGTAACTGGGACCCCGCCCAGCAACACACTCTCTGGCCCAGAAGCCAGGAGCCGACCGTGCCCCATCCCTCCCCATTACAGCCCTTCATCCTTCTCCCACTCCTGCCCGGCTCTGCTGTGCCCTCGAGGGGAACCAGGCCAGCTTGGTGCCAGGTGCTGTAACTCCCAGCAGGCAGTGTCCCTCCCACAGCCCGGGGGGGTGGGGGCTCCTGGGATGCTCCCACCTGGGCCTCCAAACTCTAGCCCGGATCCCTGCTGTCTGAACCCCCCCCGGCTGACCCCACGGCCCCTGGCCCCGTTTCCTGGTACACCCTATCTCTGTCCCTGATGGAGCTCCAACCCTCACTCCCCTCTCCTCATCACCAAGTCCCGGGGCCCAGGCTTCCCAGTCGGGCAGTGGAAAACCAGGACATCCTTGGAGGACTGAGGAGGTCCCTTCCAGGGGGACCGTGATGGCCGAGGCCCCAGGACCTCACAGGGTGACGGATGGGGGTGGACGTCGGTGCCCACCAGGCAGTCGCCAAGCTGGGGCGAGTTTTGGAAATGACCTCATCTTCTAACCTCCTGCTTCACAGACAGGGGCACAGAGGGCAGGACCTGGGGCCTGTGGGAGGGGACGGCCTTTGAGAGTCTCCTGTGAGGACCCACGGGGCGGTGGCCCTGATGAGGACACCTGTGTTTGTGTCTGGAGCTGCCATACAAAGTGCCACAAACTAGGAGGCTCAGGACAACAGAGTGTGCGCCTCACAGCTCTGGAGGCCAGAGGGCCAAAGTCTAGCGTCTGGCGGGGCTGCTTTCTTCTGAGAGCCCCGGGGAAGATGCTCCTGGCCTCTGCCAGCACCTGCTGCTGCCCATGCTCCCTGGCTGGCGGCCACATTGCTCTGCCTGCGTGTTCGTGGGACCCCGTGAGCCTCTCCTCTCTTCTCCTCCTTATAAGGGCACTTGGGCTAAGACCCACTGACCCCAGCCTTGAACCAGTTACACCTGCCATGACGCTATTTCCAAATAAAGGCAGGTCCTGAGGCTCTGAGGACGTGAGTCTTGAGGGACACAGTTCAACCCACTATAGCGCCCAGTTGTAGTTCAGGAAGTTGAGGTCCAGAGAGATGGGGGAGCCCCCAGACTCACCCACACCAGGGACCTGTCGCAGGTGGAGACCCCCAGACACTGGAAGGAGTGATCTGGTTTTAGGGGGTCACCCAGGGAGCTGGAGAACACAGGGAACTGGAAAGAAGTGGTCAGGGCTGCTGCCTCAGGTAGGCGTCTGCCAAGGAGACCGTGGAGGTCTCGGGGGTGGTGAGAGGCTGAGGGTCCATGAACCAGGCCGGATGGTAAGCCAGAATTGGGCTTTGAGAGGTAGCTTTGGGCTGTGATTTAAATAAAGGAAGGGGCCAGGTACAGTGGTTCACACCTGTCATCCCAGCACTCTGGGAGGCCGAGGCAGGCGGATCACATGAGGTCAGGAGTTTGAGACCAGCCTGTCCAAGATGGCAAAACCCCGTGTCTACTAAAAATACAAAAATTAGCCGAGTGTAGTGGTGAGCACCTATAATCTTTGGGAGGCCCAAGCGGGTGGATCACCTGAAGTCAGGAGTTCGAGACCAGCTTGGCCAACATGGTGAAACCTCATCTCTACTAAAAATACAAAAATCTACTTTGAGAGGCTGAGACAGGCAGGTCATGAGGTCAGGAGATCGAGACCATCCTGGCTAACACGGTGAAACCCCGACTCTACTAAAAGTACAAAAAATTAGCCAGGTGTGGTGGCGGGCGCCTGTAGTCCCAGCTACTTGGGAGGCTGAGGCAGGAGAATGGCATGAACCCGTGAGGCAGAGCTTACAGTGAGCCGAGATCGTGCCACTGCACTCCAGTCTGGGCGACAGAAAAAGACTGTCTCAAAAAAAAAAAAAAAAAATCAGCCAGGCGTGGTGGTGGGCGCCTGTAATCCCAGCGACTCGGGAGGCTGAGGCAGGAGAATCGGTATAAATAAAGGAAGGGAGTGTGTGGGGGAATGATGCAGGCAGACTCCAGGGCTGGAGGACGGGTCAGGCCCTGCACACAGCAGGTGCCCAGAAGATGCCAGCGGGAAGCACGTTGCTGAGAGGAAGTGAAGTGTCAGCGTGGGGCTGGCAGAGGGAGACACTAGCGAGGCAGGGCTGGTTGACCCAGGAGCTGCCCCAGGCACCAGAAATTTGAGTGGGCAGGAGCCCGAGAGCTCCCATCTGCGCCCACCTGTCAATCCCAGGCAGTGCCGGGCTCTGGGACGGAAAACCAGAGCAGCAGGTTGTTCTGGAGGGAGGCAAAGTGTCTCCAGGAGGCCGGGCGACAGCCCAGCCTGAGCCTGCAAGTAGAGGGGAGCCCGGCCCCAGTGCTGGGGGAGGAGCAGGTGTGGGGGCTCTGGGGTGCGATGGGGCACTCAGAGTCCCCAGGAAGGGGCATGGGGCTTGTGGATCCTGAAACTCAGTATGTGAGGGAGATGGGAGACAGGTCTGGAGGAGCCAGGGACACCCGGAGGGGCTGGGCCTGGGAGGCCTTCTAGCCCAGCCAGCGATGCAATCCCACAGAGACCTAGGAGAAGAGGGGGTATCCCGCGTGCAGGGCGGGGGCCGGGACTAGGAGAAGAGGGGGTACCCTGCGTGCAGGGTGGGGGCCAGGCCAGCCTTGCACATTGATGATGCTTGCAAGTGGGCCTCTGGGGCTGAGCAGGGTCCCCCCAGGCAGTGCAGAGGCTATGCGGGGGCCTCTGCAGGGTCCTGGGCCGCCCTGTGCCTCTCAGCTGAGGGGGGGACCCAACGCTCCCAGGCCACTGTGTCCACTGCGGATGGAGGGGCCTGGCCTGAGGGGAGTGTGCGGGGTGCACTGGGGGAGAAAGGCCACCAGGAAGTGCTGCCCTGTGGCAAAGGCGGCAGGGAGAGAGAGACGCGACTGCACAGGTGGGGAGCCTGGCGTCTGGTCCCAGCCCACTTCTGCTTTCTTACCCTGCAGCTGCCCAGGCACAGCCACAGGGAAGCCAGGCTGCCTTCACGGCATCTCCAGGAGAGACAGGGCCCCTTTCCGGCCCCCGGTTCAGCAAGTCCTCCCCACGGCGGGGGGAGGGGCCAGGCGTCGCAGCGACCCGTCTGATTGTGAGCCCATAAAAGCGGCTGGTCGGAGGACAGGCGGAGGCAGCGGCAGGCGCGGAGGGGCCCTGCAGGACATGCTCCGTTAAACTGGAGGGCCTGGGCGGCCGCACGGTAGTGACCCCATAGTGCAAGGCACGGCCCGTTCCTAAGCGGAAGAATGTGTGGAAACGTGTGTGGCTGTGACATGGAACCCAGCGGCAGCCGCCGGGCAGGAGGGGCCGCAGCGTGTGGCCATGCGGGTGGCTCCAACCACATGGGCCCGGGCTGAGGTTGTTCTCACTCAGGGGGCGCCTGCTGTGCGTCCACATGGCCGTGGCCCCGTCCCGGGACAGGGCTGATCAGCTTCCCCCACACTGTTGTGGCTTCGGTGTCTGTGGCAAAGTGAGACCCCCTCCCCTGAGAGACGCACGGCAGGCGAGGCAGGTGGCCTCAGGTCTGTACGCTTTGCCACAGGCTTTTGGCTTTGGTGGTCTCCAGGCACGTGGGGAGACAGATGCTGGAAAAGTGCACCCTGCGCTGGGTTCCAGGGTGGTCCCAGGAGCGCCGGCCGTGAGCAGGTCAGGGCTGTGGGCACGGGGCTTGGTCCAGCAGGCAGGAGCAGCCCCGCCTGGGGGAGTCTCCCTGAAGGGAGACAGAAGAGATGCAGGGCAGAGCGGCAGGGCAGAGCGGCAGGGCAGAGACGCAGGGCAGAGCGGCAGGGCAGAGCGGCAGGGCAGAGACGCAGGGCAGAGCGGCAGGGCAGAGACGCAGGGCAGAGCGGCAGGGCAGAGCGGAAGGGCAGAGACGCAGGGCAGAGACACAGGGCAGAGTGGCAGGGCAGAGACGCAGGGCAAAGACACAGGGCAGAGCGGCAGGGCAGAGTGGGCCAGGGGCCCAAAAGCTGAAAGAGGCAGGAAGGACCCTCCCCTGCGGCTTCCAGAGGGAGCCCAGCTCTGCTCACACCTCGATTTTAGGCCTGGTTTCCAGGTCGCTCTGCCCCTCCTGGGCTCCGTCCTATGAGCTGAGTGGGTGAGCCGTGTCTGCAGGGCCAGGGCTCTGGGTATGGGCTTCTGAGGGGCGGCCCTGGGCCCCTGTGAGTCTCGGTCTTCCAGTCTGTGGAGTGGGGTAGACTTGTTCTCTGATGCTGGCCAAGGGGGCCTCCTACAGCGTGGGCTGTGGCCTCCATGCTCCACCTGCCCGTCTGTCTGTCTGGCCTGCCCTGCCAGGGGACTCAGGGCCCAAGGCCGGCTTCCCTATTCACCTAAGGGAGAACAGAGCCATGCCTCCCTCCCAGCCCCGAGCAGGGCCTGTGCCCGGAGTCGTCTCCCTGTCCCAGCCAGGCTGGAGGTGAGCGGGAGGCAGGGCTCCTCAGGACAGGTGCTGCCTGGTGAGGAGGAGGGCGGCTTCTCCGAGGTTGCAGCAAAGGATGGCCAGGTCTGGAGAGGATGTGGCCTGGCCAGGCCCGATGCTGGAGGTGACGTGGCGAGGGCCGGAGGTGGCTCCTCCTGGGAGGCTGCCCCGGGTTGGAGGCTGTGTGTGTTGGGTCTGGCCCACTCTCCGTGGCCAGATGCCACCCACCCCCACGTCTGCTTAGAGCAGAAGGCAGGCCAGCAGCTTGTGCCAGGGTCGGCAAGGACTGTAGCCCTCAGGGCCTGCAGCAGGACAGGAGAGCACACCCAGCCCACTGTTTCCCGTGGATCTCTAGAGCCCCAGCACCCCCGAGATAGTCCCCAGGCCTCAGTCCCCATCCCCAGACACACACACACACACACACACACTCACACACACACACAGACACCCACACACAGAACTCTTGTCGCCCAGTCTAAGCCAGCTGACCCGGCGGGAGCACATTCCTGCAGGCCTCGGGAGATGCTGGTGTTTGAGGATTGTGTAGAGTCCACTGCAGAGGGTTCCAGAAGAGCCGACAAGAGGTGGACAGGGCGGGGCTGTACTCGAGGGAGCAGGGGGCTTGGCCGAGGACCCCGCGCCCTTCCACTTTGAGCTGTGGGTCTGAGGGGCTTCCGTGCGGGGCTGGCCCTTGGAACTGTGGTCACTCGAAGCCCTCTCCGCCTGCTGATGTCCACCCAGGGACAGGCCTCCTCCAGCAGCTGGCCTCAGAGAGACAGCCGTGTGCCCAGACCCGCAGGCCACGTGCTTCTGCCCTGTATTATACAGCCTTCATGGGAGACCGGGGTCTCCCCAGCCAGGCCACCAACAAGCTCCCAGACCCATTCCTGGCCGTCACGTTCATAAAATCCTTGTGGCTTGAAATGTTTTTCAGATTTTAGTCGTAGTAGTTGCTGGAAAGGGCCTCTCTGGCCAGCTTCCCGCTGCAATGATCCCTGAACCCACTCCCCAAGCTCTGCAGGCCTGGTCTGATAGGGTCACCCACAGCAGCGTCCCCTTGAACTTAGGAGCAGGCTGCAGGCCAGGTGTGGTGGTGCACGCCTGTAATCCCAGCACTTTGGGAGGCCGAGGCGGGTGGATCACCTGAGGTTGGGAGTCCGAGACCAGCCTGGCCAACCTGGTGAAACCCTGTCTCTACTAAAAATACAAAAATTAGCCCGTGTGGTGGGAAGTGCTTGTAATCTCAGCTACTCGGGAGGCTGAAGCAGGAGAATCTTGAACCCAGGAGGTAGAGGTTGCAGTGAGCCGATCACACCACTGCACTCCAGTCTGAGGGAGAGAGCAAGACTCTCTCAAAAAAAAAAAAAAAAAAAAAAGAAAAAAAAAAAAAAAAAAAAAAAAGAACAGGCTACAGAGGGCCCTGGGTTGGAAAGAGAGGGCATGTGGTGGCCCCTGCAGGGGATGACATCCTGGGGGGTGACATCTACCTCCCAGGGAATAAGACCCTGAAACAGGCAGGTGGGTGGGGTGGGGAGACCTCACAGGGCTGGGAGCAAAGGCTCCAATCCTAACCACTGAGGTGCTGGTCTGGCTTCTGCCGTGTATCAACTGGTGACCTTGGGCCTGCCTCAGTTTCCCCATCTACGTAGCCCTCCTCCTGCCCGGACCTTGTTGGCATTAGCCGAGTTGACACTTGACAAACACCTGGACACACTCAGTGGACTGATTCGTCAACAAATGGGACCCCATACTGTGGGTGTTTCCATCTTTGCTTTGCCTGCCAGGAAGCTCTGTGCAGAGTGTTACCCGCTCTGGCACTGGCTGCCTCTCTTTAGGGTTCTGGGCACTCTCTGAACTTCGTAGTTTCTTTGGCATTTTTTTTCTTTCCTTGTTTGCTCTTTATTAATTTTTTCATAATTTTGTTTCTTAGATATAATTCACATGAGATTCAGCATTTTAAAATGTACAGCTCAATGATTTGGGATAGCACACCCAGTAAATGTACTGGGATTGTGTAATCATTATCACCATCGATTTTATCTCATTTTTAATTTTTGCAGATACACAGTAGCTATTATATTTAGGGGGCACACGGGAGCTTTTGATGCCAGCATGCGGTGCGAACTAAGCATGATCCGTTTTAGAACATTTTATCACCTCCCAGAAGAAATCACAGAACCTTTAGCCATCATTTCCGGGGCCTCCCACGCCTGATTCCCCCAGCCCTAGACAAACACCAATCTGTTTTCTGTCACTACGGGTTTGCCTATTTGAGACATTTCACATAAATGGGGTCACACAGATTTGTGTCTGGCTTCGCCCACGGAGCTCATGTTTTTAAGGTTCATCCATCCGGTAGCGAGGGTCAGAATCTCGTTCCTCTGTGAGGCTAGTGTCCTGCTGCTTGGGAGACCTGGACGCCATCTACCCATTCGATTGCTGGTGGCTGTTTGGGAGGCTTTCCCTTTTTTTTTTTTTTTTTTTTTTTGGCCATTGTGAATAGTGCTGTGAACATCCATAGACAAATTTGTGTGCGGACATATATTTTCACTTATATTGGGTAGACGGCCAGGAATGGAATTGCCAGGTCATCGGTTAATTCTAGGTTCCGACTTTTGAGGAACTATTACATCGTTTTCCAAACTGGCTGCCTCACTCTCCATTCCCACCAGCAGTGCATGAGGCCTTGTTTCTCCGCATCCTCACCAACACCGACAACCCGGTTGTCCTGACCGTAAGCATCCTCACCGGTGTGACGTGGGCTCTCACTGTGGCTTTGACCCGGGTTTCCCAGGGGGCTGGTAACACGGAGCATCTCTGCATCTTTTCATGAGCTTGTTGGCCCCTGGTGTATCTTCTTGGAGAAATGTCTGTTTCCATCCTTTGCTATTTTAAATTAAGTGACTTGTGTTTTTACTGTTTTTTTTTTTTTCCTTGTTTCTTTTTTGAGACAGAGTTTCGCTCTTGTTGCCCAGGCTGGAGTGCAATGGCACCATCTCGGCTCACTGCAATCTCTACCTCCTGGGCTTAAGTGATTCTCCTGCCTCAGCCTCCCGAGTAGCTGGGATTACAGGCACCTGCCACCACACCTGGCTAAGTTTTATACTTTTAGTACAGATGGGGTTTCCCCATGTTGGCCGGCTGGTCTTGAACTCCTGACCTCAGGTGATCCACCCGCCTCGGCCTCCCAAAGTGCTGGGATGACAGGCGTGAGCCACCGCGCCCGGCCTTTAGTGTTGAGTTGTAAGGGCTCTTTATGTATTATGGATATTATATATACCCTTATCAGAGAAATGACAGGCAAATATTCCCCCCATTGGGTGCGTCGTCTTTTTGCTTTCTTGATGGTGGCCTGTGAGGCACAAAAAGTCTTTAACTTCAAGTATCTCTCTGTATCTTGTGCTGCCTTTTGTTGCTTTTGGTATCCTTATTTATTTAATTTCTTTTTTCGAGACAGGGTCTCCCTTTGTCACTCCCCCAGCTAGAGTGTGGTGGTGTCATCACCGCTCCCTGTAGCCCTGACCTCCTTGGGCTCAGCCATCCTCCTGCCCCAGCCACCCGGGTAGTCAGGGCTCCAGGTGCACACCACCACACCCAGCTAATGTTTGTATTCTTTGTAGTGATGGGGTCTTGCTCTGTTGTCTAGGTTGGTCTCAAACTTCTGGGCTCAAACAACCCTGCCTTGGCCTCCCAAAATGCTGGCATTAGCGGCGTGAGCCGCTGTGCCTGGCCTTTATTCATTTCTATGTGGCTGAACACATTTTGCAAGGAGCCCAGGCCCTTGGTGAGCTGGGTAGACACACGTGTGGATGTGGGCATGGGCAGGCACAGGTGTGGTGGGAAGACCGTGCCCAACATTAGCTGTCAGGGGAGCTCAGGAAGATTGAGGCAGTCAGGGAGGACTTCCTGATGGAGGAGGCTGGTCCTTCGAAATGTGGAGTGGGGACCTCGCCCCCTTCAGTCTGGTTCGGAGGTGGGGCCCCACAGCCCCCCTCACATCGGGGGTGTGTTCCCCTCCTCCTTTTGGAGCCCAGCCCCAAGCTGCAGGAACGGTGAGCAGCGAGACCACAGGGCTGGAAGCACACGGGGTAATTAATTTTGACTTACAGGAGCTGTCTTAAATTGGATAGAAACTGGCGAAAATAGGATTAAGAGGGAAGCTGAGCCAAGAGCAAACAGAAGGAAAACTCCCCGAGAGCCGGGCGCCTGGTGGGGCTCTCGGAGCCGCTGAGCGGGAAGAGGCGCGGGACATTGTTGGGCGATCGCGTCATGTCCGAAGGCGGCCTCCCCGTGCCACCCCACGGGAGCGGCGGCCGCACTGGCTGGGAAGATGGGAACGCGGCACTCTGCCCTCCCTGCAGCTGGCTTATCTGCGCTGAGCTCACTCGATTCCGAGGATTAATTTGGAAACAATTAAAATTCTGTGCAAAACAAGCAGTGGGCTGGGCCGGCCAGCGGGCTGGCACGCACGGAGCCCTTTCATCACCAGCGCAGAAATCTAATTAGTGCGGGATTAAGTCTGCCACAAATCAGCGAGCCGGGAAGGCTCCGGCAAGGGCAGATGAAGCCCCCGGGCGAGGAGCGCCTCACAGCGCGGGTGTCCGGCCGGCAGCAGCCCTGGCCCTGGCCCTGCGCTGGCGTCTCGGCTGAGTTGAGCCGGAACGCCACCCCCACAGGCGGTGTCCTGACCCCTCACCATCCGGTCACCCCCAGCCCACGGGCCCTTTCCCATCCACGTGCTAGGAAATGGCAAACCCATCGGAGCCCCCAGGGAAGGCGGTGGAGGGCGGAGGCCCCTGCAGGCCGTGCGAACGGGGGCCCCTCTTTGCGGCTGGGCTTGGCGGCCCCTCAACGTGCCTGGGCCCTGCCCCGCGGACTTTCTCTTTCGAGGTGCCTTTGGGTGTCTGGCAGCCATGACTTTCTGTCGGGCCGCCTTTCTGGCCAGCTTCCTGCTGCAACGGTCCCGGAACCCTCTCCCCAAGCTCTGCAGGCCTGGTCTGAGAGTGTCAGACGCATGTGGCTGATAGCCGGGGTGCACGTGGCTGTTTTGCTGGTGTCTGGAGGCGCTGGGTTTGGCCGGGACACGGCCGAGAGCTCCCTGTCAGGCCATCAGGTAGCAGAGGTGACAGCCCTGTGGGTTCGCCTGTTGGCCAGATATGTGAGGACCACGGACCGCAACGGAGCTGACTCCATGCCTTGTAAGCTGCCCCTTCCGGGATCTGCAGGGGAGAACACAGCCAGAGGGGAGGCAGAGCAGCTGTCTGCAGAAGATCCCTCCAGGCCGCCTCTGGGGCAGTGGCCGGCTTCCCGATGTCCCAGGAACCAGCAGACCCCTCCCAGAAAAATGCATCCCCCACAGTCCCTCTCCACCTGCAGGACCCATTCTGGCTGCCCTCGGGCCCCAGAATACAAACCTTATGGGGCTGCTGGGCACAGGGACGTTTCTCTGGGGGCACCTGCAGCCCACTGGCCGCTCTGCACCGTCCTGGCACACAGGGAAGCGTGTGAGTGCGTGCTGCTCACAGGGCTGGGGGGAGAGGGGGACCAGGCAGGCTAAGGGGCCTGAGGGCAGCCGCCCTGGCGGGGGAGCCTTTCATAGCACGAGGGTGGGGGGAAGGCAGGGGGAGGAAGGGCAGGGGGTGGGGAGGCTCACCCCACCCATGGCAGGGGGAGAGCCTTGGAGGGGACCAGACTTCTCACCTCCCTTCTGTCACCTCCGGTCACCCCACAAAGCCAGGGCACCAGGGCCTGCAGACGTCCTGGGGACAGGAGTGGGGGCAGCAGATGCTTCCTGAGCTAATGAGTTTGACCTCTGGCCCTGGCTCCGGCCTGATGAGGGGTCACCCTAGAAGGGGCTTTTTATCGGCTCCATGCGAACGTCCATTATTCCTTGACTGTTTGGAGCCAGACACGGCCCAGCGGGGCAGGGGCGGGGGAAGCCCCGTCCCAGCCCACGCCAGGGGCTGATAGATTAGCAAGGCCACGGCCCACTCCCAGCAAGCAGGCGGGGCGCAGGGAAGCATGGCGGCCGCCCCTGCGGATGCTGCCCGTGAGTCGGGAGAGGGACCCAGGTGGAGGCAGGAGCCCGGCCTCAGGGAGGAGAAGTGACTCGCCCAAGTCACACAGCGGACAGGGGCTGCGCCTGCCCCCGCCTCCTCCGGCCTTGCCCCCACAGCCTGGTGTCCCCACACCCGGGAAGAAAACCCGGGCTGTGCTGTCGAAACCCGCCTTGAGACCCCTCTCTCACCTCTGAGCCTGGGAGCTGGGAGTTCCCGGAATTTGCTTCCAAGGCGTCCGTTCCTGAGGCCCACGGGGAACTTGGGAGCAAAGGCCTGCAGCCCTCACCCCACCGTGACCCTCGCCGGGGGTTTCGAGGTATCTGAGCAAACTTCTGCTTCTGCAAATTCCCCGGCAAAGGAGGGACGTGGGGTTTTCCTGGCTGGAATGATGCGCTCGGCGGCGGAGGTGGCCCTGCCTGCCTGGTGGGGCTGCGGTGGAGGGCATGGCAGGGCCGCAGGGGCGCGGTCCGGGTGGAGCCGGGGCCTGCCTTGGACTCGCAGCAGTGCTTGGACACAGAGAGAGGACGGGGAGTCTCTCTGCAGCAGCTGAGAGCCAACGACAGGCCACAGGAGGACCCTGGGGTCCACCTGCCTTTGAGCTGTCCCCACCCTGGGCCAGCGGCCCAGCCCTTCCTGGCCCAAGTCCTGGAATTGGACTCACAGTGGCTTCGACCCCTTGGCTGGGTCCTGGACCCCATCAGCACCTTGCTCACCCTGGGTCCCTGTCCATCCCTAGGGAACGGGGGTCTCCACACGTCCCCCGGGGGTCTGGCACCTCAAGTGTAAGCACCCCCTGCGATCCGGCCCCTCCCACACCTGAGCACAGCCCCAGCTGCTCCTGCACCCTCATGGCGCCCGTTCATGTCCCCTCCCCAGCTGAGGTGGGTCCCGGGCTTGTCCAGAGCCCCTGGGCAGCTGTGGCCGGACTGTGAGGGCTGCAGGCTCGGAGTCCAGCTGTCAGGGACCCTGGTGAAGCATAAGCTGGCTTTTCTTTTCTGAGGAGCTGGTCAGGGTTGGCTGACCAGGGGAGGAAGGCCTGAGTGCTGCGCTGTGGGACCTGCAGCTGGGGACGTTGGGTTCTCTCACAGGGGAGGGAGCCGGTGGGGGCCTCCTGGGGGCTGGATGAAGGCGCCGATCCCACTTCCTGATTTGCCTGGAAAACACCCTTGGAATCCGCTTGGCCAGCAGCCTAGCTACCTCTGCAAGGAGCTTCCTTCGTGATGGGTGGAGCTTCCTTCGTGATGGGTGGAGCTTCCTTCGTGATGGCTGGAATCAAGGAGATTCCAGCGTGATGGGTCCGCCCGGCCCACCCAGGCACACAGGCGGGATCCCTGGGGCAACGTCTGGAGTCCCTGAGAAGCTACGCGGCGTCTCCCTATCGGGATGGCCAGACGGAGCTGGGACGGGCTGAGGACCCAGGTGCCCGAGGCCAGGACACGCTGGTTCCTGCTTCCTGGGGGAAGACAGTGCGGCTGGGGGAGCCTCCACCTGAGGGAGTCTGGGTCTGATGGGTGCCAAGTCTCACGTAGGCACAGAGGCTCAGGTTCAGGCTGCCACCTGGGCCCGGTGGGCGAGCTGCCGGAGAGTCTTGGGCCCTGGCCCAAGCGCGGGCAGAGAGAGGGCTAGGTGTGGTGGGGCTGCCGGGGGCTGCAGGCTGAGCGGCACCAGCTGAGGCTTGGTGGGGAGTGACTTAGAGCAGGCCACGCCCTCCCCTGTGCCTCAGTTTCCTGGTCCCCATGGGGTCCTTCCCGTCACAGTGAGGGGACGTCCCCGTCAACCAAGTCCATTCCCAACACAGGGGCCAGGAGAGGGGTGCGGTTGGAACCCGCCTCCAAGCTGGTGTCCTCGGCAGACTCCTTCCTGCTCCTCCGAGTCCCAGCACCTACATCTGTGAAGTGGGCAGAGCAGAAGCCACTACTTCGGCCTCCCGGAGGGCAGGGGACACGGGGCGGTGCCAGCCTAGGGAGGGGGGCAGGGGACATGGGGCAGTGCCAGCCTAGGGAGGGAGGCAGGGGACACGGAGCGGTGCTGGCCTAGGGAGGGAGGCAGGGGACACGGGGCGGTGCCGGCCTAGGGAGGGGTCCGGGCAGTGATGTTACGAATATTAATTAGCAGGCAGAGAAGACCTGGCTGGGAGAACCCTGGGTCCAAGTCCCAGCCCCACGATGCCAGGCTGGGGAGACCCTGCGGCAGCGGCCAGGCCTCTGTACCTCAGTTTCCCGTCTGTGAAAGGCGGGGGAAGCATCTGGGCCAGGGCGGGAGAAAGGATCTTGGGCACCACACCCACTCCCGCCGGTCCCTCAGGTCACAGCAAGATGCTGCAGGTTCCAGCAAGAAAGGCCTTTGCTGGTTGGAGTTATACTTACGGCCCCTCCAGAGAAGTCGGGGTCCGGGCTTCTGGCACCCGTGTGGCCGGCGTGGGCTTTGGCTCTGAGGTCTGCTGGACAGGTTTAGGAGGTGGTTGGATGTGTGTTTAGGCCAGAGCTGCCAGGCATGTTCTCTGAGCACGTCTATCCCCAGAGCACAGTCTCCCCGAGTCCCAGGGTCCTGGCTCCTCCTCCCGTTCTGGGTGGTGTCCCGTGGTCGGGTGGCCCTTGAGGGAGGCAGCCTCGGAGGAAGGTGCATTTGGGACCCAACTGGTGTGATCAGAAATCTCTAAGTCCCTGGAGCTAATCCCAGTCTCGGGGTCTGAGTCCTCCCGGCTCCACAGCGTAGGTTCTTGTAACCATGAGCACAGGCTGAAAAGAGGACCTGACTTTCCCGAGCCTGGCCGTCCGGCCAGTCCACTCTGGCCACGGGAGCAGGAGGAGCGCCCTTGGGGTTCGGGCCCTCGAGGCACCCCATGTGTGATGAACCGTCACACTTGTGAAGTTGGAGTGGGGGAGCCCCAGCCCTGCCCTTTCAGGCAGGGTGACCCTGAACAATGGTCTGTTCCTCCGTGCCTCAGTTTCCCTGTCTGGAAAGGAGGCGGCATCTACAATCTGAAAGGACTACGGGGATGTCAGCCAAGTCAGCTCCTGCCCAGGCTGGCCCCCACTGGCAGCCACACACATCACTGGGGGTCAGGGAGATGGTAATTCCTCAAGGCCTTCATGTTCTGGGGGTCCGGCTGTGGGCTCAGAGGAGGCAGTGCACGGCTGCCAGCCATTGTCGATGGAGACGCAGCTCCGTCCTGACTCCCACCGCTGCCCCTTCTTTGCTCCCTGGCAGGGCCCCAGGAGAGGAGCGAGTGCCACCCAATAGGTGATGTTGTTCCATCACAGCTGGGGCTCAGCTGACAGCAGCTCCCAGCCCTGGACGCCTGATACCCCTGAGAAGGTCCCCTTTGCCCTGTCGTCACCGTGGAGATGGCCACTGCCCAACACAGAAGGAACCTGGGGAGGGGACAGCGAGGGCAGAGGGGGCAGGCCAAGGATGCAGCCACTCCCCACGCCAGGCACTGCACCACGGTAGCTAACGGGGCCGGTGTTTATGCCACCCCAGAAGATCCAGAATGTTTCCTCCTGTGCTTGCCCGAAACCTTGCAGCTCGTTCTGTTTGGAAAACTGCACAGAAGTCCAGGTGCGCTGGCTTACACCCGTAACCCAGCACTTCAGGAGGCCAAGGTGGGCGGATGGCCTGAGGTCAGGAGTTCGAGACCGGCCTGGCCAACACAGTGAACCACCCCGTCTCTACTGAAAATACAAAAACTAGCTGGGCGCGGTGGCGGGCGCCTGTAGTCCCAGCTACTCAGGAGGCTGAGGCAGAAGAACTGCTTGAACCCGGGAGGCAGAGCTTGCGGTGAGCCGAGATCACACCACTGCACTCCAGCCTGGGCAACAGAGCGAGACTCCGTCTAAAAAAAAAAAAAAAAAAAAACTCCACGTGAGTAGCCGGTTAGAAAACGTCCCTGCAGGGCGGCGAGCTTTCCTTCCTCTTGGAAGGCAGAGGCTCTGACTCTTCCTGGCTGCAATACGATCTCCTCAAGGTACTGCTGGGGTCGGCCATCGCCGGCTGAGGCTCGGGCTGGAGCCCCGTGCTGCCTGGGTGTTCACAGAGCTCCGGCTCCACCACGATGCTGAGACCAGGCAGTGTGGCCGACCAGTGTCTCCACGAACTGTCAAAATGCAAAAAAAAAAAAAAAAAAAAAAAAAAAAAAAAATACGGCGGCATCCATCGTCCCTCGGTATCCGTTTCAGACCCAGGAGGACACCAGGGTCCACGGGTGCTGAGGTCCCCGATTTGGAGGGTGCTAAGGTCCCTGACTTGGAGGGTGCTGAGGTCCCTGGTGTGGAGGGTGCTGAGGTCCCTGCTGCAGTGGGTGCTGAGGTCCCTGCTGTGGAGGGTGCTGGGGTCCCTGGTGTGGAGGGTGCGACTGCGCGTGCAACTGGCACTTTGCATCATCTGCGGATCGTGATGCCAGGCACACGTGCAGACGCCGTTTTCACACTGTGTGGCTTGGGAAACAGCAACAATAAAAATGTCTGTCCGTGTTCAGCACAGATGCAGCCATCCACCAAAAGATATATTTTCCATCTGAGGTTGGTGGAATCCCCAAAAGTGGAGCCCACGACGCGGCCGACCGGCTGTATCACGCAGCCATAAAAGGGAAAGAAGTACGGACACCCCCGGATGAGTCCTGGAAACAGGGCGCGCGATGACACGAGCCAGACACAAAAGGACGCACATGGCGCCTCCATTTACACGACAGGGGCAGAGCAGGAAAGTCCGGAGACAGAACGGAGCCCGCTGGTTGGTGGGGGCTGGGGAGGGGTGGGAGTGACTGGTGGTTGCGGGGGCTGTCTTTGTGGTGATAAAAATGTTCTGAAAGCAACTGTGAAGACGTTTGCACAGCCTCGCGAATACGGCAAAGGCCCCTCCAGCTGCGTGCTTCCGTGGCTGGACGGCATGCTGTGTGCATCACATCTGAACAGAGCTGCTGTTTAAAGAATGTAAGCATCTCATTCATGATTTTTATATTGATGGCACGCCGCCATGATAACATTGTGGATAAATTGGGTGAAGTGAAATATTAGCATGAACTTGAATTTCACGTCTTCTATTTCATCTTCCTCGGTGTGGACACCAGAACATTCCCAGTTGCCCGTGGAGCTCGGATTCGTGGCTGGAGTTCTGTTTCTGGAGCTGCTCCAGGCCCTGACAGCTCAGGCAATGTGGGGGCGCTCCCTCGTTGCTGTGGTGACAGGCCCCCACCCCACAGGCTGCCAGCGCCACTCCCAGGCTGGAGTCTGTCTGCAAGGCAGTGGTAAGGGGGTCCTGCCCAGCAGGCCAAGGACGCAGCCGGTCCCCACACCAGGTCCCCTGCACCGCGGCAGCTAACGGGGCCGGTGCAGCCCACCTGCGGCAGTGGGGGCGGCTTCTGTTCTGCTTGCTGGGTGCACGGATGGGTGCTGCTGCGTGCCAGGGTCCTCACCCCAGCGTGCCTGTGGACGTGAGCGTGTTCGGAAGCGGGGCCTTCTCAGGTGTGATTGGTAGCATTAAGGTCATATTGGCTGATAGTGGGCGTGGATCCAGTGACTGGGTCCTTAGGAGGAGAGGAGGTGACACAGGTCCAGGGAGGCCAAGCACAGATGGAGGCAGAGACTAGAGCGAGGCAGCTACCAGCCAGGACCGCCCAGGACAGTGGCAGCCGCCAGAAACCAGGAGAGGCAGGAGGACCCCTAAGGAACCTTGCAGGACGCACAGCCCGGCCGACGCTGTGGCTTTGATTCCAGCCTCCGGAGCTGGGAGAGCAGGGATTTGTGTGGTTTGAGGTCACCCAGTGCGTGGTTATTTGCCACAGCAGCCCTAAGAGAGGAATGCGCCTCTGCCTGGAGATGCTGCCTGGGTACGGCTGGAACAGCCTCTCAGGCCACGCACCGCCCTCCATCCCGACCGCTGGAGCTCACTAATCCCGAACCATGTGGCACGGCTCTCTGCACCCGCACACCCTGAGTGACCCACTGGCCCGGGGGCCTGCTGCATGGTCTCATCTCCCACCTGACCACGGAGGTTCTGGGAGGCCCAGGCACCTGCCCAAAGCCACCCGCGGGGGAGAGGGGGCTGGGGGCTGAGCCGGATGCAGCCTGTGTCTGGGAAAACCCACCCTCAGACACGCTCAAAACCCTCGGCGGGAGATCACAGAAAATCTCCCTTTTGTTCACATTCTGGGAACGCGTTACAGTGAACACGGATGCAAATTTATTTCAGATATCAACGCCTGCCTCAGGGAACAGTTGTTCTTGCGCTATTTTTTCCCCCGTGGGCTGTGAGTTCTGGAAGTTTCCAAATGACAGTGACAACAGTGACGGCGGTGGGAGCAGGGAGGGTGGGTGCTTCCGTCCCTAAGCACACGCAGGCCAGGCGCTGCTGACCACATCACCGTAGTGAATGACTTCTTTCTCACGGCGGCTGGCGTTCTATTCGCTATTAAATATAATTATTATAATCATTATTAAATACAAGAATGTCAGCTATTATATTCTTTTACGGATGGGCAAGGTGAGGACATTGGACCAGGCCCTTCCTGAAAGCCAGAGACCCCGGCCTGCTCTCGGGGGAGGAGGGAGGGGGGGCCGGTTGGTCTGGGGCCCC
>NW_012119487.1:10982866-10983269 GCF_000951035.1 Colobus angolensis palliatus
CCTTCTGTGGCTGCTTGGGTCCCGTTGGGGGTTTGGTTTCT
Organism: Colobus angolensis palliatus; assembly: GCF_000951035.1. Classification (NCBI taxonomy): domain Eukaryota; kingdom Metazoa; phylum Chordata; class Mammalia; order Primates; family Cercopithecidae; genus Colobus; species Colobus angolensis. Next base: position 10,982,908 of record NW_012119487.1, read on the forward strand.
CTGTACCGGTGTTTCCCTTCTCATGAAGTCCCATCCCCAGCCCGGCTCCTGTGAATGGAGCTGCGGTGGTCGCGGTGTCTGTGTCGGCCTTCAGCTCCTCAGGGCACACGCCCACACGTGTGAAGATTCTACGTGGCTGTCTGAGGAATTCCACACGGGGCCCACAGCGGTTGCACCGTTTCCCCGGAGCCGTGCCCCCCAACCCTGGCTGGGGACCCCTATCCCACCCCCCACAGTCTCCTGCTTGGATGGAAGCTCTGGGCCCTCCAGAATGCCCTACCGAGCTCTTCTCCCAGCAACCACGGAGCAAGAGTGGGAGGGCCTAGGGGCCCCTGAGAGGCCGCTGGACACCGTATCCAAGA
>NW_012119487.1:10985643-10987231 GCF_000951035.1 Colobus angolensis palliatus
TTCTGGGCTCTCTTTCCAGTGGGCGTGGGCCGGCTGGAAAATGACCTCAGAGGGTGGGGCGGCTGGCAGGCCTGGGGAGCTCAAGGGGCTCCGGAGGGTGGGTTCTCACACCATAGGCTCTGTGCCTGGCATCCTCAGGGATCTGTGTTGTGGGGGTACCCGAGTGCCCAGCGCATCACAAGGTCCCAGCGTCGCCACTGCCCAGTGCTGCTTGTGCCTGGCCCTGCTGCCCGGCATGGGTCTGTCTGAAGGGCATGAGCCAGGGCTGGCAGTGGCCTCTGCTCCCACCACCTGGACCCGAGAGCTGGCCGGAGGGTGCCTGGGGCTGCCCACCTTGCAGGCCACACTGGCAGGACTCAGCCAGGGCCTGGGTGTGAGGGCTTCACCCACTGGGACTCAGCGAGGATGTCTGTGGTCCCTTCATCCAGATGGACAGTGGGCTCAGAGGCTGTGATCCCACTGCCAGGTGGGAGCCAGTGGCTTCCCGTTAACAGGATAACAATATTGGTAACAGTGGCCTCTGAGGCAGGGACCCGCCAGGTAACTGCTCCTCCCCAAGGTCTGTAGACCGGGGAAGCTGGGGGTCCCTGATGGGGGCTCAGAGGAGGGGTGAGGCCTCCGTCCATCATGGCCATTGGAGGGCGAGACTTGTCACCTGGCAGAGTCTGGGACACTGTTCCCTCTCAAGTGGGAACCAGGGCTGGAGCCCTGATGCTGCTGAGACAATTTCAGGGAGTCTCTGCCTCCCCCACCCTAGTATCCCACAGAGCCCACCTCTCTGGGGACTGCCTGGGGCTGAGCAGGGTAGGGAGGGGAGTTGCCGTCTTGGGTGCCAGCCAGGTGCTGGGCTCAGGTGCAGCTTCCAGGCTCTGCCTCCACCAGTTACTACCTCCACCATACAGGTAGGGAAACTGAGGCTCAGAGAGGTCAGGTGCCCAGCCTCGGCTACCCAATGCAGTGCTAGGTGGGCAGTGTGGGGCTGACCACGTGCCCTGGACTGTGGACACAGCGGCACCCACGTCGGCTGCCGGGACTGCACAGGCTGTGGTGGACTTCAGGGTGGCAAACATGCCCAGGTGGGGGCTTACACCCCCAGGTTGAGGGAGTGGCTCCCTAGGATGGCTGCCGCCCACCCCGGCGGTTCTGGGATTGGGGACGCATCGCCCCAGCCCTGCCTGTCTTCACGTGGCCTTCTCTGCGTCTGCATCTTTCCCACTGTTGTCTCTCACAAGGTCACCGTATAAGGATTTGGGACCCACCCAGTTCAGGGTGGTCTCATCTAGTTATCTTTAATGTACTCACATCGGCAAAGACCCTTTCCCCAAATAACGCTACCTTCACAGTTTCTGGATGATGCGCCTTTTGGGGGCCACCCTTCAGCCCAGGGCCACCGGGCACACAGGCAGGGCCCTGAGATGACCTCTAGCTGATGGAAACTAGAGTCCACCTTGATTTTACAGATGGGCTGGACTGCTGCCCTTCATCCTCAGCATCGGGGGATGGAGGCGGCTGCCCCAACCTCCAAATCCTTGCCAGGAAGAGGCCAGAGCCAGCATCTTGGTTACACGGGATGTGCCCTGTAGAACCA
>NW_012119487.1:10988741-10990284 GCF_000951035.1 Colobus angolensis palliatus
CCACATGGCCCAGCTGTCCAAGCCCTGGAAACCAGTGTGGGGCTGGGCAGAGGAGGGGCAGAATCTCTGGGGAGGGGAAGGACAGGTGGAGTCCTGGGGCTGCCTGGTCCCAAGCAGACACTTCCTGGGGTGCAGTGACCGACACCCTCTGAGCTTGTCTTGGCCTCTCTTCCAAGTCTCATGGGGCTGGCAGGGTTGGGGGTCCAAGGCTGTTGACCATAGAAGTGACCTTTGGGTGTCTGGAGGGGCCAGTCTGGGGACGGTGAGGAATGGGGAGCCAGAGGCTACTGCCAGGCATTGAAACCATGTCTTAGGAAGGCCCCTGGGTTCTGGAGGGCCAGGGGAGGGAGAGGACACATGGTTAGCCTTAGGCCAGTTCAGCATTGGCCACATAGCGTATTCTCACACTCCCAACCTCCCCGGAGGTGCAGGTGGGGAAGCTGAGGCTTGGCACCATGCAGGTGGGAAGTGGTGGAGCCCACCTTCTCAGCTGGCCTATGCCACTGCTGTGGACAGAAGCCATTGAGGAGGCGGAGGTGACAGGTCTGGCCAGAACCCTGTCCTGAGGCCCCCACAGCCACCAGCCCAGGGTGCCACTGAGCACGGCAGTGGCCTACGTCCCATCTTCCCTGCGTGGGCCTCAGCGGACAACGGGGCTCTGCCAGGAGCTGGGTGAGTGGGCAGGAGGGGAGGGGAAGAGCTGGAGGGGTTGAGGACCCCACGGCCACCATCATTAACCCCCCAAGGCCAGTGGTGGAGGCAGGGAGGGCATGCTGGCCACAGCGAAGGCGGGTCTGCACTTGGCTCTTACTGCCCATGCTGCTGGCGTGGAGACTTCCTTTACTTTCTTTACTGCCCCCACCCCAAGAGCGTCTGCCTCCTGTGTGCCTGGCTGCCTGGCGGGGCCTCCACGTATGGGATTGCTTTGAAGTCCTGGGACTGGGGCCTCAGTCACTGCCCCTGCACCAGGGCACCAAGGCCTGGCGGGAAGAGGCCCCAGGGGGTCACAGTGGGACTCCCCAGGAGCTCTGTCACCCTGAGGTGCCCTCGAGGCACCAGAAGGGCCTGGGAGCTGGTGCACGGAGCCCGGCCAGCTTCCTCGCCGCTCCCTCCTCCCCTGCAAACGAGCTTCTGGCACTGAGGCCTTGCCTGGGGTCTGAGCCTTCGTGGGGCCCCAAGGGGCCGAGCGGGACGTGAGTTTTGCCGTCACTGTCCTTGTGTGTGGCTGTTCCTCTAGGGGTCTGGGAGTGGGGAGGGACCCAGGAAGCCCTTCTTCCTCCCCCTCCAGGCTGAGGGACCCCTGAAGGAGGGGTTCCCCAGGGAGGGGCGTGAGGGACCACCGCCCGGGGGAGCTTGGCGCCGTACCCTGTCCCGGATGTGGGTTTCTGTGGTTTCTGTCCCTGAGGGGCCTTGGTGGAGGCTCCAACTTCAGCTCCAGAGACCCCCAGATGGTGATTCTCCCACTGCACCCTTCCAGGGTGATGAACTGCCCCTGAACTGCACCCAGGAGCGGCCCACGCCGCCCCATGTCCCCGTGGTCCAG
>NW_012119487.1:10995605-10995909 GCF_000951035.1 Colobus angolensis palliatus
CCCCTCGGCTCTGCCGCACAGGCTTGCTTCTTGGTATGAACTACAACCTAGTCCTCTGAGAGTCCCTCAGGATTTTCCAGATAAAGGGCTTCCAGCCAAATGACCCAGGGAAACACAGGTTACGCAGCACCAGCCGGACCTGTCCTGGCTGATAAGTCCTGGCACAGGACTTATCAGAGCCTTGAGTGTTCGAATGGGCACCGGGCGGATTCAGAGGGAGGCAGAGCCACGGGCTGCTTGGGAATGTCTGTTCTCTGCGTATATCAGGCCGGGTTGAGGGGGTGGCACCATCCCTGCTGCTGAA
>NW_012119487.1:10995959-10997369 GCF_000951035.1 Colobus angolensis palliatus
TGGGCTGCTTGGGAATGTCTGTTCTCTGCGTATATCAGGCCGGGTTGAGGGGGTGGCACCATCCCTGCTGCTGAACGAGGGGCAGGCAGGTGCCCCAGACCACTTCCTTGTTGGTTCCTGAAGCCTGTGCCTCCAGCCCAGCCCTGTGTGGAGAGAAGGAACCAGCCCACGCTGGCTGCATCCCTGGGGCAGGCCTGGTCCCACCTAGGTCTCAGTTTCCCCCTCTGAACCAGGGCTGGGACTTTCTCTAGGACCCCTCCCCCTGCCACTCTGTCTTCACTGGCGGGAAACCGGTGCCATCCCCAGCTAGCGTCCCCTCAGTCCCCGCCCCCAGGCAGTCACACGCACACACACGCAGAGACACACAGGTGGACACACACACACACACGCTGACTGCCCCGGCTCCAGGCTCCATCCATTCAGGGGCCCTGAAACTGCCCCGGGTCTGTCCCAGTCTTGCCAGCCCTGCCCACGCTCAGGGCTCTGCTGGGTCCCAGAACTTCGTGGAACTCTCCAAACATCCTGCTCCCTGCCCCTAAAACTCCAAGGTGGGGCCATGTCCAGGTTCCCCCACCACGGGCTGCTGAAGCATCTACGGCTGGCACCTCCCTTTCCAGACGGAGAAACTGAAGCAGGGGCCAAGTGATGTTCCCCCGTGTCAGGACCAGAGCGCAGCAGAGCCAGCACTCCAACCAGGCTGACTTCGAGTTTGGGGTCTTAAACCTCATGGAGCCCTGGGCAGCCCACACCCTCGCAGGCTGGACCCTCCAGGAAGCGGCTCTCCCACCTGGTGAGACACTCACCTGTGAGGGCCCCGGGCCTTCCTCACTCTCAGTTCTCACGGCAGCCCGGAGATAAGGTTCAGAAAGGTTACGCAGCTCAGCCAAAGTCACGCAGCTGGTCCGGCGCGTCTCACAAAAGCCGATTGCATTAACTGAGTGTGGTGAAGCCTCCGTCTTTGAGTCTCAAGGGCGAAAAAAAAAAAAAAAAGTTGAGGAAGGAGAGGCGACCTGCGCCTGGGAGCCGGCCTTGGGGCCCTGAGAGGTGGAGCCAGCCCCACTCCACAGCTTCCAGGGAGGGCAGTGGATGTGCTGGGGTCTCCTGGGGCCCAGAGACTGGACACGTCCTTCAGAGTTCAGCCACCAGCCTGGACCTGCCGAGGCCCCAGCATACGATTAGGGAAGCAGGGCTTTGGCTGCGGGACCACAGAGCCCCAGTAGGAGCCCCCACCTGGCGCAGGGAACCGAGGACAACATCAGGGCTGCCTGAGTGCCAGCGCCCCTGTCCCCAAGCTGGGGTGCCCCTCACCCCACACCAAGGAGCGAGTGTGGCCCCGCTCCAGCCCTGTGCCTGCACGAGCCTCTGCCCTGTCCCCAGTCATGCCCTGCTTCTGGGACTCTCCTCTGCCCA
>NW_012119487.1:10998224-10999802 GCF_000951035.1 Colobus angolensis palliatus
AGACCCCCAGCTCACACCTTCTTCCCTCGAGACTCCCAGCACCCACCTCCTCCCCAGACCCCCAACTCCTACCTTCCCCCAAGACCTCCCAAGCTCCCACTTTTCCCCAAGGGTCCCTCTCCCATTATCACTGGCTCCTCATCCTCCGAGGCCTTCTTTTCTGGGCTCTCTCCCTGCTCCCCACCCCCTGGCATCCTGGGAGCTCCAGCAGGGAAGGGCAGGGCCTGGGGCACACTTGCTTTACTGACCACCCTAGGATCACTTGGGCCTAGGATTTTGAGGCCAGCCTGGTAACATAGGGAGACCCCATCTCTACCAACAACAACAACAAAAATTAGTCAGGCATGACTAGTCCCAGCTACTCAGTAGGCTGGGGCAGGAGAATCCCTTGAATCCAGGAGCCAGAGGTTGCAGTGAGCCAAGATGGCACCATTGCACTCCAGCCTGGTGAACAAGAGTGAAACTCCGTGTGTGCTTGGTGTGAGGTAGGGATCTAGCTCTATGTGTATGTGATGGACAGAAAGTCATCCCCATGGTGTGGTCACTGTGGGGTCTGTCCCCTCCTCCACCAAGTCCCGGTGCACCAACTGCCCCATCTGCCTGGTCCATTACTGAACTCTCTGTTCTGTTCCATCAACTCAAATCAACCTACAAAAATGGCTGTAATCAGCCTGGGTATGCGTGACCCCAAAACAGCTGGTTAATTCCCTGAAAAGAATTGAGCGCCAGATGTGGGGGATCATGTAACCTGAGGGCTGCTTCTCTACTTTCAGTTTTGGCCGGGGTGGGGGTTCTGATAATCACTCATTAGCTGCTTTGCAGGCAGACACTCACTGTGCGCCTCCAGGGTTTCAGGCACCGAGATGGACCAAGTTGGGTGGAGCTTAGGAGAGGTACACACTGGAAGGCGGGGAGGGATTGACAATGTGGCAGAAACACACGCCAGGTCATTTTTGTGAGGGACAGGTACTACTGAGAAAACCACATGACGTAGGCACAGGTGGCTGTCAGGGAGGGCGTCTTCGAGGAGGTGGTCTTTTTGTCTGGTCTGATGAACGAGATGGGGTTCACGAGCAAAGATCTGGGGTAGGAAATTCCAGGAAGAGCAACTAAAATGGCCCTGCAGCAGGAATGGGCAGTGCGTGGACACTGCCAGTAGGACTGGAGCTGGGAGGGAGGTGGGGGCTGTGGAGAAGCAGGCAGGGCCGGCCCACCAAGCAGAAAGGCTTCAGGGGTGGGGCGGGTGGCATGGACACTAGGGACCTCCCCGCGTGGCTGCCTCGAGCCAGAGCACTGTAGGGAGGACCCTCCCTTCTGCATTGCCGGTGCCACAGTGTGAGGAAGGTTTATCCACCCAAGCTCAGGCCGGCCTCGCTGCCGCCTCCCTGCCCTCTCACCGCTGGCCCATCCCCATCCCACACCTTCTCGGGGCCACTCCAGCTCCAGAGGCTGCAGCTGCCCAGTCAGCCCTTATGGGTCAGGCCCTGGCCCAGGCCACGTTTGCCCCCACGGGCCCAGGACACCTGGCCCTTGCCTCCATGGAAGGTCCAATCCTCTGCCCACCACTCGGCCAGCAGA
>NW_012119487.1:11003780-11004432 GCF_000951035.1 Colobus angolensis palliatus
CCTGCTGGGACCCTTGGGCTCCTCACTCCCCTGCCCCACCCCCTTCCCGCCTCCTGGCCGGCCTGCTGGCGCCTGGGAAGGAGGAGAGGGGGTTTCCGCTTGCCGAGAGTCACACGGCGCTGCCCAGGCAGAAGCTCGGCGGGGTCTCCTGGCGGCACTCACACGCGGGAGCTCATCCTGCCCGACGCGGCCCAGAAACGAGAGTGTCCCGAGCACAGGGATACCGGGGGAGCCGAGGTGGGGCCAGGACAGCTCCAGGCCTCTTCCTCTCTTGGCCTCCTTGCTCCAAGGCTCCTCTGGGAGCCCAGGGAGGAGAGGGAGAGGCCTCAGGAGGGCTTCCTGGAGGAGGTGGCCCTGAGCTGGTGCTGGAGGAAGCCTCACCTGGCCCGGAGCCTGGCTCCAGCATCAGTCAATTACATGCCCCCTTCCAGCGCCCAGCAGCGTCAGGCACTGCCTCTGGCTCCGAGAGGGGTGCCCGCACGTCATGCTGGGCTGAGTGTTCTGCCACCTAGAACTGCTTCCCCTAACACCAGCTTCCCTGAGCCCCCGGGAGGCCCCACAGCTGGCATGGTGCTCACGGCCCCTAGTGGAGCTGCCAGCCCCAGGTGGCCTCTTCAGCCTCTCAGGCCCAGGGGTGGGTGGAGCCAGGAGG
>NW_012119487.1:11005727-11006857 GCF_000951035.1 Colobus angolensis palliatus
CGCTGCCGAAGGCTGGGCCGCAGCCGCCATGGTGATTTCACATCCACCCTGCTCTGGGGTCCCGGGGAGTGCCGGACCCAGCCAAGCTACATTCTGACGCAGACCCCGTGGTTGGGCCGAGTTTCTGTCGCCTCCTGATGAAAGGAGACACGGACACGACACTGACTGGGAGCCTCTTGCCCAGGGGAGTGGCTGCACAAGCCCTGAAGGCCAGGCCGGGTGGGGAGGGAGGGGCACGGCCTGCCCTCCAGGCGCTCCCGGTCTGCTGGGGTCGTGGGAGGGGTGTCCTGGCCCTGGGCCCCATCGTGAATGAAAGGGGACCAGGGTCTGGTTGCCAGGGCCATCCAGCCAGCTGTCTGTACCTAACGCTGCTGCAGGGAGGGGTCCTGGGGACTTGGCATCTGCCTCTACATGTGTTCCCAGCCGGCAAGCGGGGTAGGGGGCTGGGTGGGAGCCAAGCCGGGTTCCCCACCTTCGCCAAAGCAGGCTGCCCAGGGCCTGGGCGGCTGCCCTGTACCACTTGAGGTGGGGTGGGGTGGAGTGGGGTGGGTCCCAGGCAGGGGCCGGAAGAGGGGCCGCTTGGGCCCAGCTAGCTGAGGGGGGCAGCTCAGGGAGGGCTGGGCGGCCCAGGGGAGCTGGGGGGCAGGCGGGTGCCGGGCGTGGTTCCAGTTTGTGACTGGGCTCTGAGAGGAGTGACTGTGAAGGGATGGCCCCTGTTATCCTCTCAGCGGCGGACAGGTTCTGCCACCCGCTCTTGGCCACAGATGGGGAGACTGAGGCACACAGAAGGGCCGTCAGCGGCACGAGGCTGCGGGCGGCCAGTGGTGTGGAGGTTACCCAGGAGTCGTCCAGCACAGGGGGGCGGCGGGTCCAGCACCGGCCTTCAGGCTGCCCCGGCGTGGGCTCTCCCGCTCCTGCCTGGCTCTTGGGCCCCTGGTCTGGCTCTTCCTGCTTCCTCCACCTCCGGGAAGCCGCCAGGATTGCTGTGCTCTGAACCAGCCCTCCGTGCCCAGCCCAGCCACTGCTCAGCCACCGCGATGCCACATCCGGGTGCAGCCAGGCCCTGGCTTGGGGCCAGTGGTGGGCGGGGGCCGCCTCGCCACAGCTGTCCAGGCTGCAGCCCCCAGCCA
>NW_012119487.1:11008651-11011072 GCF_000951035.1 Colobus angolensis palliatus
TGTGGATGGTGACACAGGCCCCAGGACCCAGGTCCCTTTGGTGAGTGGAGGGCAGATCCCTGAGCTCAGGGGTGCAGTTCTCCTAGTAGGGGTCCCTGGGGAGCAACTCCTGTCCTGTCCCGCTTAAAAACCGTACCCCCAGCCGGGTCCCATCCAGGGCAGGAGCGCAGCCCAGCCCTGCCTCCCCAGCTGCGCTCCCTCCCGGCTGTTCCAGGTGCACTCCAAGTCCCCAGGGCCTGTGCAAAGCCAAGGACTTCCTCGGAGCTGTAGCCGGCGCAGCTGCAAGCACACGTAGCGGGAGGGGCCGGGCGGCAGATGAGGCCAAGTCACTCACAGGGGTGGGCTGGGCGTGGCTGGGCCAGGGGGACGGGCTGGGGCCACAGGGTCCTGCTGCCCCTCTGCCTCGGAACCTGCATCTGGGGCTGAGGGGTGGGGCAGCACTGCTGGACACAGGGCTGGTGCCCCAGGTGGGCTGTGGGCGCAGGCAGTGCCAAGACTGGACGGGGCCTGAAGTGGACACTTCCTGTCCTGGCCCTGGACTGCGGGGCTGGGTCAGAACGGGGGCCCTGAGGAGTCAGGAGCCCACCCCCACCCCCGGGGCTCAGCAGTCCCAGGCTCCTCTGGGGCAGTTACCCTCGGTCCACACGGCCTGGGGCTCGGTTTTCAGGGCAGGCTGCAGCCGCTGCTGTCTTATGGGACAAAGGAGGCAGCTCCATTGTGTTCCCCGATGAACCCTCACCCCTGGGAGAGTCAACAGAGCCAGAGATGCCCGGGCCACCCTGCCCTGCTCTGCCACCTGCCACACCGCTGCCAAGCTGGGTCCTCCAAATGTGCTGGGGCCCAGAAGCCCCGCCATCCCCTCTGCCTGCCTCTCGGAGCCTCTGCTCAGCCTTGGGGACCTGGGCAGGGGCAAGGCCGGGCTGATCTGGGGCTACTCAGCAGGGGAGAGAGAGACACTGAGGGCCCCAGGATCAGCACAGGGCCCAGTGTTCTGAGTGTGACTTACAGGGTCACCGCCAGGCTACACGAAGTGAAGGACCCCCGCCCTGGAGGTCACAGAGCCAGCACGGCGGAGCGGCCCTGGCTGCCGGTCTCAGGACCCACTTGGATGGTGCTTGGCCAGCATGGAGCTGGGCTGGCAGGTGGGGGACACTGAGACAGGGAGAGTCCCACCCTGGGCCCCTCAGGCCCGTGAAGGCCACACCCCGGCCCACCCCTCCTGCCCCGCTTGACTTGCGATCCCCACAGACCTGCCCTGTGGACCTGGGCCAGGTCCAGCCCCAGGGGCTGCCGGGAGGCACTGCGGTCAGGGGGGCAGGGGCTCGGGCGCTTGTCTGCAGGTCTCCGGCCACCTCAAGTGACAAGAAGGGGGGTCAGTGAGGACATGACCAGTGGCTGCCCCCACTCTAACGGGCTGGCCTCGCTGCCCCTTCGTCTCTGCCTGGCCCAGCACACCAGCTCTGGCAGTGGCCACCCTGCAGCCCATGTGTGTGGGGCCCTGTCGTGCCCTGAGCTGCTGGTGCAGCCTCCCCTGGGTGCCGTGCTGGGCCCCTGTCCCCATCCTGCAGGGAGGAAGCACAGCTGGGGGAGTGGCCCCTCGAGGGCCCCTGGGAGCTCAGATCCTGCCCTTGGAAGCAGCCCTGGGGAGGCTCCCTGCTGAAGCTGCTGCTGAAGAGTGACAGGCCTGCCCAGCGCCGAGGGAGGCCCGGGACTCTCAGAGGGAGTGCACGGCAGGGCAGGGCCATGATTCTCGGTGACAGCCGGGCTGCCATGGGCTGAACCCCTGCTATCTCTGGGCCTGTGGACAGGTGCTCAGCTCCCTGGGCCTCAGTTTCCTCACCTAAGGAATGGGATGGGCACACCTACGCCCCTGGGGTTGGTGCAGAGAACAGGACAGTGCCTCCGAGCAGCACCTCCAATGCTGTCTTGGGCCTGGGAATGCACCAGGACTCATAAATAAACATCGGCTCTCAGCACCTCGCCCTCTGCGAGGGGAAGGCCAGAAACGTCCCATTTAGTGATAAGGCGAGTCCACGAGCAGCAGACAGTTGGTGCTTAACAAGTGCTGGCTCTTCTTCAGAGCCTTAGGGTGCCAGCGCTGGCCAGAGTGAGCCTAGCTGACCAGGTGGCTGTGGCAGCCAGCGGGGATCAGCCCCCGAGGAGGGTGGGAGGCCTGCGGGGCCGGGGTAGGCTCAGGCTTTGTCTGGGAGTGCCCTGCCCCGAGCACTGGCCTGGACACCTGAGCTGAGCCTCAGACAGGCGTTTAGGGGCCGACCAGGCCAGAGCAGCCGCTATCCCCAGGCAGCTGAGCCCAGCGGCGAGGGCTGGTAGAACGATCTAGCCGAAATGCTGATCTTAATAGCAAAACCACTTCTTTCCAGGGAAAAAACACGATCCTCAGCCAGCCGGCGTATACACATG
>NW_012119487.1:11019842-11020485 GCF_000951035.1 Colobus angolensis palliatus
GGACACAGGAGGGAGGACGTGGTACCCACAGCTGGGGTGGAGGAGGGAGGGGGTCCACAAGGTAGGTCCCTGGTGTGGAGCCTCAGGTGCCCTCCGCTGTGGCCACCGACTGCTGGGAAGTTGGCCAGCCTCACAACGTGGCGTGGAGTTGGGCCGGGCAGGGCTAGACACCCGCCAGGGGCACCCCAACTGCAGGTAGGATACCAGAAGCTGGCCTGGGGTGCAGCTGTCACCCGGCTTACACAGGATCACCAATGGCTGCCGTGGCTCAGGCGTCCCTCTCCTGCCACGGCTGGGGACAGTCACACAGGCTTTCGGGTCAGTGAGGACACTCCAGCGAGTGTCAGAGCCTGGAGGGAGGGGAGTGGCATCGGGCAGGCCCCCACCGAGCCTGGACGGTGGGGCAGGTGGAAGAAGGGCATGTGCCCGGCTGTGCACTGTGGGTCTGGTGAGCAAGGCCGGGGGGCACAGCTGCTCTTGTTCAGGGCTGCCATGAGTGCTCAGCCCGCCTGGCCACAGGCCGGTCACCAGGGACCTGGCGTCTGCTACCCACAGGCCTGAAGACCCCAACAGCAGTCCCAGCCCAGGCCCCAAAAAGTTGGGCAGAGGAGGGCAGGAGGCCCCCGTGTCCCTGAGACCCATC
>NW_012119487.1:11022936-11024093 GCF_000951035.1 Colobus angolensis palliatus
TGGTGTGGTCCTCTCAGAAGGCAGGATCAGAGGGCAGTGCTGAAAGTCTCCTTGGTCAGGAGCTGGTTTGCAGAGCTGAAGGGGAGGAGCGGGCAGGAGGTTGCCTGTGGCTGTGGTCCCGAAAATCAGGCCCTGCCGACGGTCTCTGAGGGCCAGCTGGGGAGGGAAGGGCCCACACGGTGTGTTCAGAGCAGGTCCCGGGGTGCTCGGGCTCAGCCCTTCTGGGGGCAGGGGGAGATGGAGCCGAGGGGCCGAGGGGCGGACTGCCTCGTGGTGGTGGAAGAGCCACTGGGAACACCCCGGCTTTGGTGAGGCTGCACCCCCAGCGTTAACAGCCACGCCCCAGCGTGCCAGGTGCAAGCTACTCTCCATGGGCCCCAGCCTGTTGCAGGAACACTAAGCTCCAGGCTGGGAACAGACGGTCAGGGCTGCTATAGGGGCTATGGCCTTGTGGGGTGAGGGTTGGTCAGGGGTGCTGGGGCTGCTGTTGGGAGGCCAGGCCCCATCTGAGAGTCCAGCCATGGGACCCAAGGCCAGAGGGTGGCCAAGTTGAGGGTTGCCTGCCTTGGGGGAGCCCTGGCCCCAAACCCATCTACCTGGGGGGCAGAACTGGGGCAGGTCCCCAAGGGCAGACAGAGAAGTGACCTGGTAAGGGCAGCCCTGTGTCACCCCTCCTCTCCCATCCGTGCCACGCACACCCCAATGAAACAGGAAATTTTCCTTGACCCCTTTGTGGGCCTGGTGACAGGGGTGTCTCCCTTACTCAGCCCATAGCTCTCAACCCCTCGAGGCGGTAGGAGCACACAGGTGGGCGGGTGCAGGAGCTGGAGCGAACGCTTTCGGGCACAGCAGGAGGAGAACTCCATGCAGTCCTGTGGCAGTGTCTAGGGCAGAGCCTGGGACGCTTGAAGCCTCACAGGGCATGTGCTACGGTGCTTTTAGCTTTGCTGTCTGAGGATATCTGGAGTTTAACAGCTCAGCGGACCCTCTACCTTTTCTCAAGGGCAGAGGGTCACTGTGATGGCTTTCTGTATCCCAAGCTCTTGTCCAGCATCCAGGAAAATCAGGTTGCATAGAGGAATTGAAGGATAGTAAATGCAAGGGATTTTAAGGCCAATGGAGGGAGGGGGAGCTGGAGGGGGGTGGAGGGGGAAGGT
>NW_012119487.1:11025472-11027114 GCF_000951035.1 Colobus angolensis palliatus
TGTGTCCAGGTCTGTCCTCGAGGGTCCCCAGGGCCAGGGCCTGGCTGGGGAGAGACCCAGGTGTGGTGGAGCTGGGGCGTCTGGCGCTGGGCAGTGGGCAGCCTGTGCCTGGGGACCCCGGTGGCACCCTGCCAGGTGGCAGAGAGCCTGGTCCCCTCCAGGAGCCCCCGCTTTCTGAGGTGGCCCTAAGCCCCTGCTGCTGTCCCTTCTGCCCCATGCCCCGTCCCCCTGTTTAGTTCCCCCGACGGGGTCCGGGCAAGGACGAAGCAGGGTTCCCCCACCCTGGAGCTGGGAGGAGGGAGTGGGGGCATCACCAGGCGTGGGGTCCAGGCAGATTCGGTTCACAGGCGACACGGGTCCCAGGGTGAGGACCCCCAGGGCCCAGTCAGGGGGCGCTCAGAGCCCATGGAGAGAGGCCTGGTGGGGGAGGCTTTGCCAGCAGACCCTCCCTTCCCACACCTGGAGTCCCGGCTCCCATCAGTCCCCACTTCCTGCTCGGTGTCCGGCCTCTACCTGCTCCTGATCAACACTGCTATTTATCTCTTTGGCCAAAGATCCCATGTCCACGTGACAAGATCATGACAGGAGCTGTGGAGGGTCCCAGGGAGGCCGGCGCTGGGCTTGAACTTGCCCCGTGATGGCCCCGAGTCCCAGGCTACCATATCCTGACTGCTTCGTGTGAAGGGAAGGGGGTCACAGCCACGCCCCAAGAGAGGGGGCTGCTGGCTCCCCCACCCCCACCCTCCCGTCTACCCCAACCTGCTTGGGACACCCCACTCGGAGTTGGCTGGGGGCCTCAGCCCAGTCACCCAAGCTGCGTCCTGCCCCAGGAAACCCCCACAGGCCCCAACCAGTGCCCACCAGAGTCCCCAGGACATTCCAGGGGCGGGAAGTGGGCGCAGGAGGCTTTATGCCTGCGCCTCGTCTGTGAGCTTTAGGAGCCTCTTTGCACACTTCACAGGGCTGGAGGGGTTTTGTGTTTCAGACGGAGTCCTGCTATGTCACCCAGTCTGGAGTGCAGTGCTGCGATCTTGGCTCACTGCAAGCTCCGCCTCCCAGGTTCAGGAGACTCTCCTGCCTCAGCCTCCCAAGTAGCTGGGACTACTTGCCTATCTCTTTTAATTGTTCTATTATTATTTCTGGTTATTAAGATACTATTGACCAGGTGCAGGCGCCCGCCACCACACCCGGCTAATTTTTGTGTTTTCAGTAGAGATGAGGTTTCACCATGTTGGTCAGGCTGGTCTTGAAGGTCTGACCCAAGCAATGTGCCTACCTCAGCCTCCCAGAGTGCTGGATTACAGGCGTGAGCCACCGCACCAGGCCTGCTGTTTTTTGAGACAAGGCCTTGCTCTGTCCCCCAGGCCGGAGTGCAGTGGTACCATCACATCTCACAGCAACCTCAAACTCCTGGGCTCGAGCGATCCTCCCACCTCAGCCTCCCCAGTAGCTGGGACTGCAGGTGTGTGCCACCATGGCCCACTAATTTTTTAATTTTTTGTAGAGATCAGGGTCTCGCTATGTTGTCCAGGCTGGTCTCTTGAACTCCTGACCTCAAGCGATCCTCCCACCTTGGCCTCCCAGAAAGTCCTGGGATTATAGGCATGAGCCACTGTACTCAGCCTAGGGTTAGAGGGTTGTT
>NW_012119487.1:11028485-11029560 GCF_000951035.1 Colobus angolensis palliatus
GGCCGGGAGCATCTTCAGACTCGCATCTTAAGAGCCGAGCTTCCCGAAAAAGAAATCCTTTGCGTTTTTAAAGGCTTACAACTTTAAGGGGTCCACCTGAAAGGGTCGTGATAAACCGAGCAAGCGTGGGAAACGTGACTGGGGCCTACATGCATCAGCTAACAGAACAGAAAGTTTTACAAGGCTTTTTTCATACAGTGTCTGGGATTTACAGATGACACAAGTAGTTTAGGCCGGGGTTGATGTTATTATTATTACTGTTTTTAACTCCTAGGGCCGGGTGGTGGTGCCAAGGTGGTCTGACTGTTTATCTTACTTTTGTTTCTTTCTCTCTTTCCTCCTGTCTTGTGAACTAGGCAAGCTGGGGGGAGGAGGGCAGCAGGAGTAGTAGTGGTCTCCTTCCTTACTGGAACCAGATTTCATATCCCCCACCCCGCCCGCTGGCTGCCGGCGGTGCCCCATCCGTGCCCTGGTGAGAGAGGCAGCACCCCGGGGGTACAGGCCCAGGCGTCAGCTTTGGGTCTGAACCCCAGCCTGGCCCCGGTCAGCTGCATGGCTGAGGGTGGGTGGGGGTTGCCCCTGCCTGGAGCCCCCGCCTCCTCACCTGTAGCCTCACCTCCCTCACAGGTGTCAGGAGGGCCACATGGGAAAACAGGCATCGTAGACCTAAAAGGCTCAGCAGAAATGCCGGTTCTCCTTGCTGCCGTGACTGCATTTATCCAGCAGCCCCACACCACGACCCAAGGTCTAGAAGATCCTACGCCTCAGGCAGGGCTGAACAGGACAGACCTCGAAGAGTGGGGCCCCAGATCGGACCGCCAACGACCAGGCCCGATTCACGCCTCCAGTCGGGCAGTGCCTTGGCAAGGCAGGAGCGGGCAAAACTCCCGGCCATCCCAGGGAGCTGGCAGATGATGACTGATCCGCACCCATCCACAGGGAGGGGGTGCGACAAGGCCCGTGGCTTTCTGTGCAAGAATCGGCCCCCCTCTGGGGCCTGGGATGAGGTTTTAGCACCCACTCCCACTACCAGGGCTCAGGAGGGAGGGCCGGGGAGCCTCCATCTGGTGCTGCC
>NW_012119487.1:11029610-11030271 GCF_000951035.1 Colobus angolensis palliatus
CACCCACTCCCACTACCAGGGCTCAGGAGGGAGGGCCGGGGAGCCTCCATCTGGTGCTGCCGGTGGCCACTCAGACCCAGCACGGGGGCTTGGCAGGCCCTGGGCAAATGTGGTGATACCACTGGGAGAGCGGTCAGCAGCTGCCCCTGGCCCCGCCGTCCCTCATGAAGTTATAGATGGCGGCTCTTCAACATGTCCAGAAATGGCGGAGAAGCTCCCAGAGCTGACGTGCAAATGAATCTTTTCTCAGGCTCGGACCACACAATTCTGCTGGGACCAAGCACAGGCCTGGCCCTCTGCTGCCCTCTGGGCCTGGCTCTGCTGAGAGGAGGAAGCTGGGCTCTTGGGAGGGGGTTTCGGGGGCCCTCTCCATGGAGCCTAGCAACCTGGCAGGTGGGGGTGTGCATCACCCCTCCCCCAGGACTCCATCTCCCCAGCAATCAGCTGCCCCTCCCACCCCTGGGGCCCCCAGCTGGTCCTCATGGAGGGGTGGGTGGGACTGAGACCTGAGCCCCAGGGGGAGCTGGCTGGTGAGCCATGTAGCCCAGTGGTCACTGCGGCCAGCGGGGGAGGCTGAATCCCCTGCCCCAGCACTCAGAGGCTGGTGGAGTGGGTTGAATTGAGCCCCTCCAAAAACGTATGTTGAAGTCCTGACCCCGGG
>NW_012119487.1:11038866-11040273 GCF_000951035.1 Colobus angolensis palliatus
AGCCTGGCAGGGGCCCTGAGTTTGTGTCTGTGGGGGTGTGGCCTCTGGGGAGGGACAGACCCTGGTGGGCACTGGTCACAGCTGAGCTGGCGTCAGGGCCACAGCCTTCACTTGCTTCAGGTCCCAGTTTCTGTACGTCACCCAGCGCCGTGCTCCTCCGCCAAGGCAGAGCCACGCCCCACCTGCGCATTCATGCTGACTTATTACCGACTCTTCTCGAGTGAGAGGAATTGTCTCCAAATGCCACTAGGCTTTCAGCTTCCAAATGAAATGAAATGGCTGATGAATCACTCAATCTCCACATATTAGAAAAGATGTACCTATTTGCATCCGATGAGCAAAATGCACTTTTTTATTGATTTAAAAGTTGACTGAGGCGAACAAATCACGGAAAATGGCTCCTTTTTCATTTCCCTCCAAGGAGCAAATTAAACAACTTAAAAGAGCTTTGAATGAGTCAACAACAAAACGCCCCTAAATGTGGAAACGTGAAGTGCAAACATCTCAGCCTCGCTCTCAACGCTCACCGAGGACACAGCCTGCCTCCCGCCCTGGGAAGCTGGGGGCTGTGGAGGACCCCGGCCATGTGGACATCCAGCCGCATCCCAAAGTCTCCAAGGGGAGAGGGGGTCCCCAGCAAACCTGTCTGGATTAGCCAAGATGAAGGGCTTCAGGAGTCAACAGAGATGGAACTGCCAGGCGCGGTGGCTCAAGCCTGCCATCCCAACACTTTGGGAGGATCACTTGAGCCCAAGAGTTCAAGGCCAGCCTGGGCCACACAGGGAGACCCCCATCTCTAAAAATTTTTTTTTAAATTAGCCAGGTCTGATGGCACCTGTAGTCCCAGCTACTCGGGAGGCTGAGGTGGGAGGATGGCTTGAGCCCAGACGTTAGAGGCTGCAGCGAGCTATGATCCTGCCACTGCATTCCAGCCACAGGTGAGAGAGATCCTGTCTAAAAAACACCTCACAACAACAGAGAGAGAAGGAGGGAGGAGCCTGCACCGGCTGAACTAGCGTCCTGGGGCTGCTGTAACCAGGCTTACAACGTCAGAAATTTATTCTCTCCCATTTCTGGACGCCACGAGTCCAACATCAAGGTGTGGGCAGCGCGCAGCACTCTCGCTCTGGAGGCCCTGGGAGGATCCCTCCCTCTTCCAGCTCTGGGGGCTCCACACCCCTGCTGCGGCAAACGCTCCAGTCCCTGCCTATGTCTTCACAGGGCCTGCTCTGTGCGTCTGTCTCTGTTCTGCTCTGCTCTACTCTTCACGGAGGAACACCAGTGATAGACTTGGGACCCAGCCTCAATCCAGGGTAACCTCACCCCAAGATCGTTCATTACATCTGCAAAGCCCCTATTTCCAAGGAAAGTTGCATTCGGAGGTTCTGGGTGGACATGAATTTTGGG
>NW_012119487.1:11040323-11040704 GCF_000951035.1 Colobus angolensis palliatus
CATCTGCAAAGCCCCTATTTCCAAGGAAAGTTGCATTCGGAGGTTCTGGGTGGACATGAATTTTGGGGGCAGGACACTGTCCAGCCCAGTTCCAGGAGCCGCTGTGGGCCGGGCCCTTTGACTCTTGCAAGCCCAGGACGGCTACAGAGCTCCAAGGAGGAGGGATTCCTGAGGAGGTGGCCCAGCTCGTCAGAAAACCAGGACGTCTTCCCCTTGGGTTCTGGGACCAGCACTTTCAACGATAAATCCTTTTGGGCCAGGCTGACCCCGGCTGAGACCCTGCTGGGCGCCATGCCGGGTCTGGGGCGGAGGTGAGACGGGCCGCGCAGCACCTCCAGGCTTGGACACGTCCTTCCTCCAAAGGGTGGAGGCCCCACAGGC
>NW_012119487.1:11041540-11043304 GCF_000951035.1 Colobus angolensis palliatus
CAGTGACGTCCCTTGAGCCCGTGTGAGGTGAGGGCGTCAGCGCTGCCCCCGCCTCCCATCCTGAAGGCTGGAGTAGCCTGGGAAGCTGCATTTTAATGAGTGCCCCATTTTAACAGAGTGTCCACTGAAGCCTGAGGCCACGGCCAGGAGGGTCAGCACCCCCAGGGCCCCAGGGGCGGGGCTCAGGCCCCTGCAGAAGGCCCCATCCTTGAAACCCTTCAAGGGTCTCCCTGCTTCTCGCTGGACTCCAGGCCACATTCTGCCCTTGGCAGCTGCAGCCTGCACCTCACTCCAGACGCCTTAGTGGGAAGCCCCTGCTGCCGGGTCCCCAGGCTGGAGTCTGGAGGACTTCGGGGCACCCCGTGTTCTTGGGGACGCTCTGCGGTGGTTCCCTGAGGAGCTCAGACACCAGGACACCCTCCTAGCCCGGTGCCGGCGACACATGCCTGCAGCACCTGCACCACTGTCTTTCTTCTCCTGTCAGGAGGCTGGTGACCTGCTGTGCTGCCCCAGTGGGGGCTGACCTCTGACCTCCCATCGGGCAGGCTGTGCTGCACCAGCCAGGGCCGGGAGGTGCACATGGACCTGTGTTTATTGGAATCCTGCTGTGGTCAGACCCGGGGATGATGTTGAGACCCGCCAGGCCCTGTGGCCTCCTGTGAGCCTCCGCAGGCTGTTGGGGGCAGCAGGCTGTGGAACAAGTGTGGGGCGACCGGGGCTTCCTGGAGGAAGGGTGGCTCGAGCTGCCGGAGGAGTTACCTGCAGAAAGGGAGGTGGGGTGCACTGGGCAGGGGGGCAGCCAGGGCAAAGGCCTGGTGCTCAGAGGGTCACGGGGGCAGGGGAGCCCTTCGGAGGAGTGGAGGGAGGGCCCTGTTGGCTGCAGGACAGAATGCCCCACACTCCTCCTGGCCACGACCCCCAGGGCCTGGCCCAGTCCGGGGACTAAGACAAGAGGCCTCTGGGGTGTTCCAGGTGAGCTGGAGTCAGCCTCTGTCGCTTTTGAATAATTACAGGGGAGCCTGAGCACAGTGACCACGCCTCTGCCTGATGTGGGAGGGGCATGTGCTTTGTGTCTGGGAGCTGCTGGCCTCAGCCTCAGGAAAGGGGGTGTCATGAGCAGTGGGACAGGTCACAGGTAGCGTGGGGTCCCTGGAGAGGGGTCTGAGCACCATCCCTGCAGAGTCCATCCAGCCACCATCCGGTTGCCATGGCTCCCAGCAGTCACTAATCCTCACGGTGCTGGGCTTGACCTCTGCAGCGTCCCAGGCGGGCGTCACCTCATTTGATCCTCCTGGGGTGGGTGGGATTGAGGCCAGGGGACTCCTGCCCAGAACTCAGGGTGACTGATGGCAGGAGGGGCAGCACGGGGCCAACAGGTCCCCTCTCTGGCCATCAGGCCCCCAGGAGGGCCCAGGTGCTTGGGGGTGGAGGGTGTCCCGGCTTGATGTTGGGGATGTGAGTAAATACAGCCCTGCCCACCAGCAGGGTTGAGCTCCCACTGGGCGCTGGGCCCTGACTCTCACACTGGACCCGGCACCCCTGGGGTGCCCAGCGATTCCAGAACAGTGGGACCCCAGAGGCTTCTCAGGGAGCCCCAGAACATGACGGATGGGGGCCCAGGTACAAGATGGCAGGAGCTGGAAGAACGCAGCCGGGAGCTAAGGCAAGAACTGCGAGGATGGCGGGAGGAGGCTGAGGGGAGGGGCAGCAGATGAGATGGGGGAGGAGTTGGGGCCACAAAGAGGTTCTCAGAGGATCTGCCTC
>NW_012119487.1:11044970-11046186 GCF_000951035.1 Colobus angolensis palliatus
CTCCTGCCCCGCCCGCCACAACTCACCATCCGCAGGCGGCCGGTCTGCCAGGGTCAGCCCAGAAGCCACAGGGGACCCAGATAGCCCCACTCTGCCCACCGTGCGGCTCCTGGCCTCACCTCCCCACGACGGGGGCCACAGCGGGGCTGGCCCCTGGAGCAGGAGGAGGGTGGGTAGGGCTGGGGAGGGCTCGGAGCCTGGGGCTGGAGGCTGGAGGCTGGGAGTGGCACTCAAGCCACAAGGAGCCACTGGGCCACGGAAGGAGAGTCCCAGGGTGCCCAAGGCATCCAGCGAGGGGAGGATCCACAATTTGGGTACCCGGGGAGGCAACTAGTGCCTGCGCCCAGCTGGGTCCGCGAGCTCCTGGAGGGCAGCAGGCAGAGGCCAGCGCCCAGGGGCCCTATGACCTGGCACCCACAGATGGGTTCCCTGAGACCCAGGACTAGGGAGGCTGCGGTGCCACTCCGCCCACTGCGAACACAGCCCCCTCCTGTCCAAGGCACCATGTGCCTGGAATCCTCCTGGTGTCTTCACCCTCCCCAGAAAAGAAAACATGCCCCTGGGGTGTGTGCCCTTGGTCCTCCACCCCCACCCCAGACTCCCCCACGTGCCCGACCCACTGTCCCCCGCCTGCCAGCCTGCCTGGGGCCCTCTCGAGGGCGAGACTGGAGTGCATGCTGACAGAAGCTGGGGATGGTTCCATCGAGGCTGCGCTCTTTCTGAAGGGAATGATTCTGGGCGATGTGGGTGGGGACTGCCAGGGCCTCCTGGGAAGAAACTGGTCGATGGCACCAAGGACAGGGGCCCAGCGTCAATTTCCAGGGCGAGACCCAGCGGGGCTCCAAGGAGGTGCCTGGTGTGGAGGGTGGCCTGAGAAGCACTCGCAGGACCCCTGCTGCTGTTGCTCCAGGCTGGCCCACACCTGCCTCAGTTTCCCCGTCCTGGGGAGGGTATGTGCCTCTGGTCACAGGCTGCCACAGGGGCAGATGCCATGTATGTGGGGGACAGGCGGTGCAACTGGCTGCACTCACAGAGCTGGACCCCAAGGGGGAAGAGGCCTGCCACCAGCCTACCCTTGCGACAGAGGAAACAGGTCAGAATGCTTGTCCCGGGAGCACAGGCTTGGCTCGGGGGCCTTTGGCAGGGGCAGGAGCCTGTAGTCTTAGCTAGGGTGTCCCCCCACGTTTGCTCCCACCCAGCACATATTGAAGGAGCC
>NW_012119487.1:11048454-11050535 GCF_000951035.1 Colobus angolensis palliatus
CCACCCCTCTTCTCCCACCCCCCGGGGTCTGCATGGAGGCCCCTGCTCCGTTCCTGCTAAGGATTCTGCTGCCTGTGAGAATCCATCCCGTCTGTCTGTCTGGCGTCTCTCAGGGCTGCCCCTGCCCAGATGCCGCAGCTTGTCAGGGATGCTCTTTCATTCCTTGATGCTGCACAGGACAGGTGCGCTCAGAGACAGGACCCTGTCGCCAGTCTGGGGGAGCCCAACCAAGCTCTCCCTCTGCCGGCACCCTGCTCCAGCGAACCTTTCAACCCTCTTCCCATTCACCAATTCTCTCTTCAGCACTGTCCACATGGGAGTTGGTTCTGACCACTTTTGTAGTGTTTTTTCTTCCACCTAAATGATTGTATTTTTTACATCCAAGATTTGTAATTTTTAAAAATAGATGCCTGCTCATTTTACTTCTTAGAAGCCAAATGTATTTCCTAACATTTTATCCATGCCTTCTCTGTGGATCTTGCACGGGTTTAAACATAGCCTAAGTGTACCTGTTAGCTTGTTATTTTTATCTCCCCTGAGATGAATCCACGGGACCACTGACCCTGTTGGTTTTCTGAGTCGTATTTCTTAGTGTGTTTATGCCATGTGAGGTCGGGGACGTTGGTTTCTAGGTCTGTTGGGGACAGAGGGTTTCCTCTCTGTCTGTCAGCCTTGTGTTCTGGGCTCCCCTGTCCCCAGCTCTCCTTTCCTTGTCTACCAGACTTCAGTGGCCTTGGCCCAGCCCTGCAGCCCCCAACCGGGACTGTGGCCTTTCCTGGCAGCTGCTGGGGTTGTCTTGTGCTCTGAGGTGCCTCGGGGGTCACGGCCGGTCAGCTGAGCAGGTCCAGGGTTCCAGACGGCACATGCTGGGGTCACCATGGCCGGCTCTACCGTTGCTCAGGCCAGGGTCCCCCAGGGATGGGCCTGTCCCTGGTCTGGATCCTGGGGGACACTTTGCTTCTCTACTGGCCACCCCCAGAGCCATACAGCTCCAGGGTCAACCCGAACGTCTGGCCTTCCACTTGTCAGGGGAGGCATTGATCTTATTTTTGAGACAGGGTTTTGCTCTGTTCCCCAGGCTGGCATGCAGTGATGCAATCACAGCTCACTGCAGCCTTGACCTCCTGGGCTCAAATGATCCTCCCAACTCAGCCTCCCCAGTGACTGGGACTACAAACACTTGGCTAATTTTTGTATTTTTTGTAGAGATGGGGGTCTCACCATGTTGCCCAGGCTGGTCTCGAACTCCTCATCTCAGGTGATCCACCTGTCTCAGCCTCCCACAGCGCTGGGGTGACAGGTCTGAGCCACCGCACCCAGCCAGAGTATCATTTTAATGAATTATTTCAAACATGCAGAAAAATACAAAAACACTGTACGAGGTACACACAGTGCCCATGGCCTTGAACCCACAGACGTCACCATTCCCAGTCCACCCTTCTCCCCGGCTGAAACCTTCCCTTCTTCCCCTGCCCCACGTCTCCCCTGTTCTCTCTCTGGGCCACATCGGGGGGTTCCAGGGCCTGGGAGGGGGCTCAAAGTTCCAATGGGACTGGGCAGTGTCAGGCAGCTGGAGCCCCCAGATGCTGTGCCTCTAACCCGCCCACGCCCCCCACCACGGCTTCTCCCCCGCAGCCCCCATCCCCGGCCCCCCTCCTTTGCCCTGTGCAACTGCGGGGACTCCGTGTGACTGCTGTCTGGTTTGTGTGTTTGCTTCTCTGCAGCCACCCTGTGGGGAGGGGCGGTGTCTGCCTGGCCCTGTGCTGTGCCCCCGCCTGGGTTTAGAGATGTCTGTCGTTGCTGTGGGGGTGACAGTCTCTGTGCTGGCCTGGCGAGAGGCCCAGGGGCCGATGGGCAGGGTCCACCGCAGTGAAAGCCCCTCAAGGCTGCGGTGGCAGCACCCCATCCAGCCACTTCTTGGGTCGACCTAGCCAGGCGCCATTCATCCCAGGCGGGCAGGGGGCCATTCACCAGTCCTGTCTCTCTCCACTGCCGCCTCTCCCTGTGTGTCCCGGGAGGTGCCGCCCGCTGGGCCTCGGCCCCTTACCTGGGAGACGAGGGCAGCAGCACCCCAGGGCAGG
>NW_012119487.1:11051685-11056983 GCF_000951035.1 Colobus angolensis palliatus
GCGGCGGCGCTCGGAGCGGAAGGTGACGCGCATGGTGTTGGTGGTGGTGCTGGTGTTCGCGGGATGCTGGCTGCCCTTCTTCACCGTCAACATCGTCAACCTGGCCGTGGCGCTGCCCCAGGAGCCCGCCTCCGCCAGCCTCTACTTCTTCGCGGTCATCCTCTCCTACGCCAACAGCTGCGCCAACCCCGTCCTCTAGGGCTTTCTCTCTGACAACTTCCGCCAGAGCTTCCGGAAGGTTCTGTGCCTCCGCAAGGGCTCTGGCGCCAAGGACGCTGACGCCATGGAGCCGCGGCCAGATAGGAGCCGGCAGCAGCAGGAGGCCATGCCGCCCGCACACGGCGCCGAAGCCAATGGGCTTATGCAGACCAGCAAGCTGTGAGGGCCCCGGGGGGATGGGCGGCCCCGTGTCACCCCCAGGTGCACTGCAGTGACCCCCACCCATGACCTACCAGTCAGGATGCTGCCCGGCGGTGGTGCGAGGACAGAGCTGGCTGAGGCCAGGCCGGGGTGGACACAGGGCAGAAGGCGCCCCACAGTGACCCCGACCCACTCCAGCCATCTGCCACATGGCGGGGCTCCCGGAAAGTGAGGGGCTCGGACGTGCCTTGAAAGTGCTCAGGGCTGCCTCACCCTCCGTCCGGCCCCAGCCCATGCCGGCTTTCCCTCTGGGGAGCGACTTTTCCATAAGGCCGGCCAGGCGAGAGGGTGTTCCTGACTACAGGGACTGACCTGCCCGGCCCGCCAGCTACTGTGCCCTTGGGTCAGCTCCGAGCCACCTGGTCCACGTCTGAGGCTGCTCTGCTAAATTAAAGGCACCCGAAAGCGCTTGACGCAGGTCCCCTGGAGTCCCTGGCCGCAGCCCCAGCGCCTCGCTTGCCCTGCACTGTGTGGACTCTGGGGACGCGGATGTAAGGGGAGTGTGGCTGGGCAGCCACCGGTCAGCCAGGGTCACGCCTGTCCTGGGGGCCCCACCCTGCTGCCCAGCACCCCCCACAGGACGCTGTGGACGGCAGTTGCTGTCTCTGAGAGGGGAGCGGGGGCCTTGGGTGCTGGCCCAGCCAGGGGCGAGGTGGGGAGGCGGCCGGTATAGAGGAGAGCCGGGGGCTGAGGTTGGGGTGGAGGCTCCGGTCCTCCAGGCTTCTGCGGGTGCAGGTGGCTGCGCTGTGCTGGGATTGGCTCAGTCTGGAGGGGTCCAGTGCGGATTGTGCCTGGGGGTACTAGGGAGAGGGGCTCCTGCTGGAGGAGGACCTGAGAGTCGGGGGCTGGTGAGGACGGGGAACCTGCAGCCGTCTCTTCTGCTTTGGGACAGGGACTCCGGCCCAGGAGAGGGAACGGGGACAGGAGCAGATGACAGTCATCCAGGTGCAGCGGGGAGCTGCTCCCCAGGCTACAGCAGACAGCGCTGCTGAGAGACGGCGGACCCGTAGGTGATGCAAATGGCAGGCCTCGGGAATCCCATCGCCCCCCACCTAGAATTGTCCCACCTCCCCCACCCCAAACGCCAGCTTCTCCTGGCGCCCCAGGCCCAGAATGTGGGCCCAGGGAGACTTGCTGGGGTCTCTGGGGCACCTTGGCCTCACTCTGAGGCTGGAAGGAGAAGGACCAGGGTACGGCATCCCTCGGCCCCAGGGACCCCACTGCCCTGCCCAGCACTGGCCCCGACCCGTGCTCCCGCCGTCTGCGCCAAGCAGGACCTCATCCTCCCGGAGGGTGCAGGGTGCGGCTGAGGGGCGTAGATCCTGGCTGGAGAAAGGCCCAGGCTGAGGCAGGCCTGGGAAGCATCTGAGCAATGAGGACACGTATGTTTGACAACTGCTCCCCTGAATACACGCGAGGATAAGTGTTTGATTCTTTCCTGAGCAAATATTGTCCCTGGAGCTGAACGCAGCCGGCACAGACCAGAGTGAGTGTAGCCTGGGGTCCCCCGAGGCCCGACACAGGGCCCAGCCCCCGGCCCCAGCCCCGCTGAGCCAGACAAGGCCGGGATGGGAGCAGCCAAATGCCCAGCAGGAAGCGGGAGGCGTGGAATTAGTGAAGAGGGTGAAAAATGATGGAAGCTGCCTGGGGTCTTAGGCTGGAGCTGCCCCTCACGGCTTCTCGACAGCTCTGGGCGGGGCAGGGTGGGCTTCTGCAGGGGGTCCACCAAGCTCTGCCTATTGAGTCACCAAAGAGGGGTGCAGCCAGGGTGCAGTGGGGGAAACCGAGGCCCATTCACACTGCAGCACTCCCCGCCGACCTGCCTCCCCAGGGATTTGGGTGCCATGTTCATCGGCTCAGAAGGCTTTGGGGACTGAGCAGATAGCTCGGAAATCCCTGCCGAGATCAATTTCTCCAATTGATTTGATGCCGGGCGCTCTCCCTACAGGGCCAGCAGCCACGCGGGGCTGACAGGCGCCAGCGCCCTCACTCCTGGGTGAAGATGCCCTTGATCCCCAGCCCATTTGGCCCGGCCGCAAGCCTTGGGCCACCCCGCTCCCCGCCTCCTCCAGCCTGAAGCCCCCAGGACCCCAGTTCCTGTCCATCCCAGGACCCAGCCTTACAGTCCTGCTGAGCTCCCAAGTCTCGTCCCAGCCACACGCAGCCCATGTCTGTGCCTTCGATCACAGCCTTGTCCCTGTCAGGTGCACACCGTCCCCGTAAACCAAACCTGCTGTGCACAGCCTCCTCTTCCCGGACCCCAGGACCCCGCTACGCTGACCCTCTGGGGACAGTGGGCTAGTGATGGCGGCCCCACAGCTGGGCCCAGGACTTACTGACTCTGACCGCCTGGGCTGGCTGAGCCCTGAACACGTGTCTCCATTGGACAGACCCATCTGCAGGACACCAGCAGGGGGCTGGGTCATGGGATCCAGGCTGAGCTGGATCAGCATTCCAGGCAGAGGAACAGCCTATGGGAAGGCTCAGAGGCAAAGGGGCACAGGGGGGTTAGCTGTGGGGGTCAAGTCAGAGAGAGGAGCAGATTCAGGTTCCCCAAGTTCTGCCCCATGCTGCCCCAGGGAAGGACGCAGCTGCACTCACTCCAGCTTGAGAGAGGAGACTGGATGAGAGGCGGGAAGAGGCACACGCAGGGAGTGTGTGGAGGCTGTGAGTCCAGTAGAACACATAGCGGCCTGGCCCAGGGCCGGGGCCCCAGGGGTGCTCACGAGGCAGAGGCAGCCCCTGGCCAGGCCTGGAGAAGGGAGCATGTGGGAGGACAAGACCTCGGGGTGTGATGGCTTCAGTGGGCTGAGAGGGCTGAGATGTCTGGGGAGGTCCCAGGCAGAGCCCATGGACCAGGCTGGGCAGAGCCAGGGGAAGGGGACAAAGCCTGGATGCCACCAGGGCACCAGCATGAAAGGCCCATTGGGGTCAGGTGAGGTTCTGGAAGGAGCAGGGGCCCTGGGCCCATACCTCCTCACCTCTTGGGGCAGTGGGGGCCTGTGGGTGGCAGGGGCCGCAGAGCCGAGACCCCTTGCAGGCCACCCGAGAACCCGGTGGGGGGCACGGCGCGGAGCAAACATCCTGGGCGGGGCGGCTTCCCGGCCTGTGCACATCACTGGGTTTTATTGGCTCTGGGCTCCAGCGACTCCAGTGACCTTGCTCAGGAAACATGCCCAGGGCAGGATGAGGAGGGCGGGAGGGATCTGTTTGCCTGGCAGAGCGGGTGTGGGGAAGGCGGGGCGAAGGTGAAGCGGCCCCCTCAGGCACAGGGCGGTGTCGTTAGCCCCACAGTGAGGGAAACGGTGGCAGGCAGACCCTTGTCCCAGCCCACCCCCATCAGTAGGGCCGCCCTGGGGCAGGACGTGGGGGTCTGTGGAGGGACCTGGAAGGCCTCCTGGGGAGGGAAGGGGGCAGAGGCGACTGTCAGCCATGGGGCCCCCAGAAGCAGCCACTGGCCCAGGGCCCTGGGGAAGACGTTTCCTCCCACCAGACGAGACCTCGAGAGCGTGGGTGAGGTGGGATGGGGAGTGGGACCAGCTGTGGGATCTCAGGGAGGCAGGCTGGGGGAAGACTGCCCCTAGGACGGACCCCTCTGCCCATCCAAGGCCAGGTATTGGCAGCATGACCAACCCCATGGGTGCAGCAGAGGCTGGTGCTGGCCACACTGGAGACCCTGCAGCCACCTCAGGCTCTGTACTCCCGTGGGTAGCAGGAGCTGCCCAGGGCCCCTGGCAGGCTGTTAGGTGGAGTCAACCTCCTGGGTCCATTCTCCTCTGTCCCCACCCCATCTTGGCCACAGCAGCCCCTGCCTCTGGCTACATCTCCCTCCTTACTCCTAACCCCACGTCCACTTCCAGCCCCATTTTATCCCAAACACAAATCTGTTCATGTTCCTCTGCTGCTCACGGGCCTCTGTGGTTCCTGCTCCTCAACCCATGGCCCTGTTCAGGCTCCTCAGGCCCTGGCCTTGTCCTGGGAAACGGGCGTCATCACATAGTGTGGCTTGGGGAGGGCTCACGAGGACACCATCGGGGCCAGGTGCAGTGGTTCACGCCTATAATCCCAGCAACTGCTGAGGCTGAGGCGGGCAGATAGCTTGAGCTCGGGGTTTGAGGCCCGCCTGGGCAACATAGTAAGACCCCATCTCTACACAATCTACAAAAATTAGCTAGTGGTGGAGGTGCATGCCTGTCATCTCAGGTACTGCCTGAGGCAGGAGGATTGCCTGAGCCTGGGAGGCGGAGGCTTCAGTGAGCTCTGATCGTGCCACTGCACTGCAGCAAGATGCTGTCTCAAAGAAAAAAAAAGGCCTTTTGTGAAGTGAGGGGATGCAGTGCCCCGGCTGACACCCTGCCTTTATCAGCCTCAAGGTGCACGGTTTGGGGCAGGGTCATCAGAACCCAGAGATGAAATGGCTGGGAGAGGAGAGGTTACCTGTGGAGCAGAGACAGGGCCCGCTGGGCTCCCCGGTTCTCCCTCCCTGGGCCCGCTGGGCTCCCCGGTTCTCCCTCCCTGGGCCTGCTAGCCTCCCTGGTTCTCCTTCCCTGGGCCCGCTGGGCTCCCCAGTGGCCAAACGCAGCTGGAAGCTGTTGGTTTCTGTTTATAGTGGTCGGCAACTCATGTAGAGCAGTGGGATGGGTGAGCACCTGTCCCCTGGCATGGATGGACCACGTTTGATTTTTCCATTTGTCATCAGTGGACACCTGGGCTGTGTCCACAGTCTGAGTCCACTCCTGCTGCTGTCATAGACTACCCCACCTCTTAGTGCCGTCAACAGTGACCATCAGCCTTAGCATAGGAGTTTTGGGGACACATTCCGACCACAGCACCTACCTTCTGGCTACAGTGAGTAATGCTGCTGTGAACATGGGTGTA
>NW_012119487.1:11057033-11057397 GCF_000951035.1 Colobus angolensis palliatus
GGACACATTCCGACCACAGCACCTACCTTCTGGCTACAGTGAGTAATGCTGCTGTGAACATGGGTGTACATCTCACAGTCCCACATAGTTTTGTTAGTGGTGGTTGTGTGAGTGTGTGTGGCAGGATCTTGCTCTGCTGCCCAGGCTGGAGTGCAATGGCGCGATCTTGGCTCACTGCAACCTCTGCCTCCCGGGTTCAAGTGATTCTTCTGCCTCAGCCTGCCAAGTAGCTGGAATTACAGGCTCCCACCACCACACCTGGCTAATTTTTGTATTTTTGGTAGAGACAGGCTTTCGCCATGTTGGCCAGGCTGGTCTCGAACTCCTGACCTCAGGTGATCTGCCCGCCTCGGCCTCTGAAAAT
>NW_012119487.1:11058680-11060353 GCF_000951035.1 Colobus angolensis palliatus
GCTTGGTGGCCACTGTGTTATGGTATCTAACAGGGAAAGTGTCCATGCAACACTGAACTGAGTTTAAATTGTTTAGAATTCTATCCATTCTTCCAGGTTCTCTTCAACATTGCTTTTACAAAATTTTAAAAAATGGAATTTGGGCCAGCATGGTGGCTCATGCCTACAATCCCAGCACTTTGGGAGGCTGAGACTGGAGGATCAGTTGAGCCCAGGAGTTTAAGACCAGCTTGGGCAACATGGAGAAACCCCATCCCTACGAAAAAATATTAAAAATTAGTCGAGTGCGGTGGCACGTGCCTGCAGTCCCAGTGACTTGACAGGCTGGGGTGGGAGGACAGCTTGAGCCCGGGAGTTCAAAGCTGCAATGAGTGACTGTGTCACCACACATCACCCTGGGTGACAGAACAACACCTTGTCTCAAAAAAAAAAAAAAAGGAATTTTGTTCATAGTAGCATTATCTATAATCCATAAGCGCCAAAAAGTAGAAATGACCCAGGTGTCTATCAGCCAACAATGGATAAACAAATGTGGTCCATTCACAGGACAGAATATTACTTGTGTGATTCCATTTCCATGAAAAGCCCCACAACACGGCCGTTCACAGACACAGAGAGGAACAGCGGCTGCCAGGGGGTGGACGGGGGAGTGGGGAGTGACTGCTGAGGGGTGTACATTTCTTTTGGGGGGACAGAACCATTTGGGAACTAGACAGAGGTGACGGCTGAATGTGTAGTGCCATGCAACTGTTCACTCTCAAATGCTCAATTCTATGTAGTATGAATTTCACCTAAACATTTAAAATTGGATTTTTACTGGAATTCCACTAAACGGATAAAGTCACATGGGATAAGCTGCCTCCCAGCCCAGTGCTCGCCCAGAATGTCATAGAGATGTCCCCGCAGAAAGCCGAGCTCCCCAGTCCCTTTCTGTGCAGTTGACTCATGATCAAAGCCGGCGTGGGCCAACCACGGGGGTGCCCGGCGCGGCTCTGATGGGTCGCTGCTTTTCGTGTCTCTGGCCTCTACCAAGTGTCCCTCTTTCTGCTCCCACACGGTGCTGGCAGCGTCCCTCAGGCGTTTATCACAGGCAGAGAATCGTGACCTTATCTTGTCTCACTTTCAGTTCTCAGTCATTGTTTTTTAAACAAATCAACCTGGAAGGTTGGCGGGATGCAGGTCCTGCTGTCTGGGGCTCTTGCAGGCGTCTTCCCCACCCCGGCCCTCCCAGAACCCGGGTTGCCACTGGCGTTCATTAGACACCCCCGCCAGCTTCCAAGAGACCTGGCACCCCTGCCTGCCTGACCCCTGCTCAGGCTTCTTAACATCAGCGGCTGCAACTGCCCACAGGCCATGGCGACGCCTGTGCTGGGAGGTCCAGCCTGTCCCTCGGAATGGGTGCCTGGCCTCGGGCCTGCTGTGGTCATGTCCAGGTTCTTGGCTGGATCTGGTGACGGGCACCTTCTGGGCTCCCTGGTGCAGGGGCCAGCGTCTTCCCGAGACTTTCTTCCTCAGGACCACCTGCCACCCCGGCAGCACAGGTTCTCTGGAATCACACAGGCTGGAGACCCCGGGGCAGTTGGGCCAGGGCCAGGGCCAGGGAAGGGAACAGTCGTCTGGGATTCTGGGAGGCTTCCCCGGCACAGAACAGGCAGCCTGCGAGAGTAGACGTC
>NW_012119487.1:11066126-11066995 GCF_000951035.1 Colobus angolensis palliatus
CCTCTCTGCCCCCACAACTGCAGCCAGGCCATGTGGACCCGACTTTCATCCCTGTCTAAGCATGAGGCGACTCCGTGGGGGTCTGAGGTTCCCCCCAGCTCTGGTGCCCATCAGGGTCCAATCTTCCTCCAGCCCCCACCCATTCAGACCAGATTGGGGACCCGTGAGCCCCCAAAACGGGCACCCCTGCGCTCAGTCACGTGTTTACTGCCAAGGACAAGCCTCTGCCAGGCCAGCCCCACCCGCCCGGCCACTGTGAGTGCTGGGTGCCCCAACACCGCCTGGAAGTTACCGTCTTCCTTCGACCCTTTTGACCTCCCCCGGGTCCAGCCGCACCTGTCAGGTGCTTGGCAAATACCCAAAGTCGAATGAATATCTCCACAGCGGGGGTGCCTGGCACAGCTTTTATAAGCAGAATGGCCCCTCGGCGGTGAGGGCAAGTACCTGGGTGAGCAACCGGGCTCCCAACATCCCATGCGGAGGCACCCGGCTGGCTCCACCACCCGGCCCCACCCACCGCACACTCAGCACCACAGGCCTCCGTCCACGTGGCTTCCTGTGTGCTAGCCCCTGTGAGGGCAGGTGCGGGTCAGACTTGCTCCCACCACACCCAGCTCTCCACATAGCCCAGTCCCTGCACACAGTCGGCGCTCAACCAATCCCTGCACACAGTGCTCAACCAATCACGGCACACAGTGGGCGCTCAACCAATCCCTGCACACAGTCAGCGCTCAACCAATCCCTGCACACAGCGCTCAACCAATCCCTGCACACAGTCGGCACTCAATCACTGCACACAGTCGGAGCTCAACCAATCACTGCACACGGTGCTCAACCAATCCCTGCACACAGTCGGCGCTCAACCAATC
>NW_012119487.1:11072506-11073370 GCF_000951035.1 Colobus angolensis palliatus
GCTCCTGCCGGCACGACCTCGGACGCCGGCCTCGCCCTTCTCACCTGCAGGGAACAAGCGGAAGCCGCGGGTCGGGGCCGGGCTGGGCAGGCCTCCCCGGATTCCAGGCACCCAGGCTGGGGCTCAAGGGTCACTGTAAGGACACAGTCTTTGCAAGTGATGGCCCCTGACCCAGCCTCCATGTCCACTTCTGTAAGATGGGGAGAAGCCATTCTCCAAAGGTGTGGCTGGACCAAGGCCTGTGACAAGGCCGTCCCCACTGGGAGGAGGGTGGGGACATGGGTGGTCAGGGCCAGCTACAGTCTGGGTTGGGTGTTAAATAATGAGAAGGCTGGCAAGTTCCTACCCAAGTCTAACCTTAGTACGGCCTGCTGTCCAGCCTTCAGGACAGCACAGCCTTGTCAAGGGGTCTCAGAGCAAGCGGGCCGCCCTGTCTCCCTTCCCAAGGAGCTGCTACTTTGGGGATCTCAGGAACCCTGGTCCCTCCCCAGGGTCCTTGCACCCCACTTTGGATCGTGGGCCCCTTCCCAAGCCAGGCTTCTTCGTGCTTGAGGGGGGAGCCCAGGGGTCCCTGGGCAGGGAGTGCTGCTAGGGCAGAGACGGGGGCTCAGCGTCCCCTCCCGCCCTCCTCCTGAGCCCCAGGTCGTCTCCCACTCCCTGTGGACTTGGGTCCTGGCAGTACCCACGGGCCTCACCTTTGAGGATTTCAATGTCTATGGTGGGCTGCACTCGAGGCAGCCTCCTCCACGGGTCCCCGTCACTCACCCAGGCATAGGGTCCAGGGGGCCAGGCCGGGCGGCAGCAGTGCACACAGGGCCTCCTGGGCAGCCCAGGCCAGGCCCCCACGGGCAGCAGCAGTGCCAG
>NW_012119487.1:11073832-11075187 GCF_000951035.1 Colobus angolensis palliatus
CCCCACACCCAGCAGATGGAGGAGAAGCCATTATGGGACACAGAGGTCTCTGAGACAGCCCTCTAAACTCAGGAGGGGTGGCCACCCAAGGCCCCACCCTCTGTGACTGGGCAGAGCCCTGGGGCATGGCGGCTGGCCTGCTCCAGGGAAAGACCCCCCAAAGCTGGCCTGGAGCGGGGGACCCTGCACAGTGCACGGAGGCACAGTCTCAGCCGGGCCCAGAGAGCCTCTCGTCCAGAGCCCTCAGGGCAGGGCCTGCAGGGGCCTTGGGAGACCACCCCTCTGCCTCCCCCAGACTAGGGAAGGATGGTCCTTCCTTGCTGCCGAGGGGGAGCCAGAGCCAGCCTGGGTCCCCATGAACAAGGCTGGCCCCCTCCCGACTCTACCAGCAGCTGCCCCAACAAGCCAGTCTCAGTTTCGCCCCCTGCCAGGTGGGCCTTGCCTACCCCACTCCCCTCACAGCCACATCTGGAGGCTTGGCCAGGAGTATCTTCTCCCAGGGCAGGTGCACCGGGTCGGGGTCCTCAATCTTCCCTGAAGATGGGCTCTGCTGGACAAAGATCTAGGCTGCCTCCTTCAGGAAGCCCTCTGGGATTGCAGCACAGGGCAAGGCCCTTCCTCTTGCAGTGGGTCATTTCAGGTGGGTGGAATGTCTCTGGCTGTTGAGACCCCCTCTGCCTGCCTCCCCGCAAGCTCAGCAGACCCTGACTCACCCCCTGGCCCCACTGGATACCACAAGACCCCCCTGGACTCCTCCAGCGGAGGGAGCCTGGCAGGAGTGGGTGTGTCCATGGACGGAGGCCTGCAGGAGCCCCCCCAGAGTTCCCGGCCGTCCCAGCCCCTGGCCCTGCCTGGCAGACAATCGGGGCTGGATCCTGCTCCACTGGGATTCAGGGGGAGCCCGGCTTGCCCAGGGCAGCTGTGAAGACCCCCACGACCACCCCAGGCCCCACGCCCCGTTACCGTCTCAGGGATTCAGGGATGCTCCCTGCCTGATCGGCCATCTGGGTGACTGTCCCGGCAACCCAGCCGTCAAAGAGCCCTTTCATGCCCGCCCGGGCGCCTGTGGCTTCCTCTGGGCCGTCCAAGATCAACAGGCTGAGAGGCCAGCTCCGTCGGGCTCTGGACAGGATGCTGGCAGGGCCCCACGTCCGCTGCGAAGCCTGCTTCGAGGCCCTAGGGTCCTCCCGTCAGCCTCATGCCCGTGAGCGGGGCTGGGGCCCGGCGTCTTGGCCGGCTGGGTTGCGGGATGGTGCCGTGGGCACGCGGCTCTCCTCCATCAGGAAACCAAGCTTGCTGCCCGCCTGGGGTGCGGCGCCCTGAGGAGAAGCAGGGAGGTGGAAGCTGTGGTTGGG
>NW_012119487.1:11077187-11080574 GCF_000951035.1 Colobus angolensis palliatus
GTAGTCTGCAGTCTCCCTGCATGTGTGGGAGTGGGGAGGTCAGGAAATTGGGGGCGGGGGTGTTGGCCCCTCTCCAGCCCGGGAGTCGCGCCCATCATCAGGCTACAGTCATCAGCCTGGCCCTGGCGTGGGAGCACAGTGGGCGCAGGCGCAGGGACCCCTGGGCTGTTTCCCCAGCTGTAAAGTGCACGTGAGGCCCAAAGTTGGAACCTGCCTCGTGCTCAGAACAACACCTGGCTCTGTGTTCCCAGCCTGGTGACACCAACAGGCCTCGGAGACTCCTTCCAGGCCCCGTCCCCCATCCCCCCGGCCTTGGCTCCCCATAAGCCACCCCCTCCAGGAGGGGACAGGGGGGCCTCAGCCTGACGAGGACCCGACAGGCCTGAGTGCTGCCTGGGCCTGGGCGATAATGAGGCCTGAGTGCGGGGCCGGCGTTGAGGGACCATTATCTCCCAAGCCTCTTAATGGCCACTGGCTGAGAATGTGTGATGAGCCGCCACGTGGGAGACGACAGCAGCCAGCAGCTCCCTGTGGGGCTGGAGCGGGCACGGCACGGGGACCTCACCCCCACCTACACCCACGGAGACTGGCACCAGGTCTGAGCACCACCCAGAGCCCTGGATGCAGGATGGGGCAGTGCCAGGCCACCCCTCCTGCAGCAGGCATGGGGCTCTGCAGCCGCCACTCACCCACACCCTACCCCTCCCTGGCCGTGGTGTCCCAGGCGGCATGGAGTAAAGCCGTCTCAGGGGCATCTGAGTTCACCAGCTTCTGCCTGGCTCCAGGCCCCCCGTGCCAGGGGGACTGCAGAGAGGCGGTTCCTCGTCCCCCCCGGAGGTCACCCAGAACGTCTGGTGCCCTTGAGCGGCTTTGAGGGGCTGTGTGCACAGGACACGAGCTGCCTGCAGCCCCCGAGTGAGGCTCCACTCTGGGTCCTCTTCTCTGCTCCTGGCTGCCAAGACCCCATGGCAACAGCACCCAGAGTGAATTTTAATGGCCCCAAAGAATGAGAGCCGCCCCGGTCGTCGCCGTGGTGACCGGCAACTCCTAACGAACGGCATGGCTTCTGCGGTGACAGGAGGTGATGTTTTCTCTGGAACAGCCTGTGCTGGAGAGAAGGTTCTGGAAGCTTTTGGGCCCACCTTTCAGGGTCAGGGTCTGCCCCTCTGGGAGGGGCCAGCTGGGCAGAGGAATCGTTGCTGCCCGGCAGTGGGACTCCAAGCCGGTGCGGGCTCTGCCCGGTCAGCAATGAGCCTGTCACAGGGCAGCCTCTCCCAGATCACAGCAGTTGCCCTGCTCCCTGGACGGTCCCAGGGCTGTAAGAAAAAGGGCAGGAGGAACCACCCGTGCCAAGGCTTGGAGCTGAATCACATGGCAGGGCCTGGGCTTTCCTGGGCCTCGGCGTCCTGTCTGCAAAACTGGGATAAGTGCTGTGTCTCCGAGGGTCACCGGTACGGGCTGGGGCCTGGCCACTGCCTCCATGCAGCTCCCCCACCACCAGCCAGCAGGGAGAGACCACCTGAGTCCGTTCCACCTGCGGGGGGTGCCCTCCCACGCCCCCGCCACGCACATCTCTTCCTCCCACAGGGCCCAGGGCCGAGGGAGAGGGGCTGTCTGGGCAGGCACCAGGGTGAGAGAGCCCAGAGACCTGAAGGGCTTGGCCTCAGCGAGCTCCAGATGAGGCGAGAGGCCCAGCACAGACACCTCTGTCCCTGGTCCCAGCCCCTGTGCCCTGACTTGTGCTGTGGAAGTCAGGGCCCCTCCTCCAGGAAGCTCTCCCTGCCCTCCCTGCTCACACACAGCCTCGCCCAGATTTCCTCTGTGCAGGCTCCACCCGCCAGGTGACCGTGTCCAGAGGTCAGCACTGTCCCCTCCCCACGGTGAACGGCAGGGGACTGAGCCACAGTGAACGGCAGGGGACTGACGTGGCGATTTTCCTCTCCAGCAGTGATCTCTGCAGAGGGTGTCAGCGGATGGGGGAGAGAGGTCTGTTAGCCCCACGTGAAAGGCACCCCACTGTCCTCCCAGCGCCCCCAGCAGCAACTTCCACCTGCTGACCCCCTCCAGCTCACAGAGCTGCTCAGGTTGGGGTTCCAGTGGGTGGCTGGCATGGAGGGGCTTGTACTTGTTACCTTCCGGTCCCCTCCAGGCTGGCATAAGAGCCCTGTGGGCCTGGGTCTTGGAGATGGCACCCCCACCTACATGCTCTCTGGGTTGGCCCCATCCTGGGGGGTGTGGGAGGGACCCCCTGCAGATCTGCCTAAGTCTGGGGGTCCTGGGCACGGATGCTGGGGACAGCGGGCTTCCGATGGGGGCGGTCTGGGTGGGACCCACCTAGAGGATCGTCTCAGCAGGTGCACCAGCAGCGGGATGAGCTCCAGACAGAGTGAGCGCCCCGTCTCAAAGGGTATGCAAGTTGAGGCTGGGGGCCTGGAGGTGCAGGGGGAGGAGGTGGGGAGATGCAGGGGTCCCAAAGGATGTCCCAAGGCCCCAAGACTCTGGCAAAAGGACAGAGGAGCCAGCACTGGTGGGGGAGTGGGGAGGCGAGCAGGGAGGGGAGCCGGATGGCCGGGCTCTGGGCTGAATACGCCGTCCGTGGCCGTGGCTGGGCTGTGCTGTGGAGCCCCAGCCCTCACCTGGGCTTGTCCTGCCCTCTGAGGCCCGGGGGCTCCTGCTCCCGGGCTCTGACACCAACCCCGTCTCCCACAGTTGGGATGAGTCTGTGGGTAGAGCTGCCATGCAGGGGACCGAGACTCCAGCCCAGACAGACAGCAAGGGGAAGGCCCACCCTGGTGCACACGCCCTGTGCAGAAAGCTAACAAGCTCTTTATCTGGGAGACGGGACAGAAAATGCAGGATGGTGCCTGCACGGTGCCAGCCGCTTACTGGCCCCACAGCTGCAGGATGGTGGGGTAGCGGCACAGTGGCTGTGCATGCCTGGCGGTCGACGCAGCGGCTGCTGGTCTTGACGGTGATGTCTTTCTCCAGGCTCCTGCGTGTGCTCCAGGTTGCCCAGCCACTGCTCCGCTTCTAGAAGCTTCTCCCGCAGCGCCATCAGGGACGAGTGCAGCCCCTCCACCTCGTTCCCAGCCCGAGGGTGCAGGGCATGAGCAGGGCTACAGAGGGGAGCAGAGGCACCTTCCAGTCTGGGAGGGACAGGACCCAAGACTCCCAGGCTGAGACTGGGGCAGCAGGAGATCCTGGCAAGACCCCATGAAGGACTCTGAGGGAAGTCCACCAAAGAGAGCCCCTGGTCTGTGATTTTCCGCAGCGTCTGCAGGCAACACAGTGCCCATGGGCCTACACCTGGGGCAAGTAGGGTGGCCGCGTCCCCATGCCCCAGCGTGTGGGCCAGGCCAGGCCAGCGCTGTTCTCCTTCACCAGCTC
>NW_012119487.1:11083030-11084752 GCF_000951035.1 Colobus angolensis palliatus
CAGACCAGGCTGTCCCGGGTGTGAAAGAGGGTCTGTGCTTCCGGGTGGAGGCCGGTCCCAGGCTGCGGACTGAGCTGCAGCCCCCAAATGCATCGGTTGCAGCCCTAACCCGTGTGAGGGGACTTGGAGGTGGGGCCTCGGGGGTGATGAGGGTTAGAGGAGGTCAGGAGGGAGGAGACGCAAACAGGATTGGCCGGACCTTGATCTTAGACCTGCAGCCTCTAGAACCTGCAGAGAACGCTGGAGCCGCCCAGGGTGTGATGCTCGTGATGTCTCCCCGAGCTGACCCGGACATCCGGCTCCACTGCACCAGCCTGTGCCTGGAGACCCCGGGGGACGGGAGGAGGACGCCCCAGAGGTGCGTGTTGATGAGAGGGTTGCACCAGGGTGGAGCCTCCTAGAAGGGCAGGGATGTACCATGCTTGGGGAATGGCCTAGGGAGGCCTCAGGAAGGGGGCCGGGGGTGGTGGAGCCTCAGCCAGCACCCCATGCTGTCCAGCCCCTCAGGCACGTACTATGCCTTGACCTGCCTTCTGATGGGGCCCTGTCAGGTCCCAGACCTCGTGTGTGGCGGCCCATGGGTCTGTGTCCACCTCTGGTCCACCTCCGCTGCACACCCGGGACCTCAGGCCAGCCACCCACCACGCATGGGATGTGGTTTCTGACGGGAACAGAGACAGGTCCCAGCACCACTGTCCTGCCCACCCCATACCCCGTCATCGGGCAGAGCCAATGGCACAGCCTCCAGGATCCCAGGATGGGGTGCCCATTACCCTGTCTCTCTTGTTGGCGGAGCCGAGGGAGCAGTCGGGGAGAAGCAGGGACTGCAGCCCCCTGTGGAGCCCCACGGAGGTCCCGGGTACAGGGTGGGTTTCTGGTCGGCCTCTGTCTCACCTGCTCCAAGCAGCATGACCTCGGGGGCCTCAGCTGTACCCTCGAGGCCAGAGTCCCGGGGTCTGCTGAGGGGGCACCAGGCCCTGGAGTGCTGGAGGGTGAGGCTGGACGCCTCCTCCCCCAGCCCCTCCTGGCTGGCCTCTGGGTGTGGCCACATTCCCTGGTCTCTATTCTCTGGCACTCCCTGGCGTGTGGGTGGCCAAGGCACCTGTGGGCCGTGTTGGTGAAGGCATCAGGGAGGGGCCGCCTTCGAGCTCTGGTGCGTCTGGGGTTAAGAGGCTCCAGTCTGGCTTCTGAAGATGCTCCGGGCAGGCAGAGCCCATCAGCTGCTGCGGGGAGATAAGGCCTGGGGGGTGGTTTGCAGAGCAGGCACCGAGGACCAAGAGTGCATGTTCTCCCACCCGACTGTGACACCCCCACCTGCCCCATGGCCCCTGGTCCTGCCCCCAGGAGGCCACCGGTCAAGGATGCAGAGCTGCCCTGGAGCCGGTACCTGGGCGAGCCCTGCTCCCCGCACACGGTGTGACTGCTGACAGGTGCCTGCCCCCTGTGCCTGGACCTCAAGCCGGGAGACCCACGCCACATCGCAGGCTGTGGGCAGCGCTGAGCCCCTGTGGCTTCTGTCCTCCTGCCACCAGCCTCTTGTTCTAGAGCCGCCTGAGGCTTGCCCGGCAGAACCATGGAGGAGGCCCACGCTCCCCCACAGGCTGGGGTGAAGTCGGGGTCCCTGGGGGACTTGAGATAAGGAGTCCTTCTCTTGGGGTGTTGGGGGGCCTGACGCCCAACAGGGCTGGGTTGTACCAAGGCACCTGACTGGGCAAGAGAGTG
>NW_012119487.1:11093005-11094188 GCF_000951035.1 Colobus angolensis palliatus
TCAGGGTCCTCAGCCCCCAGGACGCCCTCCCCGACCTCCAGCCCATGACCTGTGGTCCAGGGGGCCCTCCCCGCCCCCACCTTTCTTTCCACAGGGGCGGCCTTGCCTCCCCTGCCTGTGTGATGGATCACCCTCACCCTGCACCCCCAGTCCCAGGACGGCTGAAGCCCTGCCCTCACCCCTGCCGAGGTGGGTCCCCCCAGCCTCCCACAGCTCCGTGTGGTCACCATCGGCCCCCACAGACGAGGAAATTGAAGCTGGAGTCCTGGGAAGGGCCCCGCCAGCGGGAGCCTCCGCCTGCAGGAGCTGCCAGGGAGGAGGGGCAGGGACCAGATCCCAGGCGGAGCCCGGCAATCCTGCACCACCGCCCTCCCCTGAGGCCCTGTCTGACCCTGCGGACGGGGTCAGTGTCCGATCCCTGCCTCCCTGGACAGATGCTTCTGGAAGGTTCCCTCAGGGAGGACAGCTGCCCCCTGTGCCTGGTGTTCCTGACTCTGAGTCGGGGCCGGGAGGGAGCCCCCTTCCCGAGTGCTGGGGACGTCCCTGTCACAGGGTCGCTGGAGGCTGCGGACTTCCTGAGGCCTTGTCCTCACGAGCCTGAGCCAGGGAGATGGTTGGACGGGAGAGGGACAGAGGGGGAAGCAGGGAGGGACGACAGGGAGGGAGTCCCCATGCCTCCGAATGTGGCTTCTGGGTGCCCGGGCGGACCCCCACTCCCCACCGCAGGACAGGGAGGCAGTGCCACCCAGCCCCGGACAGACCACCGAGGCTGAGGTCTCACAGGAAGCTCAGCCTACAGTCCCCGCAGATCTGCCCGGCCGCCGCAGACATCCTGAGGACAACGCGTCCTGGGGTCCCAGCTGCACGAGGCTCAGGACAGAGCCGGGGGTGTCAGCGACAGTATTTCCCTCGTTCGTACATTCCTTGGTAATAAAAACACAAGCGGAACACAGCCTGATGACTCCTTTTGAGAATCAGGTCAGATTGTTCCCAAGGCCAAGAGAAAGGGAGGAAGGGAGCCCGGGGCGGCTCAGATGACCCGGCAGGAGCAGCCCCAGACACGGTCGGACGTGGCAGCCACACAGGGGAGCAGGGGCTGGGTGGGGTCTTCCAGCGGGGAGAGGGGCCGGGTGCAAAGGCATGGAAGGGTGTGCCTGAGACCCCGGGGGCTGGGGCTACAGGG
>NW_012119487.1:11096216-11098319 GCF_000951035.1 Colobus angolensis palliatus
GTGGCATGAGGCACGTCAGGGCTGGAGGAGCTGCCGGCACACTCTGGCCTGCAGAGGCCCGGCCACTTGAGGCCAGCAGACCCCGGACAGAGGCTCTGACACCACCTGCTTCCCGGAGGGTTGACAGGAGTCGTAAGGCGGCAGCGGGGGCTGCGGGCCCGTGGCCCGTCTTGTCAGAAGCGGGGTGGGCTGCCTTGAGATAACAGCATTTGCATTTATTTCACATTCGCCATAAGCTGCCAGCCGTCTGCTCTAAGGATTTCCCTGATAATCATCACTCAGGGCAACAGATTAGCTTCCTGGGGCTGTCCTGGCCACGTGCTGCAAACCTGGTGGCTACAACAACAAACAGTCCTCCCCGGTGCTGGAGGTGGAGTCCGACCTGGGCATTGGCAGGGTCCGGCTTCCTCCAGAGGCTCCAGGGAGGATCCTTCCGGCCTCCGCCAGCCCCGGGGCCCCCAGTTCCCAGGCTTGTGGCTGTTTCGTGTGCTGGGCCCGGAGCGGCTCGGGTGTGGCGTGTCTGCCCGGGGCTATGGCCGGTGCGGGTCAAGGCTGTCGTGGGAGACCAGGTTGGGTGGAGCGGGGACCACAAGATATGATTTCCATGCTGTGGGAGCCGCACAGGTGGGGCTGGGTGCCCCCAGGGGCCTGACCCTGTTGGTCCAGTTAACAGACCTGAGGACGCAGGGGTCCCCACCCACCGCAGGCCCTGGCCAGAGAGGGACACAAATCGCCCCGGTGCACTCTGGGAATGTGGCCTGTTTCTATGACGATGAGGCCCTCCTGATCTCAGCGGAGAGACGCTCGCCAGGCCTTGGGAGTGGGGCTGCAGGTGGGGGCCGAGCAGGACCCCCACTGCCAGGCAAGGGTCGGGGCTTCCCACGGGGCCGCACCCCTCCCGCTGGTGTCCGGGGCTGCCCAGGGTTCTGGAACGGGGGGCCTGCCATGCGGTCCCGCCTCCCACGGGTGCCCTCGGCCCGACATCCCCTCAACATGTCCTGCAGGCCGGGGGTTCTCTCAGGGGAAACCGGCTCCCCCGGTTCCCAGTCTCGGTTCTGACGTCACTTGCACCTCAGCCTCCCGGCTTGTGGGCTGGAATTCTCCATCTTCTTCTAAATGTTTCCCCCGAAACCCCCTCCCACACACAACGGGGAGGCCTGGGAGGCTGCACCCCTTTCCCCGGAGCCCCGAGCCTGGCCAGGGAGGGTGTCGAGTCAGTGGCAGAGTGGAGGTGAGGGTGCGTTTCAGGGGTGACACCCCTCCACACACCCGCAGTGCCCAAGTCCACCTCCAAGGGCTCCCGGGCCCCAGAGTGGACCCGAGTGCCCAGGGGACCGGGCCCAAGCCGGGGAGGGTCTGTCTGCCCCTCCCCACCCCGGGGACCAAGTGTGCCCCTCGGAGGGCCGGATTCACACATCCCCCGGCCCGGGGGGTGGCTTCTCCGTGCCCTCGGGTTCTTAACAAAGCGCCCGGTGTCCTGCCTGAACTCTGGCCTGCTGCGTCGGTGATCAGTTGATATTTTTAAACTCTCTAATGGTGTGCGAGTGACATAATGGGTCTCACCATCCCATAATTGTCCCGGATCAATAGGGAGCATTCAGCTTCAGCCAGGCTGCTGCCAGGCCGCCCCTCGGGGCCCCCCGCCTATCCCCAGCTCCATCTGGATACCCCGGACGGCACCGGAGACTCAGAGGCCAGGGAAATCGTTTCTGGGAGGACTCAGTTACTGGAGTCGAGAGAGACCCAGGGAGGGGTTGGCTGGGCCTGGGTCCCTGAGGGGCTGAGGGCCATGGCCACAGACCTGGGCAGGATGGATGTCCTCGTCTGGCATCCAGAGCCACCCCAAGGTTCAGGCTGAGGCAGGTTCCCGTGCAGCCCCGGGGGTCCCGCCCAGAGGCCCTGGCAAGAAAGCACCCTGTGTGTGAGAGGCACGGGGACGCCGGGGCCCGGGTGACCAGCCAGTCCCTCGCCGAGCCCTCTCGGGTCCCTGGGCCTGTCGCCAGCTCTCCTGGTGATGTCAAAGGCCTGAGGCACACACGAGAGGCAGCCTGGAGAGAGAGGGGACTCTGCAGCCTCTGCTTCAGCAAAACATTGAAACAGTCA
>NW_012119487.1:11099292-11104161 GCF_000951035.1 Colobus angolensis palliatus
CCAAAGTGCTGGGATTACAGGCTTGACCCACCGCGCCCGGCCGAGGAGGACTTGTCTTCACACACGACTGGACCCTTCTGCTTGCCCTCTCCATACCTGGACGGGCGCAGTCCCTGGTAGCTCTCAGCCTCCTTCAGGAATCAACTCGTGATCCCTTCACTCAAGGACCATCTATGGCTCACCACTGCCCATAAGAAAAATGTACCGTCCCCTTAGCCGGCCCCCAAGCCCTTCGATGACCTGCACTAGCTCTGTCCCTGCTGAGGCCTCAGTGCTGCTGTCACCCTGTCCCGCCCGATCAGTCTCCCTCCCCTCTAGGCCTGAAGCACATCAGCCCTGGTCCTACCTCCATACCCACCCAGAGCCCCTACCCAGCTTCCCCGGCACGGAAGGTGCTGGAAGACCCTGCCCTCCACCCAGCAAGGTCCTGAGTGGGCCCAGCTGAGCGCTCCAGCTCCCCTGGCCAGGTGCGGGGGCTCAGCCCTTGGGGAGTGGACCACACTGGACCCCTGGCCACAGGATCCACATCCTGAGGCTCCCATGCCTGGCTGGAGGCCCCCACGGCCCTCACTGCAGGAAGCCCTGGGACAGCATCGGAGGACAGTGGGGACCTTCCCGGTGGGGCCGTCTCTGACACCTGATGTTCCTCTCTGGGAGCCCATGGGGCCCCCATCCTCTGGCCTGCAGGGCCTCTGGGCTGTGGTCCCCCCGAACTGTCAGAGCACCGCCAGGCCACCCAGGATCACCACGGCACTTTTGGGGAAGCTGAGGCCTATGCAGACGGGGCTAGACCCTGGTGCCCC
The DNA here is from genome assembly GCF_000951035.1 of Colobus angolensis palliatus. Classification (NCBI taxonomy): domain Eukaryota; kingdom Metazoa; phylum Chordata; class Mammalia; order Primates; family Cercopithecidae; genus Colobus; species Colobus angolensis. The sequence goes on from NW_012119487.1 coordinate 11,100,096, forward strand.
CGCAACCCTGCTCTGTACAGAGGCCCATGGAGACCTGGCCTTGCCTGAAGGGACCCAGGAGGGGCTGCACCCGGCACGGCCTCTCCTCACTGTGGCCCAGGCAGAGGAGACAGGCAGCTCCCACTGTCATTTTGGGTCTAGCAGGAAGGTCCCCCTCCGCCCCCTGAGCCTGGAGTTCCACCGTCGAAGCTGCTTGGCCTCTCAGCTCTAAGCCACAGCAGCTGCCGAGAGAACTGTCAGCCCCTCCTGGGGGCAGGACTGGGGGTGGGAGCCTGGAGCTCCAGGGCCACCCCACCCTCCAGGGCCGGCGGGCCGCGCCTCCCTCTCCCGGCCGTCCAGCGTGAACACCGCCGCGCCTTAGCAAGCGGCAAGACATAAATATTGGAACCCGGGTTCCTCCGCCCTACGGAGATGGAGACGCCGGATGCACAAGGTGGTTGCCTGGCAACCCTGCTGCCGGCGCCCACGCAGGCCCAGCCCTGCCTCCACTCAGCACCTCCTGCTCGGGGCTCCATCTGGCCAGGCTGTGAGGGGACTGGGTGCAGACCCCCTCTCGAGACGGGCCAGGCCGACTCCCTGTCTCCTGGGGTGGGCTTCGGCCCGCAGGCCCTGATGGTGGAGCGGAAGGGAGCCCTGGTCGAATCCCCCTGGGCAGGTGGGGCGTCTGCCGACTCTCCTATCCACAGCGTCCTGTTGCCCCAGGGCTCCTGCCCCCAAAAGACAAAGAGAGAGCCAGAGAGTCCCCACCAAGAGCACCTGGCCCCACTCCAGCCTCTGAGTGACTTCTGGAGCTCCGGCCTCTTTGCCATCCTCAGATGAAGGACTGAGGCGCAGACTGGGCCGGCCCGTGGCCAGGTGGCGGGTTGGCCTCATCAGGGGCAGGACCGGCTGATTTGAGAAGTGGAATTTTAGACCAGGGGTGATGCCGCCCATCCCCGTGTGATGTGTGATCCGGGGCTGACCTGGGCAGTGGGAGGCTCCCATTGAGAGATCCCTGATGAAGCAGCAGAGGGTGAGGCGCCCTCGGGCTCTGGCTCCCCGGGGCTGGAACTGACTCCACGGTCACCTGGTGAGGGAGGCCCAGGTGCTGAGAGCCACCTGCAATCATAGGGCTGGGCCAGAGCTGGAACTGAGAGGCCTCTGCCCCTCTCCCCACCACCTGCTGTCCTGAGGGGGCTCTGGGGACCGAGGAGCCCTCTCCCCACTCAGGACTCACCCACCCGGAGTGAGTTTTGCTGTTTCATCTCTGCAGAGGACTCCGCAGCCCGAGAGCCCCACTTGCTTATCCTCCCAGAGGGGCCCAGGGCCCTCCTCTACCCCTTCCCTCCCTCCCCTCCAGGGCCCCGGGCCCCTCCCCAGCCAGTCTGGATGGTGGAGACACCTGGGGACAGAGCAGGCGGAGAGCATCTGATGACAGACCCCAGGGACGGGTTCAGGGCTGGGAAGGAGGTGACCAGGCACTGGGGGGTGGGGCCGTCCTGAGCCAGGTGGGCGAGGCCCTGGGGAAGGCGCCAGAAGGTCCCAGAGAAGGGGGAATGGGGCTGCACTGGGAGGCGATGCCACACTGCACACTCTGAACACCTACTGAATGCGGGAATGGCTGGGCAGGGTGCAGGGAACACCCGGGAATGGCCCCATTCAGGTGGCGGGGAACCGGACGAGACAACAGGGGAGGTGTTGATAAGGACTTGGGAGAGCGCAGGAAGCTGGACGATGGGACGAGAGGGGCCCCAGGCGGCCCCCGTGTCCCCAGGACACCCCATCCCTGCTGCTGTCCGTGGGAGCTGTCAGTGTCTCTGGGCTCTGGGTCCTGGGGGGCCCCTGCCGAGGTGCGTGCCTCTCCGTCCCCGTCCTGGTCTCACCCATGGTGACCAGGCCCCACATCCCAGCCTCGCCATAGCCTGGGCATCAGTTTCTTGCCAGTTCTGACTGTGAGGACTGGGGACAGGGGACCCAGCTCTGGAAACACCCTCCAAGCAGGCAGCTGCCTCCCTTCCTGGTCTCCCATAGAGCCCCTTCTGAGAGCCTGGGGTCCTTGGGCAGACCCCAGGCTGACCCCTAGAACCAGCCCTTTATGGGGTCCCCAGGGCCTCTGGGTCTGAGCCTGTTTCTTGCCCCACAACACGGGCAATAGGGGCCATGCCCTGACTTCTGGGGTCATCCACGCAGCAGCAGCCGCAGAGATGCCCTGGCCGGGCTCACTGGGGGACAGGCACAGTGGACGTGGGAGGATGGGACAGTTGCCCCACCCGGGGATCCTGCACAGACGCCTCCAGGCCCACATGGACGTGTGTTGGAAACAGGTGATATTTGCCTTTCAAGGCATTAGCCCTGGAAACTGAATGTCTTACTCTGGGATCAGGTTGCCCAGGTCTCACCACGCCAAGTCCACCTCCAGCTTGTTTACGGGGTGGGGGTGAGGACTGAACCCCATGGTCCTGACACCTTGGTGTGCCTGCCCCGCGGAGGCCGGGTGGGGCTAGGAACACGTCTCTCGTTAGCAGGGTAGCGTCCAGGGCCTTCCCCAACCCTCCTGTCCCCGCATGGTGACCCTCTGGGCACTGAGGGCCTTAGCCAGTGACCACTGGGGTGGGGTCTAAATATCCCAGCTCCCTCCTGAACAGACACAGCGGGGAGTCCCGTGCCCTCCGCTCTGGGGCCCCGTCTGTGGCCCTCACACCCAGCCTGGCCGCCCTCCGCCCGGGCCTGCCCCCGCTGCTGGGTTTTCCTGGGAAGGCTGCACTGAGTCTGGGTCTCAGGATCTGCTTTCGGGAGGATCTGCTTCCAGAAAACTGGCCGGATGCACCCGGGGACACTCAGCCTTCCCGCACTTCAGTCTCTCCTCCACCTGCTTGCCCCGCCTCTGCGTGGGCTGCCGCCCCTGCTGGTAAGTGCACGGCTACTGTTTGCAGCCCCCCACCCCAGGCTCTGGCTGGGTCCACAAGGCATGTAGCGTGCTTCACCCTCAGGGTGAACACCGGGGGCCTCACGCCTCGCTGCTGGGGCGTCTATGCCAACCTGCAGACTGGAGACGGCGTGCAGGGCTCCCAGCTGGTGTGTGTCTCCTTGCCGGGTTCTGCCCCCACCATGCCCCGGGGCCTCGGCGGTCACTGTATGGAGAGGGCAGACCCCAGCAGCCAGTCCAGGGCCCAGCACCCATGAGTGCACGTTACATGCTGCGGACTGGCAGCCTCACTCCAATGTACCTGGGTCCCTGTCTCATCCTGCCCCTGCCTTCCTCCAGGCTGCACGCCCTGCCCAGCTCTGCCTGCACCCCTGGGAAAGGTCTGGCCCCACCCCCCGCTCCCCACGAGCTCGCCTCTGCCTCGGGACAGCTTTGCCCTTTTCCTGAGGCACTGGACTGTGTTTCCTGGGGGTCAGAGGCACAGTTCATTTATACGAACCAAATGGATGGAGGGCGTTCAGGGACCCCTGCCCCTGTCCTCCAGGCCCCCAGCCAGCCCGAGGTGCCTCAGGGCCTGCGGTGGCCACAGCCGTCCCTCCTGGCCTGTGCACCCTCCCAAGGGAGAGCCCCAAGTGGAGGCCTTCACTTCGTGAGAGCTGGGGGCAGGCTGGGGTCCTCAGAGACCCCCAGAGGCTGCCCAGGAGGCTGGGGGAGAAAGACCAAGGGCCTGGTCTGGGGTCCATCTGGCGAGGGCCAGGGCAGGCTATGGCTGAGGGGCCAGAAGGTCCCTGGGGCACGAACTGCCTTCGGCCCCTTCATCCCTGTCCTCTGAGGTCTGAGTGACGGGTGGCCCCTTTCCCAGGTCACACTGCAAACCTTTGACCCCCAATGTATCCATCACGCCAATAATGCTGCCCCTCACCCCAGGCCACCAGCACCCAGGAGGCTTTCCCGGGCCCACCTGTGCATGTGTCCTCCAGCCCCACACCGGGCCTGCCCTGGGGAACACAGCACATGGGGAGGGCAGAGGAGGACTGGTGCAGGTCAGCTTCTCCCCAAAGTACCTGGCCCCTCTCTTGCTGTCTGCACCTAAATCATCCCCCAAGCTGGCGAGGCTCCCCTGGGTCCACCTGTGCATGTGTCCTCCAGCCCCACACCGGG
>NW_012119487.1:11104376-11109260 GCF_000951035.1 Colobus angolensis palliatus
ACCTGGGGCCCGGGTCCCTGGCATGTGCCCAGAGCCCAGCTCCAAGGAAGCTCTGAGGCCTGGGCAACCTGGACGAATGTGCCCCTCGGGTCCTCCCCAGGCCTGGGCCTGCCTGAGTTGGGGGCTACAGAGGAGCCTTCCTGAGGGTGAGGCATCCATGGGGCAGCCCGCCCGGCCTGCAGCCCCCAGACCAGGCTGCATCACAGAGATCCCCGGACTCCCACCCCCACCCCCTGAGACCGTCCCTGGTGTCTCCTGCCCATGCGCCAGCCCTTGGCACGCTTCCCCGTGGGCAGGAGCAACACCCCACCTTCCAGCGCAGAAATCCAGGTGTCTCCGGGTGCTGGGTCCTCACCTTCCTTCCAGGCCTAGGGAGGGCGTCCCGCACAAGAGCAGGCACACGTCCCAGGTGAGGGTCCGAGTGCTCGGACCCCGCTGTGTGCACCTGGACAGGCGTCAGGGCCTCCCTTGGCCCTTGCTGGGACCCAGGAGCAGGGCTGTGGCTGCTGGTCGGGACATCTCCGTGCTCAGCCCGTGGACTGGAAGCTCGGGCGACGTGTCGGGTTCCTGTGGCTCCTGTGCCGCCCTCGGGGGGTGTCGAACGACAGAAGCGTCCTCTCTCCCAGTGCTGGAGGCCGGAAGTCCAGCCTCGGGTGTGGGCAGGGCCGCATGCCCTCAGAGGCCGCAGGGGAGGCCCATTCCTGCCTCTTCCAGCTCCCGAGGGCTCCTGGCGTCCTGGGCTCTGACCTCTGCTCTGACTTCTGAGGATGCCAGTGTTGGAGCGAAGGCCCACGCGGACGGTCCCACCTGGAGGTCCTTGACTAGGGCCGCGTCTGCGAAGATCCTTTTCCCAGGAACGTCGACTCCACAGGCTCCGGCCGCAGGCTGTGCTCACGTTCCGGGGGGTCCACCGCCCAGCCCTGCGCAGGTGGCAGTTCAAAACTGCTTTGCAAGAGAAGGCACAGCCCACAGAGAGCACAGCCCAAGGCCTGCCTGCCCCTGCTATGCCCCCGCCAGGCTTCCCCTCCCCACCAGGACTAACCCCCAGCACCTTCTGTCCCCTCCTGCCCCCCGTGGGGCAGAACCGCTGGGTCTGGGGCCACCTGCTTCATTCCAGAGCAGCTCCCTCCTCTGATCAAACAGGGGCGCGAGATCAAACAACTCATTAGGAACCCGTCCTGGGGGAGCGTCTGCTGCCAGGAACTGGCTTCGACTCAGCCAGGGAGGGGCGGAGGCCAGGCTGGGGCCGAGAGATGCAGAGGGGAGTCGGTGGGGATTTGGTGGGGTGCGTTGGGGCTCCCACACAGTCGGGCCGTGTGGGGGCCACTTGGTTTGCATGGGGGCTAGGAGGGGGCGCTTGGGGGCACGTGGGATGCCACGTCGGGGCTGCATGTGGTCTGCCTGGGATCTGTGTGGGGTCTGTGGGCCCATGTGCTGAGCTGTGCCTGCAGGACCACAGCACCCACCGCCCTGTGTGCACAGGCCACACGAGGTTAACGCCTTCTAGGACATTCTGGGATCCCCCTCCTGCTGGCCCAAGGCTGGGACAGATGCTGTGTCCACCACTGGCTCTGCCCTCCCAGTGGGACCAACATCTGCCCAGGAAGGCCCCCAGGGAACCCCGCCTGGTGGGTCCGGGTGAGCTCCTGAACCCAAGGGCGACAGCCACCCCTCAGGCTTGGCTCAGAGCAGGCCCAGGCAGGCTGGGCCAGGGGTGCTGCCGGGAGACAGACCAGGGCGGAGGCCTCGGCGGCCTGGACAGGGACTCGGGCTGGCCGTTCCACTCTTGCTTACAAAACACAAGGAAGTCCGAGGCTTCGCACTACCCAGTCCCCTCTGCGTCCCTCTCCCCAGACCTGCGTCCACCCCCAGGGGAAGGGAGTGAGGGCCAGTCCAGTCCAGCAGAGAGGAGACCCCATCCTGCGCCTCCCAGGCCACAGGCCTCCACCTCTGCTGTCCCTGCAGCCCTGGATGGCCGCTATGCTGCCAGGACACCAAACCAGAGGCGTGGTCCCCTGGGAGGCTTGCGGCTTCCCCCAGCCCTGCAGGCCTGCTAAAACCAAACCGGGATGTCCAAATGCACCTTACCTGCTGGGTGTTCCCTGGGAGTGGGAACGAGAAGACCCCCAACTGCTGGGCCTCGCTCCTCCCCAGGCTCTGCCCAGCTTCCCTGTCTGTCCTCCGGCAGGAAGGTCTACGGAGATAACCAAGGCAGCCGTGGACGTGCCAGGCACCCAGGTGCCAGCCAGGCACACAGCTCCTCTGTCTCACAGCCATGGCCACCCTCTGCACAGGAACAATGACTAAACCCATGTCACAGGTGAGGAGACCAAGGCTCAGGCGCTAAGGACACCTGCCCAGGTCATGCAGCCAGGCAGGCCATCACGCTTCAGACCCAGATCTGCTCTGAGCGGCCCAGAGAGGCCACGGCCAGGTGTGGCTGGTCTATGTGGCAATGGGCTTGCCGGAGCATCCATGAGGCTCAGGCTCCCTCTATCTCGAGCTTTCTTCCTCCCTGCCCTGTTTCTCCTCCAGCCCTGGTCACACCCTGAGGGCCAACCCAGGGTCCCCAGACACAGGAGGCCTCAGGAAGCGTTGGGTCCACCTGGAAGGCAGCCATGGGCCTGGCCTGCGTGTGGGTTCTGTCTCTGCAGTTCCTGGGGCCTGCAAGACATTGCGAGGCCTGCTCACCTCTTACTTCCTCCAGGCTGACACTCTGCAGAGCCGACTCACCCCAGCCCTGGGAGCTCTGTGCCAGAAGCCACTCCAGGGAGACCCAGGGCAAACACCACGGGGCCCCATGGTCACGAGGGCCCTCCTGCCGGGCAGTTGGGGTAGGGACGTGGGACACCAGGACTGCAGGGCCCCCGAGGGCTTCCTGACACCCACAGAACCCGCCATGGCAGAGCCAGCCAGGCCCTGCTGGGAGAGACTTGGCTGAGAGCATGGGGCATGCTGGGCCCAGGACGGGAGCTGCCTCCCCTCAGTGCATGGGTGGAAGCCCTGCTGGGCGGGGTCTTCACAGATCACAGAGGGCAGGGAGACCAGGCACTTGCCCCACCCCACCCGACTCTGCGTCTCTCTAGGAGTTCTCTCAGGAACACCTTTGGGGAAGGTGGGTGGGGCAGTGGCTGCCATCTGGAAATTCTAGCAGCCCCCGCTCCGGCTCCCACCGGGGTCCAGAGATGCACCGTTCCCAGGTGTGGGAGGGTGGATGAGAAGGGGCTGGTGGCTCATCTTCTCCCTGGGAGAGCACGGTGAGGGATGGCGTCTCTGATGGGCTGACTAAGGTCTGGACCCTTCGCCGAAGGAAGCCCCAGCCTCTGCCGCCGTGTCAGTTCCAAATCCAGGGACCACACCCTCCCAATCCATCCGGGGACTCTGGGCCAAGAATTTTGGGTGAGCCAGCCCCGCTGCCACCCGCGCAGAGACGGAGAATAAAGTCCTCCCCTCAAGCCCTCCCCTCTGAAGGGAGGCCGGGGGGCACCTGCTGTATGCCTGGTAGGCAGGGCCTGGGTGCCCCACACTAGCATCCCTCCTCCCAATTTCAGGGCCCGTCCCCATCGTCTCCCTGGCCGCCGTGCTCCATCAGCCCCTTCTGTTTAAATATTTAATCCAGTTAAATATTAAACCTCTTCCAAGTCCCAATTACAGCCGATCAATTCTCCACCACAGCTGTTGGAGCCAAGCTGGCTCTGCCTCCCCGCCCGACGTCAGGGCAGCCTGGGGGATTGGGGTGGGGGGGGTCCTGGAGGCGGGGGCTCCTGGTGTAGACCCATCGCAGCTCCGCCCCCCTGTCCTTTACCTGTGAGACCCCTGCCCAGCACGGCTGCCCCACACACAGACGGCTGGGCAGGGCAGGTGAGCCATGGCTCCCAGCCCTAGGTCCCCTCCAGCTCCCAAGGACTCCATTGGCAGGAAACACGAGAGAACTGTTCTCCGCAGCTCACACCACGGTCTGTCCTGCCCCCCGTGGGGCCTGGGATCACCTGAATTATTCGCAGGGTTCCTGTTTTCCTAGTCAGGGCCGGAAGTGGATGAAACCTTCCCTGGGGTGAGGCTGGGCCACAGAGGGGGGACCCTGAGAGCCAAGACCGATTTCTGTTCAAAATTGGTTTTCTTTTTCTTTTCTTTCTTTTTTTCTTTTTTCTTTTCTTTTTTTTTTTTCAGCCAGGGTCTCACTGTGTCATCCAGGCTGGAGTGCAGTGGCCCAATCACGGCTCACTCCTGGGTTCAATTAATCATCCCACCTCAGCCACCCAAGGAGCTGGGCCCACAGGTGCAGGCCACCATGCCTGGCTAATATTATTATTATTGTTATTGAGATGGGATCTTGCTTTGTTGCCCAGGCTGGTCTCAAACTCCTGGCTTCAAGCAATCCTCCCGCCTCCACCTCCCACAGTACTGGAGTGACAGGTGTGAGCCCCTGCACCCGGCCTCTCAGGGCTTTTAAATATACTGAAAAGTAGAGAAAGCAACAGCGCTAACTGTGCACCCCCTCCGAGGTCTAGGCCCCCATGGTAGGGCTTCAGGGGTGTTTAAATTCACAGGAGGGGAAGCCCCCAACTTCACCTGCCTTTCGCCGGCTGCGATTCTCACCCTTCCCGTGAGTGAGCCCCCCACGGGTGCATAAATGTGTGCGTTTGCAGATGTGCAGCAGCTTATTGTAAGTTTTACTGAGGTAAGCCACGTGTGGCACATGATTTCCAAACAGTAATAAAATACGGGATGGGGCTCTGCCGTAAATCCCACATAGCTGATGGATTCTGACGGGCGCCTCGGCTGGCTAATGCCCGTCTGTTTTTTTTTTTTTTTTGAGACGGAGTCTCGCTCTGTCGCCCGGGCTGGAGTGCAGTGGCCGGATCTCAGCTCACTGCAAGCTCC
>NW_012119487.1:11110425-11112892 GCF_000951035.1 Colobus angolensis palliatus
ATGCCGGGGAAGGCCAAGGGTGGTTAGCAGCGCCAGAAGCTGGGGGAGGCGGGAAGGGTCGTCCCCGTGGTCCTCGGAATGACCAGGGCTCTGCCAACACCTTGAGTTTGGGCTTCCAGCCTCCAGAGTCGTGAGCCAGTGCCTTCCTGGTGGCCGGGACCACCCAGGATGTGATTCTTGCTGTGTGCAGCCCGGGGGCCCCGACATGGGGTGCTCCAGGAGGCCTCCCTGGTGCTCGCTAAGACCCACTGCTGCTTTTCGGTTTGTTTTCAGAGGCAGGGTCTGGCTCTGTCGCCCAGGCTGGAGGGCTCACTGTTGCCTTGACCTCTCGGGCTCAAGCGATCCTCCCACCTCGGCCTCCCAAGTAGCTGGGACTACAGGCGCCATGAGGCCTGGCTAATTGTTTAATTTTTTATAGAGACGGGGCCTCATTGTGTTTTGCAGGCTGGTCTCAAACTCCTGAGCTCAAGTGATCCTCTCACCTCAGCCTCCCAAAGTGCTGGGATTACAGGCATGAGCCACCACACCAGCCAATAAACTGTGCACATTTAAAGCATGATGTATGGACCGGGTGCAGTGACTCATGCCTATAATCCTAGCACTTTGGGAGGCCAAGACGGGCAGGATCACCTGAGGTCAAGAGTTCAAGGCCAGCCTCATCAACATGGTGAAATCCCATCCCTACTAAAAATACAAAATATTAGCCTGGCGTGGTGGCGGGCACCTGTAATGCCAGCTACTCGGGAGGCTGAGGCAGGAGCCTTGCTTGAACCCGGGAGGTGGAGGTTGCAGTGAGCCAAGATGGTGCCATTGCATTCCAGCCTGGGCAATAAAAGCAAAACTCCTTCTCAAATAAAATAAAATAAAATAAAAAAGTGCGATGCATGTACGTGCCTGTGAAACCGCCACTCCACCAAGAGAGAAAACATCCATTGCATGGAAAGCTGGCGTCCCTCACACCCGTCCCACCCCCAGGAAGCACCCCCCAACCCCACTCTCCATCACTGTGGGTGAATCCGAGGCCCCGGGATGACGTGTAAGTGGGATCAGCCGCATGCGCTGTTTTCCTCGGGCTTCTCCCACCCAGCATGATGGCCTTGACATTCACCGTGCTTCCGCATCCGCAGCTCACTCGTCCCTGGTACGGCTGAGTCATGTCTCGTGCTCTGAACGTCCGTGGTGGTTTAGCTGTTCTCCTGTCGGTGAACATGTGGGCCATTTCCAGCTCAGGGCTACTGTAAGTCAAGCTGCCACGAGCACTGACGTAGGGAACAGCGTGTGACACATGCTTCCATTTCTCCAGGGTCAACACCTAGCGGTAGAGACGGGATCATGCACCCAGTACACCGTTTTTTTTTTTTTTAGACGGAGTCTCGCTCTGTCGCCCAGGCTGGAGTGCAATGGCGCCATCTCGGCTCACTGCGACCTCCGCCTCCCGGGTTCAAGCAATTCACCTGCCTCAGCCTCTGGGATTACAGGCACGCGTCACCACACCTGGTTTATTTTTGTATTTTTAACAGACACGGGGTTTCACCATGTGTTGGCCAGGCTGGTCTTGAACTCCTGACTTCAGGTGATCCACTCACCTCGGCCTCCCAAAGTGCTGGGATGATAAGCGTGAGCCACCGCGTCTGGCCAGTGGGTGCATATTTAACACTTTAAGGAATCCCAGAACTTTGGGAGGCCGAGGCAGGTGGATCACGAGGTGAGGAGCTCGAGAATAACCTGACCAACATGGTGAAAACCCGTCTCTACTGAAAATACAAAAATTAGCCAGGCGTGGTGGCGGGCACCTGCAGTCCCAGCTACACGGGAGGCTGAGGCAGGAGAATCACTTGAACCTGGGAGGTGGAGCTTGCAGTGAGATCGCACCACTGCACTCTCAGCCTGGGCGACAGAGCGAGACTCCGTCTCTAAAAACAAACAAACAAACAAACAAAACACCACTTTAAAGAACTGCCGAACTGCTTTCCAAAGTGGTTGCCATTTCACATTCCCAGCAGCCGTGCCGAGAGCTCCACTTTCCGCTTACCAATGCGTGGTGCCAGCATCCCACCTCTGAGTCCCTCCGACAGGCGGGAAGGGTCGCTGAATGGTGGTTTGTCTGTGTTCTCCCCTCGTGGCCTCTGACGTGCAGTTTCCCTCCTGTGCTTATTTACCATCTGTAAAATCTTGGCTGGCACGTTTATTTCAGTCTTCTGACCATTTTCAGAGTGTGGTGTTGTCTTTTTCATACTAATTTTAAAGGGCCAGGTGCAGTGGCTCACGCCTGTTAACCCAGCACTGTGGGAGGCAGAGGCAAGAGAATCACTTGAGCCCAGGAGTCGGAGACCAGTCTGAGCCGCATACATAGGCCCCATCTCTGCAAAAAATTTTAAAAATTAGCCAGGCACGGTGGCACCTTTAGTTCCAGCTACTCAGGAGGCTGGGGTGGGAGGATCACTTGAGTCCAGGAGGTGGAGGCTGC
>NW_012119487.1:11113391-11116432 GCF_000951035.1 Colobus angolensis palliatus
TGCTGGGATTACAGGCCTGAGCCACCGCACCTGGCTTGATTTTGTGGGTTTTTTTGTTTGTTTGTTGTTGTTGTTTTGAGAGAGCCTCTGTTTTTGTTTGTTTGTTTGAGAGAGTCTCGTTCTGTCACCCAGGCTGGAGTGCAGTGGCATGATCTCAGTTTACCACAACCTCCACCTCCCAGGTTCAAGCAATTCTCATGACTCAGCCTCATGAGTAGCTGGGATTACAGGCGTCGGCCACCAGGCCTGGCTAATTTTTGAATTTTTAGTAGAGATGGGGTTTCACCATGTTGGCCAGGCTGGTCTCAAACTCCTGACCTCAGGTGATCTACCCGCCTCAGCCTCCCAAAGTGCTGGGAATACAGTCGTGAGCCACTGCGTCTGGCCTGTGTTTTCTTTAAGAAATATTTGTCTACACCAAGATCACATGGATATTCCCCTCTAATTTCCTACAGAAGCTTCGCTGGTTTTCCTCTGGTGGGCAGTTGAAGAGCATGTGTGTGGCGTGAGGCAGGGGTGGCAGCTCATCCTGGGCTCTTCCAGTTTCCCCAGCGCTGATTGCCGAGAAGCCACCTCCTACGGTGTCCATAAGGCAGCTTTTCCTTCTCTCTGCTTTCAAGATTTTCTCTTTATTTTTAGATTTCAGAAGTTTGACTGAGTTGAGCTTGGGAGTGGTTTTCTCCGTATTGATCCCGGTTTGGGGTGGTTGAGCCTTTTGGATCCGTAAGTGCTGACTTTCCAGCATATCTGGGAAATCTGGGGCCATGCTCTGAACTGCTTTTTCTGTCCTGTTCTTGGTCCTCAGCCTGTGAGGCTCCACCTGCATGTGCATTACACCACTTGAACCTCACAAATGTCTCTGAAACCCTATTTCCCTCCTGCCACTCTCCCGCTCCAGGGCTGTCTACTGTCCCTCATGGCCTGACCACTTGGATTCAAATCCATTGCTCAAGGCTGCCGTGCACATCAGAGTGCAAGGCTGAGACCCCCAGGGACGGCTGCCCTCAGACAGCCCGGCGCCTCCTTCTCCTGGCAGCACTCAGGCCTCCCACCCGCACACTGCCCACGCCCACTCCTGCCTTCACCAAACACTGCTGACCCCCAGCCCCCACCTCAACAGCTGCCCCCCACCTTGGGCATCCCTCGATGTACAGGCCGGGGTCTCCCCATCCCAGACTCACCTGGCCTGGCACCTGTCTCTGGTTACTGACATCTGACTGGGTCTGACAGCAGGGGCTGCTTCTAACTTCTCCCCAAGCCTGGCACTCAGGTCCTGGCCAGCACGTCCTGGGCTCACGTGGGATGCTGGACCTCCCAGGAAGGTGCATCCTCCTTCTGGCATTCCCAGGCTGGGTGACTCCAGAGTCCACTTTACAATCCAGCCTCAGCCCACCCAGAGGGATAAGGCGGGCTCCAATGGCCATTGCGGGTGAGGACAGCCAGGACCCTTGGACCTGTGGGCAGGGGCTGGACCAGGAGGCAGAGGTGGCTACAAGCTCTCCACCGCCTTGGCCCCTCCGCCGCCCTGGCCCCTCCTGAGGCCTGTAGGGCCGATCAAGGGCCAACAGACCCCGCCCCACTGGCCCAAGCCTGCAAATGCTCAGGGACCCTTCCAGGTGTCACCCGGTACGCCTGCCCAGGAACAAGAGGTGTCGCTGTTGATTTGCTGAGCCGCTCCACGCCCCCGAGCAGCCTGGCGGAGAGGGGCCCTTTCTGCTGTCCTTATCTCAGTAATAAAGCCACAGAAGAGGCTATAAATCCAGGAAAATTAAAGCTTCAGCATCTCCCGGGCAGAAACCTGCATTGCCTGCAGCTGCTCTCTGACCAGGGGAGGGCGGGGAGCTGGAGGAAGATTGCGGGAGGCAGGGCGGCGGGGGGGCTCCTGGAGAGGCCGTCCTGTCATCGTCCCCAGGGCCTCCACACTGACCCCGCGACTGGCCAGGGGACCACCCCCGCCCATCACTCGCAAAGCCTGTCCAGCAGGCATTGCCTGTCCCCCAAGCGCCCAGCCTGTGCCTGGGATTGGGGCTCAGGACCCAAATGGAGGGCTAAGGGGTTGAACCTCCAGCACAGGCCCAAGGCTCAGCTCTGGGCTGGGTCCCCGGCTGCGCCCAGCACAGGCCCAGGTGTGCAGGTGACCCCGTACCCTCCTGAGACCCCGGTAGTGGGCGGACTCATCCCAGAGGAAGCTCCACTTCAAGGCCTTCCTTCAAGGGGGCCTTTTCTCACCGTGGCCACTGCTGCCGGACCCTTCGCAGAGCCTGCCCATCCCTGCTGCCCCTGAGTCCTCACACTCTGAAAGCATCCCCTGCAGGCCTGATTCCCCCAGTTCCACCAGCCCGTCCCTCTGAGCGAAGGCCGCGCCTCCCTGGGGCTGGGCGGGGCCGGGGGCAGCCTGCAGGCTGCTGAGACCTGCAGCCTTACTTTCCAATTCCAGCCCTGCGCCACGGCACCCACGCTCCCAGGTGACCCCGAAAGCACATGCCGCCCCATCCCATCCTCTTCCCCTGGACCCCTGCTCTCTGCTGTCGGTGGCAGGAGAGGGCCTGAGAAATGTACTCACACTGCAAAGGCAATGGCTGCTACAGCTTGGTACACGGTGCCTCCTGGAAGGATGTGGCCTTTGAAAAGAAGAACCTAAGCCTGGGCAACGTAGCGAGACCCGTCTCTACAAAAATGAAGAAAATTACCAGGTGTGGCGGGCGCCTGTGGTCCCAGCTACTCAGGAGGCTAAAGTGGAAGGATCACTTGAGCCCAGAAGGTCAAGGCTGCAGTGAACCATGATCGCACCACTGCACTCCAGCCTGGATGACAGAACGAGACCCTGACTTTAAAAATAGAAAACAAAAAGCTGGGTGCGGTGGCTCACGCCTGTAATCCCAGCACTTTGGCAGGCCGAGGCGGGTGGATCACGAGGTCAGGAGATTGAGACCGTCCTGGCTAACACGGTGAAACCCCATCTCCACCTAAAAAATACGAAACATTATCTGGGCGTGGTGGCGGGCGCCTGTAGTCCCAGCTACTCAGGAGGCTGAGGCAGG
>NW_012119487.1:11118312-11119897 GCF_000951035.1 Colobus angolensis palliatus
GGCTTATTCTGTCTCACCACATGGCACTGTTTCAAAGAATGCACTAGAACAGGCAGACTCCATGCAGTGCATCTGCAGGGTGGACTAGTCCTCAGCCCCAAAGAGGAAGCGCTGACCTGCACTCCCAAGATGCACCTTGGAGCGCCACGTCCAGAGACAGAGGACAGCTTTGCACACATCGCAGCCACGTCCAGAGACAGAGGACAGCCTTGCACACATGGCAGCCAGGCGGGGAGACAGTCAGGCGGGGAGAGGTGAGGTCAGCCTCGCACACATCACAGCCACGCCCAGGGGAAGAGGCTGGCCTTGCACACATCGCAGCCAGGTGGGGAGACGGGAGGCCCCCATTTCCCTGGGGTAGAGCAAGGCTGGTTTTGGAGGCTTGCAGGCAGCCTCTGGGACCCGGATGAGAGGAACCACCAGGGTCACTTGGGCTCAGACGCCCCCACCCAGGATGGCCTGGACCTCATCCCACATGGGTGACGGGGGCCAAGGCCGTCAGAGTGTGGCCCACGCCCCAGCCAGGCCCAGGGTACAGGAGGGCCCTCCTGTACCCAGAAGAGACCCCTGTGCCCTGGAGCCCACTCTGAGTGAAGCCACTCGGCTGGACTGGCTTGCACCTGCCCTTGGTCCACACACCCCACTCTGCGCCAGCCTCCAGGACACAATGGCTTCCAGGTGGTGCCAGGGATAGGAGACAAAAGATCCGTGACAATGGCCCCGGCCGGCCTGTTGTGCCCTGTCCCGCCCCAGCCTGCCATGAGACCCTGTTGAGTCCCCTCCAAGGCCGCCACTGGCACCCCACTGTTCTCCAAGGCCCCCAGAGACCCTTAAGGGCTGGGAACCCCGAGCTTCCCGAGGCTGGGGCTGCAGAGTCTCGGCCCCATGGCCAGTACCACGGCTCCCGCTTCTGGGCCAGAATGGAAGGAACAGGCCTTCTTTGGGCTCCCAGAGTGACCGGTCATCACTCTCACGCCTGAGGTACTGCCATGGCCAGCTCTGGTCCAGGAGGCCTCGTCGTCCCTGTCTGTCCGGGATGTGGGGAGCAGGAGCAGAGAGAAGGTGTCTGTCCTGCCAGCTTCCTGCTGTCCCGTGCTGCCTCCCAGGGAAGGGAGGTGCTGATCTGGGGTGCTGGCCGTGTGGGGGTGCACGGGCTTGGGCAGGCAGCCGGGCAGGGACGGCCACGCCTCTTGTGGGCTGGATACCTGGTCTCAAGGCAGAGCCCTATTGTCAGGCGCAGCCCTCCCTCCCCGAACGTGGACGGCTGCCTGCGACGCGGCCCGGCCGGCAAGCCCAGGAAGTCGGTATTAACTGGAATCAGCAGAGCGTTAAACGAGGCACAAATGATTTACAATAAATTATATAAATGCTGTCGGAGCTGTCGGGCCACGGTCCCCAGAGCCCGTGAGGTCTCCTCGGGCAGCCTGGGGGCACAGGCGTCCGGCACCCCCATGGCCATCCCTGGGGCAGCTACGCGGCCTCTGTGGACGCCGCCGACCTTTGTCACAGCCAGGAGGGGGCCTCCCTCGGGAGGGGCTGTTCAAATATTGGCAGTTGATGACTTAACTCAGTTAACCGTAAAGAT
>NW_012119487.1:11123897-11125109 GCF_000951035.1 Colobus angolensis palliatus
GGCTCAGGCAGAGTTGGGTGCTGCCAAGCACATGCCCTGTGCCCACCCCCGCACACCCCAGACTCAGCTCCCTGCCCCCCATGCCCTCAGAAGAGGCTTCCCTGACACATTCGGGGCCAGGAGACTGAACCAGACGTGTCCACCCCAGCCTCAAGGCCTTGGCCCAGGCCAGAGGCAGCCCCACTGCTAGGGCCTCCGAGATCCTGAGGACCCCAAGGGGCAAGCTGAAGGCTCTGCTCCCCCAGCCCAGCTCCATCTTGGGTTCTGTCTCCTCCCACAAGGCCATGCCCTCTGGCTCCGCCCCCACGGGGGGCCTCCCTCTTTGTGAGCCTTCATCCAGTGCAGGCTCCTATCCTTCACGACTGTTTGCATAGCCTGAGACAGGGCTCACACACAGACGGCTCACCCACTTATGGACACCGTGCTGCAGTTTTCAGTGCACCATCTCTGCTGGTCTCGCTCTGTTGCCCAGGCTGGAGTGCGGTGGCACAATCTCTGCTCACTGCAGCCTCAACCCCTCAGTGTCAAGCAATCCTCCCACCTCAGCCTCCCGAGTAGCTGAGACCACAGGCACCACCACCACACCTGGCTAATTTTATTTCATTTTTTTTTTCTTTTTGTAGAGACGGGCTTGGGTCTCAGTATGTTGCCCAGGCTGGTCTCAAATTCTTGGGCTCAAATGATCTTCCTGCTCGGCCCCCATAAGAGCTTGGATTGCAAGTTTGAGCCACTGTGCCCAGCCCACCATCAACTGTCATCACCCTAAGATAAACCCCTTTCTGTGTTAGTCTGGTTTGTGTTGCTGCAAAGGAATGCTTGGGACTGGGTGATTTCTAAAGAAAAGAGGTTGATCTGGCTCACGGTCCTACAGCCTGTACAGGAAGTAGAGCGCAGGCACCTGCTTCTGGGGAGGCAGCCCACAGGAAGCTTCCAATCATGGCATAAGGGAAGAACCCAAGAGTCACATGGAGGGAGAGGGTGTCAGGGAGAGGAGGGGTGTCAGCACCCATGTGAACTACCAGAGCAAGAAGGCAGTCATCACCACTGGACAGCAGCAAGCCACTCCTGAGGAATCCACCCCGATGCAAACACCTCCCACCAGGCCCACTTCCAACCCTGGAAGTCACGTTTCAACATGAGATTTCGAGGGGCCACACATCCAAACCAAACGAACCGCCTACCTGCTAGCAGTCTCCCCTCCCCACCTCCCCC
>NW_012119487.1:11132570-11133962 GCF_000951035.1 Colobus angolensis palliatus
CTCGTGATCCGCCCGCCTCAGCCTCCCAAAGTGCTGGGATCAGGAACTCTTAAAATCATTACTGCTGAGTCAAAACTGTCCTGAGCTCAGGAAAGGGCTTGGGGCGCCCACCAGCCGGCAGCCACCAGGCTCCCCGTCCCAAGGTGTGGGGTCATGTCTCCTGCCCAACCCGGTCTCGATGGTTGTGGATCCCAAAATTCCCTGGGATGCTAGTGCAGTCCCTTCAGCCACCCAGTCAGCGGGCATTTATTAGCACCTACTGGATGCTGGGCAGGAGCAAAGGACGCTCACCTGCTTCCCACTCCAGGGTCACATGTCTCTGACTCCATGGTAGGACGAAGGTGAGAGCCTGCCATGCTTCAGGGCGGCCTATTGGGCTCCATTCTGCCCTAGAGTCTGCGACTCAGTGGGGCTCCACCTAGGCTGCTCCCGGGGAAGAAGCACTAAGGCTAGGCAGGGCCCGGGCCTGTGTCAGTGAGAGGCCCTGTTGCCTGCTCTGGAGGCTGATCCCTGCAGGGGCCAGTCTAGGCAGGGACGCCCCTCTTGTCTGCATCTTCCCGGGGCCTGGTTTCCTGGCTGCGTGGGCAGCCTCCTTGGTGGCAGTGGCATGGGTCTCCAACTCACAGGCTACAGGTAGCAGCAGAACCCAGAGCTGGCTGGGAGAAGGGGTCTCACTGGACACCAGGCAGGGACCGCCACGGCTGGCTCTCCAGGCTTTGCCAGGACAGGACTCTGTCCACCAGCCCCTGGTCCAGTTTCTAGCAGACCAGCCATGGGCCCCACTGCTGCAGGGAGCCAAGGACCAGTCGGGGCGTGCCTGTCCCATCAATGCCATGCTGGGCCCCACTGCCGATGTCCTCCTTCCCCTGGGCAGCGTGGGCGATGCTGAGATCTGGGGGAGACCCCAAGGAGCCCACCCCACCTTCTTGGGTTCCACCTCATGGTGGAAAGAAAAAAGGAAACAGCAAAACGCAAAATCAAATTTTCCAGAGACCTGGAGGATTAGAAACAACACATCTGAACGTTCTGTAGTTGAATTAAACAATCTCAATGCCAGTTTCCAACTGTCCTGGGCTTCTCTCTGACGCTCAGCGAAGGGCGCACGTCACGGCATCACTGCTCTCAGGATGGTCTCCCGTCTCGTCTCACCGGACTGCCTGCCTTTTATGTCCTTTTTCGGTGGAGGCCCTCACATCATGTTGAGGTGGACCCCGCTCTGGCTGCGTGAACGTGGCCTCAGCTACCTCATCTTCTGGCTGATGGATGTTCAATGCAGGGAGTGTCTACGTCCCAGGCGTCCGGGCGCCTGTTCCGCCGGACGTGGACCGCACAAGTCAGTGGGCAGCAGCCCAGGGGACACAGAGCCCCCAAGGACAAGGTGGGCACGCCATC
>NW_012119487.1:11135339-11136724 GCF_000951035.1 Colobus angolensis palliatus
GGCCTCCCAAAGTGCTGGGATTACAGGCTTGAGCCACTGCGCCCGGCCTATTTTTTATTTTTTTGAGATAGAGTCCTACTCAGTCACCCAGGCTGGAGTGCAGTGGCGTGATCTCGGCTCACTGCAATCTCTGACCCTCAGGTTCAAGCGATTCTCCTACCTCAGCCTCCAGAGTAGCTGGGACTACAGGCATGGGTCACCACGCCTGGCTAATTTTTGTATTTTAGTAGAGACAGGGTTTCACCAAGTTGGCCAGGCTGGTCTCGAACTCTGGACCTCAAGTGATCCAAACACCTCGGCCTCCCAAAGTGCTGGGATTACAGGCATGAGCCACTACACCCGGCCCGCCCTAATTTTTAATGAGTGGGGTGTTGAGAACAAGATCAGAGGTTCCAAGTGCCTTCTGGACAGGACTCCAATTCAGCGTTTGTGTCTCCCCACCTGCTCCAGCCTCTCTCCACGGATGTGTTCAAAGCACTGGGCTCTCCTAGGTCCTGCTCCTCTGTGGCTGGGACCTTAACTACTCTTTGAAGGCCTAATTCACCAGCTGTGGCCCTCCATCGCTGAGTAGTTGCATGAAAATAGACTCAATGTTTTCTTTTTCTTGAAAAGTAAGCGTATACAGGAGGAGGTGCTGCTGAGGAGGACCTGTACCCCAGCAGGGGCCTCACACTCTCGCCTTCCAGTTCCTCAGCCCACCCCAGGTGCTGTGTCCTTCTGGGCCCCAGCTGGGCAGGGCCTGTTCTCCTTCCTGCATGGTGTGGCCCTCCCAGGGGAGGTCCTGCTTCTCTGCTGCTCACCCGCAGGTGGGAAGCCACAGCCGCCCCACAGCCTCTCCGGATCTGGGGTCTCAGGGTGGGCCCTGGAGCAGGGCCTCTTTGTCTGGAAGGAGAAGAGGTCTCTTCTCCTTCTACCAGGAGCCCCTTATTGGCGGCCGCGCTGAGGTGCAGACCTGGGAGCTCAAGCTCCCTGGTGCACAAAGCAGCGGTCCCAGAAGCAAAACCGCCCTTCCAGCCTGGAGGGGTGCCCTGGGAGAAGTCGGGAGCCTGGGCACCTGCCCCCACCTGCTGGCACCTCGAGGTGTGGTGAGCCCTCCCTGGGACATGGGCCTGGCCATCCCCAGTGTCTGAAGGGGCCATCTCTTCACGACCAAATCACTTGCTCTGAGGGTCCAGGGGAAGGCCCCTCCGCTGGCCTGGCTGAAGGAGCAGCTACTGGCACGGAGAGGGGGTCTGCACTTGTCCTCGGGGGTCCCTCGGTGAGTCTCGGTGAGGCAGCGGGGTTGAGGGGTGCAGGAGCACCAGGCCGCCGTCCCCAGGGTCCCCCAGATCCTCACACGGGAGGGGGCTGGAGACGGGGACAAGTTCGCGGAAACTGCCCGTGCG
>NW_012119487.1:11143955-11144302 GCF_000951035.1 Colobus angolensis palliatus
CTGGTGTTCCCAGGGCTCCCCGGGCCGGGAGAGGACGGGCGGTCGGCCTCCTGTCCTTCAGTGACATCCCTGGCTTGGAGCACTGGGTCTGCCTGCACCGTGGTAGGACTCCCACCCTCGTCACCGCCAGCACCTCCCAGCCCCAAACCCAGTGACGTGGGGTGTCCCCAGTGCCCTCCACTCCAGGAGACGTGGGAAGCGGAGCTGAGACCCCAGGCTCGGTTCGTTCTTGGCCCCGTGGAAATGCCCATGGGTCAGGTGGAGTGGGCTTGTGGAGTCCTCTGCTGCGTGGCAGTGGGTGTGACCGCCAGCAGATGCCTGGCCTGGAGTGAGGATGTGTGTCCTGG
>NW_012119487.1:11151732-11153181 GCF_000951035.1 Colobus angolensis palliatus
GGCCCTGGCAGGGACCGTGGGCCTCCCAGACCTGCTTCTGCAGCCGGGGCTGGTGGGGATGTGACCTTGGTGCTCCTGGGGACAAGTTTGCCGGGAGCTCTGGTTCGTGAACCACTCCTGCCCTGCCGCACCCCCCATCCCTAAGGCCCCCACTCAGCCCGCACCCCCGGGACCGGGCAGGGGTCTCGGCTTTCACTGTCCTTCTGGCGCCCGGACTCTTCATCACTGGGATCGCCCTTGGCGTTGACTGATCTCAGGGTCAGGGTGGAGGGAGTCCCTGAGCGCGGCCTTCAGCCCCTGGCAGGGGGGACTTGGGGAGCGGTGCAGAGTGGGGACAGCCTCTGAACGCCTTGGCAAACGTCTCATGGTCAGGCCCCCACAGAGTGCACGGGTGTCTGTATCCTGGGGTAGAGCGAGGCTGGCCTGAACCCTGTGAGCAAGGCAGGCAGGTGCTCCTCAGACGATGGGGTGGGCCAGACAGGGACAGACTCCGTGAGCCCAGGGGGCCCAGGAGCCTGCGTGGGAGGAGGCGTTCGGACTGAGACCTGGACGGGGCGTGCCGAGGGAAGAGTATCCAGGCAGGGGGACGGTGCAGGCCCTGTGGTGGGGGGTGTCTGTATAGCAGATGGGAGGGAGGGCAAGGGGCAGAGCGGACCGTGGGGAGGACATCTGGGCGCGTGGTGGTGGCACACCAGCGTGATGACCTGGGCCCTGAGCCTGCCCCTGAGAGCTTGTGGGCTGTGAGGAGGCAGATTGAGGGTGGGGACCAGCAGGTGGGCTGGCCTGGGGGCCCAGGGCTCAGCTCTGCCTCTAGCTGGCGTCTCAACTGCTCCTTAGGGAGGGCAGGCCTGGGGCCAGGCTTAGCAGAAAGTCGAGGTGAGAGACAAGGCTGGAAGGGCTGGTGAGGGCCGCGCAGGGACAGAGGCTGGGAGTGAGGAGCGCTGGTGTCCCACACCCTCAGACCTAGAGGGCATGGCTGCTGCCAGCCCCTAAAGGAGGCTCTCGGGCTTGTGGGCATCCCACTCCGAACACCGGAACTTTGTTCTGGCTGGGGCTGGCTGCGGGCGCCCTCCCTGGCCCGGTGGAGCGCTCAGGGGTGGTTGTGTGTGCTCCCCTCACCTCCCCCGAGGGCTGAGAGCCGAGGGCGATGCAGCCCCACCAGGCCCGGCTCCCGGAGCTGCAGAAGAGACGTCCCGTTCCAGGGTCAGGACCGGAGGAATGCGGGGGAGGGACCGGCCTGTCAAACACTCCGGTGCGGGGATGGATCCACAGCAGCTCTGCCGGCTGAGTCCAGGCCGCGGTCACACAGTCAAGGTCAGGCGAGGAACGCGTTACCTTTGTTTATGCAGATGTCGGCCAGGCCGTCCGTCCAGCCGCCTGTGCTGAGCCCGCTGTGGGAAGGGTGGGGACCGTCCCTGCCCGCCCTTGCGAGTGGGCATTCCCGTCCCT
>NW_012119487.1:11160416-11160863 GCF_000951035.1 Colobus angolensis palliatus
GTCACTGTCTGTCCCATCTGTCCCACCTGGGTTCTGCCTGCCCCTGAGGGCAGGCTCCAGGTGGGGTCGGGGCCAGGGGGAGGGCTTGGAGCCCCGCTCAGGGAGCCCGCGCCTCTGTTGACCCCCAGGCTGCCCTGTGCTCTCGTCCCTTGTCCCCTCCCCAGCTGTCTGCACCTGGTGGCCGTCGCTAGGCCCCTCACTGGCCTGAGGACTGAGGTGGGGACATCCTGAGTCCTTTTGGACAAGGTGGTCTTTAGTAGCCCGGGACGTTAAAGACTCAGCCTCAGTTGGGTGGAGCCTCTTGGGATCCTGGGGTCTCCCTGGGGCCACAGGAGGGGAGTTAGCAACCCCGGCTAGCCTGGGCAGTGCCTCCACATGTGCCTCAGTTTCCCTGTCACACCACCTTGGTCTGCCATCTCGGTCACTGATGGAGTGAGGCTCCCAGCA
>NW_012119487.1:11161616-11162385 GCF_000951035.1 Colobus angolensis palliatus
TTAGAAGCTGCCCCGCACGGCCGGCTCCTGTGCACACCTGCAGTAGGGGGGGTCCGTCTAGGAGGAGCCGAGCGTCTTGGGACCCTGTGAAGGGGTCTGGGGGGCCGCGCTTGGCTCTGGTGAGCAGGGAACAAGATGGATGAGACCCGGGCCCACTGACGCCGGGAGGGCCGCGTCCAAGCTCAGGGACCGTCCGCCAGGGCTGTGGCGTGAAGGCTGAGGGGGTATGAGCAGGGGTGGGGTGTTCGTAGGCGGCTGGAAGCAGCTGTGGCCAGGTGGGCGAGCAGTGGTCAGTGGCCTATGGCCCCTGGAGCACCTCTTTTCACGGCCACTCCATGGGTGCCTGTCCCTGTGGCCACGCGGAGCTATCTTTGGCTCCAGCCACAAAGGCTGTGGGGGCACAGTGGCCGGTGCTCCTGCCTCCCTGGACCTTGGCCTCGTCTGACCCTGTGTTAGCTGTGTGTTCCTCACTTGTCACCCAGCCTCTCTGTTCTGGGCAGGTGAGGCAGCCTGCAGAAAGGGGTAGGTGTGGGCCAGTCTGCCCTGGGGGGCTGACCCTCTGTCTGGAGAGGCCACAGCCACCTCCACCAGCTCTGCCATGGACCTTGAGGCTCGAGACTGCGCCCTGGTGCCCGTCTGCAGGGCGGCGGGGTGACTTCAGCCCAGTAGGGCCGGGTGAGCATCAGGGATGTTGAGTGGGGTCCAGGTGGAGCAGGGCCTGGGAGGCAGGCACTGGGGCATGGTGTGCAGCTACGAGTCTCCGCACGCG
>NW_012119487.1:11163489-11163859 GCF_000951035.1 Colobus angolensis palliatus
TCAGCTTCTTGGTGAGTGAGAAGGGGAGAGGCCGTGTCTGGCTCAGCTGCCCCTGCCCCAGCCAAGGAGCAGCCAGTGGGCGCGGCCTGACGTGCTGCTGGGGTGTGAGGCTGCGTGGCCGCTGGCTGGGTATGGAGGCCGGCACGGGCGTGGGGGCACGTCTGCCTCCCATGGAAGCCACACAAGCAAGGGCCCTGGGCCTGAGTCCGTGACAGAAAATCCAGGATGCCCCTTCAGTTACATTTGGGTTTCAGGTGAGTGAGAATGTTTCAGGATGAGGGGCGTCCCTGCAGTGTTGGAGACGGGCGGCAGCGTCCTCAACTGCAGGGGTGCGGTCCAAGGCCCCCAGGGGTGCCGGAAGCCTCAGATC
>NW_012119487.1:11169474-11169801 GCF_000951035.1 Colobus angolensis palliatus
GAGACCCTTTGGATCTCCCTCCTGTGAGACCTCGGTCCTCAAGCCCCGCAGAGGGGCTCGTGAGGTCCTGTTGGTGGAGCTGGGGTCTGGTGGCGCTGCCCTCACTGACCGGGCTCAGGATATGCTGGTCGGGGTGGAGGGTGGCTCTTCACAGCCCTGGGGTCTGGAGGAGGTGTGGGTGAGCCCGTGGCCCTGTTAGGGTTTTGGGGGGTGGGTCGAGTCACCCCTTTTGCTGGTCCCTGGCTTGGCAGATGTGTTTTTTTCCTTGGGTGCAGCAGGCGGGCCCCCTTGGTCCAGCGTGGGCTGACCTCGGGGCAGTTTGGCTCC
>NW_012119487.1:11171211-11173015 GCF_000951035.1 Colobus angolensis palliatus
TGGCTTTAGGGCCAAGTGACGGTTCCCGGATCCCGACCCCTGCCTTCCTCTCAGCCCTGCCGAGGAGGAGGCCGAGGCTAGAGGGCCCTCCGGCTGGCCCAGCATCCACTTGTTCCTGTTGTATTGAGAGGTAGTTTATCCACCACCTAACTTGCCAGTAAAGGGTCCAATTCGGTCATTCTTCCTGTATCCTTGGGGTGGCACAGCCCCAGCAGTGATGGGTTCCAGAAGGCTTTCCTCGCCCGAGAGGAAACCCTGCAGTGAGCTGTCTCCGCGTCTCCCGCCGGCCTTTTCTGTCTCCAAGGTTGGCTTGTTCTGGACGTTTCCTGTATGTGGAATCCCGCGCGGTGTGTCTCCTGTGCTGGCGTCTCGTGAGCGTCGTGCAGGCTGGTCGTCCATCCTCGCCACAGCGGCAGAGCCCTGACCTTTCCGCAGTTAGATGTGCCCTTATGTAGACGGGCTGCAGTGTTTATCTCTTCACCACTGGTGGATGTCTGGGCCGTTTCGCTCTTTGCTGCTGTTCATGGCACTGCCGGGACGTCCCTGCTCCAGGTTCTGGGGAAACCCTGGCTTCAGGTCTCTTGGACATAAATCTGGGAGCGGAATTGCTGGGTCAGGCGGGAATGGTGTTGAGTCCTCGGAGGAATGGCCAGGCTGTTTGCCAAAGCAGTGCCCTCCTGTTGACCCACCTCTCACCCCCAGCTCTGGGGTCCCTGAGCGGTGGTTCTGCAGCCGTGACACCCAGCCCGCGTCCAGGGCTGTGAGCAGTGGACACGGCCCTTCCTTTCCTCACCGACCCTTTGGGGCATCTCCCATCGGGAAGCGGCAGCCCCTGACCTGCCCAGTGGGGATGAAACGGGGTCTCTGCGGGGGGCCTGTGGCGTTTGGGCCTCCTGTCCACAGCCTGTCCCGGTGGGCGGGGCTCGCCCACTGCCCCGCGAATGTCAGGAACCTTGGAGTCCTGACGCACGGGGGGTGCGGGGGCGATACCGGCACAGAGCGGGCGGGGTGGCGCCCGGGCCGCGGGTGGGAGAATCTGCCGCGTGTGTTTGCACGGCATCCATCCCTCCATCCGTCCTCTGGAGAATTTCAACACCCACACTTGGAATAAAAAAAAAAAAAAAAAATTATTAATGAGCTTGGTGCGGTTGCCATGGGAACCTGTTGCTAATGAATCTCTGGGGTTTCCTGTTACCTTTGCCGAGCCTGGGAAGGCTGGAGCCGCGCTCCTCACCACGGCAGTGCCACTAATGGGTTGCCGTGGCAACGCCTGTCACTAATCCCCAGCTGCTCCTGGTTGACCGGCCCGGCCTGTGTTACATAAAGCGGTTTGGCCCATGCAAGCTGGCTTCCGGCTAGAGACCCCTCCCTTGCTCCCTGAAAGGAGCCCACCCCGTCCTCCAGGGACACACCGAGACACGGGAAACGGGACACCTGGAGCCGTGGCGCTGGCGCGTGCTTAGAAAGTGCATCTGCAAAGTTGGGGCGTGGCCTGGCTGTCCGTCCACGGGGCCCGGGCTGCCCATGGCCGCAGGTGCCCAGTAAGCATTCGCCTCCCCAGTGCGTGGAGCATGTGGGGCGTTTGGAGCCAGGCCTGTTGCCCGGGGCTGCCTGGAGGCGGCCGCTTGTCCCGAAGGCCTGGCGTCCGCACCTCTGTCTGCCCTGGGCCTTCGAACTGGGGGACGTTTTGTAAGGAGCCGCTGTGCCTGGGCCAGAGATGTTTTCGGAGGGGGTGCCTGTACCCCGAGAGGTGAACCAGAATTCCCCTGGGGCACGGTGTTGGGAGACCAGGGCAGCCTCTGGT
>NW_012119487.1:11173870-11175133 GCF_000951035.1 Colobus angolensis palliatus
GCCTCCCACCCCAGCCTTGCCGTCCAGGCCTCCCCTGGAGCCTGAGGCCCGAGGAGGGATGAGTGTGTCTGCATCGGGCACTCCCTCCTCCTCAGCCTGCTTTCCACTTTAGGGGCCGCAGGGGGTGACCGGCTCTGAAATACCCTGGCCCATGAGCCTCTAGGAGGTGGGCTGGGGACGCCCCTGCTCGTCTGGGGTGAGTCTGCCCACAGTGGAGTCTTGGGGTTTTCTCTGTCAGGGTTCTGAGTGCGTGGGCTCGAGTGCTCCGTAAGCTCGCAGCCTCAGCAGCAGGAGCTGGAGGGAGGGAAGGTTCTGGACCATTCCAGATAACAGAACGCTGGGTGTGCATCCCAGAGCATGCTTGGCAGCGGCCGGTCTTCCTGCAGTGGGGTGGGAGTGTGGTTGGGGCTTGCTGGGGGTCTTAGCCCCGAATGTGGACATGGACGGGTTTCCTTTGCCACTGTGTTCAGTGTGGGCGGCACCGTGGCCGGTGGCCGAGTCTTCCTGCCCCAGATAGCACTTGGTGAAGGGCTGGCATCAGATGATGCCTGGCTGGCCAGAGCCCCCGACCTGCCTTCCCACCTTCCATCATGGGCATTGTGGACTGGGCTGGTGGGGTGGGCCTGAGAGGGTGGCACGGGCATTCGCCTTGGTCCTCGCCAGCGTGCCCGTGGCCCCCGTGACTTTCCCCAAGCAGCAGCAGCAGTACTTGGCGGGCACAGCTCGCATCTCGAGTTCCCCGTGGGCAGCGGCCCCATGCTTCGGCCTCTCCCGCCAAGAGACACTTCAGAGCTGTGTGGGCCGTGGTTTCGCCTCCGCCCATCAGCCGGCTCCCGGGGTCCTGGTGCTTCCCTCGGAGATCAGGGAGGCCCCAGCCCACTCCTCGGGGTCGGCCACGGGCCGGTGGGGGCAGCTGACACCACTGTGGCTGTGGGGGCTTCAGGCCGGCCAGTGCTGGTTCCCAGGGGCATGTATCCGTCTGCCTCCCGGGCCTGGTCCCTGGCGCCAGGGTGAGTGGGGCCCATCCAGAGCCCAGGACTGGCTCCCCGTGAGGCTGGACATGGGCGTGTGCGGCCACCCAGCACTGCAGCCACGTTGGGAAGCTCAGAGGTTTGGAGCTGGGCGGCTGGGGTGTTTTTCTGAGCATTTGAAATATGGCCTGCCCACGGGTCAGGATCAAGGATGTTTTAATTCCTAATTTAGACTGTTTATGTGCAGGGCTCAAGTCCTGGTGGGAAGAGACAGTGTGGGCTGAACCCCCCT
>NW_012119487.1:11176753-11178222 GCF_000951035.1 Colobus angolensis palliatus
TTAGCCAGGATGGTCTCGATCTCCTGACCTTGTGATCCGCCTGCCTCGGCCTCCCAAAGTGCTGGGATTACAGGTGTGAGCCACCGCGCCCGGCCCTCGCCCGCAGCCCACTTTTTGGCCTCAGGCCCCGACCATAGAGTGCACAGAGCCTGGAGCCTGGAGGAGGCTGACGTGAAGCTTCTGGAAACAAAGTCTGAGTGAAGACGGGGCCAGGGTAGGTTTTATTTTCCAGGTGGTAAACTCCGTTGGCGGCTGCAGAAAACCAGAGGAGCCTCAGGCGGCTTTTGTTGCTCGGAGCTGTGGGGTTCCCTCATTTCCAGTTTGCCAAGGCTGCCTGGGGGCCGGCTCTGTCCCTCCCACCTCCTGGGCTGTCCCTCGGCCCACAGGGACCACCACCCTCCCTCCCTGCTGGAGTCCCTGGAGCTCTGGGCAGCCTTCCACCGTCCACAACCTCGCCACCCTCCCAGGCTGGGCAGACACTACCCCCAACTCGGCTCCGTCTCTGAGCGCCCGCTGGGTCTGAGGCGTCTGTTCTGGGCTCTTCTCGCTCACAGACGAGAGGGTCAGGGCAGAGCCCAAGGCGGGGAGCAGTGTCCATGGGTGTGGGTGTCTTCACAGGCCGGGCGGGCGCCAGGACGGGTGCTGGGGTCCAAGTGCGGCATGGGGCCCACGTGGGCCCCCCTGCCGGGCGCTGTGGAATCAGAGCAGATCGGCTTAAGGTCCTGGGGCCCCCGCCAGCCTTTGCTGAAGTCTGAAGCCGGCCTGTAGGTGCCAGAACGTCACTGGGAAGATGCTGGAGTGGGCAGGGCCCCGGGCCGCAGGGGGTGGGCGGCACACGGTGGGTGTCGGGGCGAGGGTGGCTGTGTGCCTCGATCCGGCTGGCCCAGGGCGAGTCTGCCCTTCCCGCCTGGCAGCGCCCCTGGAGCTTGGCAGGGAGTTGGGGGTGGGGCACCCCCCACAGTGCGTCACCTCGGCCTTCCCTGTTGAGTAGAAAGGATGCTCGGGGAGCAAGGCTGTGCCGTCCCCAATGCTCTGGGCTCTGTCTGAGCCCCCATTACCCTGTCCCTAGGCTGCCCCCAGGCATCCTTCCCTCTCAGATGGTAGCAGCAGGGCTGCCCTGACCCTGCCCTGGGCCTGGCCCACCTCCGTCTGGGGTGGCCGTGGGGTGCCCAGCAGGACACGTATGTACCTGTGTGTTGTCACGCACATCACCCGCTCAGGAGGGAACCCCAAGGCATGGGAGCAGCGGGTAGTCTGCACTCCACACCGCTGGATCCCAGCAGGAGCTCCCGGCTTCCCTAATTAAACGATTTATTATTAAAGCAGCTGCTTCCCCATAACTGGCTTCCTGCAGCCACAGGGGCAGAGCCGCCCGCATGGGTGCGGGGCAGGGAGGTGCATGGGGTGTGCTGGGGCACTCTTCTCTCCGGGGCACCCACAGGCGAAGTGGGCTGCTGCTGCCTGTGTGC
>NW_012119487.1:11178841-11180269 GCF_000951035.1 Colobus angolensis palliatus
CCAGCCCCAGGGACACCAGGGACCTGCAGGTGGGTACTGTCTGGGAGGGAGGGGTGGTGCGGGGCTGGAGTCCCAGGACCGCAGACCTGTCCTGGGCGTGGCGTGGGGAGCCCTCCGTGTGGCCATGGACCTGGGGATCACAAGTGTCCTTGCGGGTATCGGGGTGTCGAGGTGTGGGGCAAGTTGGAGGTCCTAGCCTGTTTAAGCGGCTGACGGGTGCAAGGTGGAGGTGCCCAAGAGGCCGAGGCTGGAAGGGGGGCTGCGGATGACAGGATGCTGGTGACCAGGCAGGGAGGAACGGGGTGCGGAGCTTTGCGGGGGTTTGAGCAGGTGGCACTGGGAGGCCCAGCAGGCACAAAGGTGGCCAGAGCCACGGGGTGGGAGGACGTCCTTCTGGAGTGTGGGACGAGGTGTGCTCCCTCCCAACCTCCTGAACAGCGGCTGTGCCTCCGGCCTCAGGACCCGTCCCGCCGGTGTGGACGGACGAAGCCCAGAGCCTCTGCTACAGGCTTCTCTTGCTCACTGTTTTCCCGTTTTAGTATTTAACATGAGAAAATTTAAAAAATTATTTACTAAGTCACTTAACCACAATAATAAGCCCTTTGTGTGTTAACATAACATGTTCTTTCATGGAAAAGGGTTATATTTCTCAAAACATTAAAAATTCAGTGAGACGTGGGGCTGTGTTTTGCAGTTTTGCAAGACCCTCTGCTGCCCGGCCTGGTGGAAGTGTCCGGGGACGCCCGTAGGAAGGGTGAGGGAAGGAGGGTGGGGCTCCTCAGCCGCCACACTGAGAACCAGTGGTCTAAACCAGCAGGTTCACCCCGCGAGAATTCCCCCGCTCCTTCTGAAAGACTGTGGGCGTTGACCTGTGCACACGGTGGGGCCTCACGTCACATGGGGCTATGGAAGTTGACCTGTACGTACAGTAGGCCTCCTGATACGGGGAGCCGTCACCTGGCTGGACTCACAGTCCCTGCAGCCCTGAGACCCACCGCAGAGCCGTAGTCTCTCAGATGAGGGGACTGAAGCAGAGAGTCCCCGAGGAAGGGCGGAGCTCTTGGCGTCCTCAGTTTGCTCCTCCCTCTCATGGCATCCGGCTGAAGTCTCCTGTGGGGCTCCTGGGTTCAAAGCCACCCCACGGCCACGGGCCAGGTGCCTTCCTCTCGCTCCTCTTGGATCCCACCCTTGGTAGGGGCTAGACCCCAGAGCCCAGGACGCGGAGGTAACTACCATTTCACAGCAGCCGAGCGTGAATTTAGCCCATTGCTGCCAGGATGGGGGGCTCCATCTCGGGGTGCTGGCATGAGGCTTTCAACAGCTGCGGGCAGTGCAGCCCACCTGGTGCAGCCTGGACTCTGCAGGGTGGAAGCTGGGGTGTGGCCGTGGGGAGGGAGGGGTGGGGTCACCGTGGCTCTCCAAGGGAAG
>NW_012119487.1:11180987-11183611 GCF_000951035.1 Colobus angolensis palliatus
TCACCTTCCCGCAGGTCCCTTTGGTAGTTTTGCATTATGCAGGCTGGTTGTGGGGCAGGGCTTTGAGGGGGTTCACAGGAGACATGGTCTGGGGCCCTCGGGACTTTCCACTGCTGTGTCCTTGCTCCTGCTGGGCTCTGGCCTGGGCCGGATGCACCCCTTCCCGCTCCACCCTGTGGCCTCCGGCTCCCGAGCACCGCTCACTCTAGGTCTGTCCGTCCGGCGTGCCCCGAGATTGTCATTTGCCATTGCTGTGCCCAGTCCTGACAGCTGGCCCCATCTGTTTACTCTCATGTCCGAGAACCTGAAGCGGTCCCTGACACACAGTAGTTGTTCCGCAAATGCCTTAGGGAGGAGGAGTAGCCCAGGTGTCCTTCCTAGAGGAAGATCCTGGGAGTGGGTTTTGAGGGCTGCGTAGGAGTGTTCCTAGGCTGGGGAGGTGGGCGGGCGGTGGGCGTTGCAGGCTGCGGGTGAGTTGGGCTGGGCTTGGGATGGTGCGTTGAGGGGCGTGTGCCAGTGGCCCCTGCCCGTCTTGGTTAGACCCTGGGCTGCCATTCCTCCTTCCCGGACCCCCAGTACAGGTTCTGCAACAGCCTGAAGTCTGACCCCGGTTTGTCCATCTGGACCTGGCCTTGGGGCCCAGCCCGGTTCAGGGAGGTGCCTCCCGCTCCCATCGCCCAGTCATGGGACCTGCCGTGTCTAGCAGGCTCTGCTCTTTCCACCTCATTGCAAATTAGCACAATGGCTCAGCTGGGTTCTAGACCTAGGGAATTTCAACCCAACCCATTAGACACAAATGCTGTGTGGTTAGGGATGCTGTGTGGTTAGAGATGTTTGTGCCAGAGCCGCCCTGACTGTCAGTTCTGAGCTCGGAGCTCTAATTAGTGCCCGACGGGTGCCTCACCCCCACGGGGGGGCAGGGGGAGGGCAGGGGCGAGGCACAGCGGCAATGTCTCAGAGCTTCCCTGCCCACCCTCGGGTCCAGCTGTGCGGACAGCCAGGCGTGCGTCTGGGAGGGCTGTTGCCGCAGAGTGGGGTCGGCCGTTCCTGCTCTCGGCGGCTCCAGGGCCTCTGCATGGATCCCCGCTACCGGCTGTTTCTGCAGGGTGGACGTGGCAGTGGCCTGTGGTCGGGCTGGGAAGGCCTGGGGCCAGTACTTCCCACCGTGCTCACAGGTGACGGGCCTGGGCTGCTGTGGGGACCCTGAGAGGGAGTCTGGGTCTCAGGTGACCCCCCAGCCAAGGGGTGCCGGGTTTGAGTCTGCACAGGCCCCGGGACCAGCCACTCTAGCAGTGAGCAGTGGGCTGATGGGGGTCCGGGGGCTGGCTGGGCACAGAGTCTCTGTGGCCCAGTAGGGGATGCACCCTGAAGCTCAGTTATCTGCCAAGAAAATCGTGGTGCTGGGAGGGGAGCGGCCTCTGTCGTGCAGTTACACCTGCCTCCCTGCAGCCCTTCCCCGGAGTCTCTTCACCCCAGGGGACGGGGAGGGGGCCCTAAGGATGGTGTGGCCTTCTGGAAGCTGAGTGTTCGTCTGCTGCAGCTGCTGTGAGCATGTCCCACAGACGGGGTGGCATGGGTTCAGCTTAGGTGGGAGCTGCCTGGGGACGGGCAGAGTCCCCCAGGCTGGGAGGAAGCGCTGGGGGAGGCCTGGGCGGCCTCACTCCCTCCCCACAGGAGCTTCCCTCAGGCCCTCCACACCTTCTCTGAACCCTACACTGGACCCCAAAGGCCACTGTGACTTCAGAGGCTGCCACTCCAGGCGTCTGTCCCGGGCGACCCTGTTGGTCATTCCACTGACGTGTACGACTCTCCGACACTTGGAATTCTAAGTGACACAGGCTGGATGGAGTTTGACTCCACCAGGCGCTGCCACCCCCCCCCTGGGGCCGATCCCCTCCAGGGCCGGGTCCCCTGCTGCCCGGGCCTCAGCCCTGGCCCTGACATTTCCTGACATTTACACACTGCGGCCGCCAGCACCCTTGGAGACCCAGCCTGAAGTTCAGGGCCGAGGGCCCTCCCCATGGTACGGTGTGGGGACAGCGTCTGACCGAGACCCACCCTTCCGTCACCCCGGAGTCCCCCAGGCTGGCACAGCTAGTGGCTCGTGGTCACACGTGTGTCACAGGTTTGAGGGCCGAATTCTGACTCGGGCAGAGAGTGGAACAAGCTCCAAGCGGGAAATGGGGTGTTGGGGTGGAAGGAACGGGACCCCCCAGGGCAGGCTTGGGAGGGCGTCTTAGTCTGCTGGGGATGTGACAAAAATTCTGAGGATGTGGTGGACGTCCCGGGGCAGGGCTGGGAGGATCGGCCTCCATGGGGGCCGCTTCTGGGTGCAGACTCCGGCTTCTGCCTGTGTCCTCACGTGGTGGGAGGTGGAGGGGTCTCTCGAGGTCCTTGTTCTAGGGGCATTAACCCCATTCCTGAGGGCTCCCCCTCTCCTGACCTCACCTCATCCCAATCACCTCCCAAAGGCCCCATTGGGTCTCAGCGTCTGAGCTCAGTGGGGACACAAACTCTTCGTCCCCAGCAGGTGCCCAGGCTGCGGGCACTGCCCTTTCTCCCTGGCCCCACTGTGGTCTCCCCCACCCCCTCTCCCTGAGGACCCCATGGTCCCTCCCCCCCCG
>NW_012119487.1:11184261-11184713 GCF_000951035.1 Colobus angolensis palliatus
TACATCGTGGTCTCAGATTCCAGCCTTCAGGCTGTGGGAGAGTGAGCGTCTGTTGCTTCAGCCACCGCCGTCCAGCAGACCGGTGTCCCGGCCCAGAGGGGCCATACTGTCCCTCGGGTCCCTCCCTGCCACCGGCCGGACCTGGCTCACCCCCGGCCAGGAGCTCCTGCACAGGTTGGGCCCGGATGCCCCTGCCCCTGTCTCCACCGAGCTCCAGAAGTCGGCGTTGGGGGTGAAGAGACGTGGCAGAGTAGCCGTGGCAGGCAGGGGTGGCTGTCAGGGCAGGGGGAGGACCAGACGGTGGCATCTCCCCAGCAGGGCAGCCCCCATGGCCCTCCTAGCCCCTCCATTTTCCCCGGGGGATAAACTGAGGCTCTGTGACCTCTGTCAGGTCTCAGAGACCCTGTTGGGTGGTGAATGGGTGACCTGTGGACAGCAGGCAGTGGCGGGTG
>NW_012119487.1:11185403-11186210 GCF_000951035.1 Colobus angolensis palliatus
CGCCCAGCTAATTTTTTTGTATTTTTAGTAGAGATGGGGTTTCACCATCTTGGCCAGTCTGGTCTTGAACTCCTGACCTCGTGATCCACCTGCCTCGGCCTCCCAAAGTGCTGGAATAACAGGCATGAGCCACTGTGCCCGGCCCATTTTTCTTTTTTAATGTATATCTGGTTGCCAGGTGATACTGAGGGGACCGGGCTCTGCTGGGACAGGGCTGAGGGGCATCACGTGGATGGACGGCCAGCCCATTGGGTGCCCTGGGTGGGTCCCCGTCCCTGCATACCGGGCGAGCCGGCTCCTGCGTGTACACAGGCGTGTGATGTGTGTCCGTGTTGCAAAACACTGGATGTTGCAGGCCTGAGCTGGGTTTTCACACAGATTGAGACCACGGCGTCACTCACAGAGCATGTAGAGGCGAGAGGGACTCGGGCCGCCATGGGCTGGGGAGGAGGGTCCCATAACTGGGGGCAGAGCAGGGGCAGGCTGGGTGAGGAGGGGGTACCCCAGGTGTCTGAACCCCAGGTCTGTGGAGGCCCGAGGTCTTAAGGGAGATCCCCAGTGGTGAGACTGGAGGTGCCCTGGGGCGTACAGTGTGGGCCCGTGTCCTGGCATCCCCAGCGTCCCCACACCCCCTCTGAGGCACAGTCACAGTCTCTAGGTCCTGAGCAGGGCCTGCAGTCACAGCCAGGGCGTGGGGGAGCCAGGGAGGGACTGCTCTCCGTAGCACTGGGGAGTGGCCTGGCTGGCCTTGGCTTTCCTGGGGCAGGGGTCCCCTTGGCCACCGCGTGGAGTAGGACACAGGTCGGG
>NW_012119487.1:11186883-11187300 GCF_000951035.1 Colobus angolensis palliatus
CCCACGCCTTTTCCTTCCAAGCTTGGGGGCATGCAGCACCCTCTTATGGGGACCAGGATGGGCAGGGGCGAGGCCAGAGGAGAGGAGCTCTCACCCAGCACAGCCGGCCCCTCCACCTCCCGCTCCCAGGACAAAGCCTGCCTGACCAGGTGGCCCTGACCTGGGGCAGCTGCCAAGCCCCCAGCAATGGTGGGAGCTGAGCCAGCACTTTGATGCCTGTGTCGGCCAGGAGTCTTGGGGTCTGCTCCACTTTCAGGCAGAACATCCTGGATGGTCGTGCACCCATGGTGCTTGCCGGCATTGCTACACGCTGCCACCAAGTGGCTGGCAGGGCCTCAGGTTTCTCGGCCTGCACAGCCAGGCTTCCCACAGGCACCCAGATGAGGGGTGGGATCAGGCACTTTTCCACTCAATTAT
>NW_012119487.1:11187676-11199429 GCF_000951035.1 Colobus angolensis palliatus
GACATAGAGGCGGAGGCCAGGGCCGCTCCTTGTG
Source organism: Colobus angolensis palliatus (assembly GCF_000951035.1). Taxonomy (NCBI): domain Eukaryota; kingdom Metazoa; phylum Chordata; class Mammalia; order Primates; family Cercopithecidae; genus Colobus; species Colobus angolensis. The sequence continues at coordinate 11,187,711 of NW_012119487.1, forward strand.
GGGCCCGAGTCTCCTGAGGCCACTGTGCAGGGAGGAGCTCCGTTGAGACGGAATGTTCCGGCAGCCGCGAGTGAGCCATCCACTCATGGAGCGGTGACTTCAGTCCCCCAGGTGGTAGCCTGTGGTGGGTGTGGGCTCCCCGCACCCCTGCACTGGGGGTGGTGCTCTCCCACGGGCAGCCCAGCCCCCGTGCCCTCCTGTGACCCGCGGCGCCGGCTGGAGACAAACACTCCATGTTTGGCTGCTGCCCGGGCTCCCCACCCCCCACCGCCCGTGTGAGTCACGCAAGTCCAGGCGGCTGGCTCCGGCCGCGTTCCCCTGGCCAGGCCACTGGGGAGAGGGGCTCCCACATCGGGGCCCTGGCTGGGGTAAAAGCTCAGGGTAGGCTGCACTTTGAGACTCAGAGCAGACTGGGGGGCGACTGGGAGAGGCTAGGGGTAAGGACCAGGACAGAGGCCAGGAGAACTCGCAGCCCCTTGATGAGACGGTTGGTCAGTGTGGCAGGGACCCCCACCTCAGCCCCCTCTTGACGTTGCCCAGATTCTCCGTTCTCTGCCTGGGATGGGGTGCAGGTGATCTCTGTGGAGCTGAGTCCTGAGTCCTGGCCCCAGCCTGAGAGTTCCCGGGGCGGGAGTCGGCCACGGGGTCCATGGGCACTGCAGGGTGGCAGGAGGGCAGCTGTCCCATCTCTGGACAGTTCAGTCTCCAGGGCTGGTACTGGTGCCTGTGAAGGAGGCCTGGGCCCCACGCACCACTCCCACCCCCACCTACTGGGACACCCACCACCCCCGCCCCCCACCCTCCGTGACACCCACCCTGACTCCCTCAGCAGCAGGGATTGGGGTGGGACACGGTGGGGCCCTGGGTGGCCGTTTCCGGGAAGTTCTGTGTCAAGCCTGGAGCCCGGGAACTCGGTACCCTCCAGCCCCGTGCGGCTGTGGGAATCCTGGGGCTGCCCTCGGGAGCCGGCCTCCCCAGGACCCCTGACAGGTTCTGTGGGGTCTGATGGCACTGCGTCCCCCCACTTTTCCCCAGCACAGAGGGGTCCTCAGGACCCCACCCGAGTTAAAACCCTGCAGTGGCTTCTCCCCAGGAAGGAGACAGGCGTGGGGGCCGCCCTCAGCGTGGAACTGGGGATCCCGCCCGGCCCCTCCCCCCAGCCCTGACCGGGTTTCCTCCTGCCTTGTCTCCATGGCAACGGCCTCCAGGGAAGGAAGAGAAACCTCCTTCAATCAGCGCATCCCTGGCATCCCTGATCCTGGATCGCGTGGCTGCCTTGCCCTCCCCCTTCCCACCCAGTCCCCTCCCCCTAACAGGCCCCGCTGGAGAACAGGACACTTGCTGTTGGGGCGTGGGGGTCGTGGGTCCGGGGGAGGCGCTGCGCTCAGGGCAGACTCTGGAGCTCCCTGGGCACCGTCCTGTCCTGCAGGTTTCATGTATTTTCTGTCGTCTCCCCTGTGAGGCTGGGGGGCGACCCTGGGGGGAGCGTGTGAGAGTACATGCGTGTACACGGGTGTGCACGTGACCTGGCGTGTTGCTCCCCCAGTGGGGCCTGTCCCATCCCACCTGCTGGGAGACTCCAAAGTCTGCAAACATGTGGCTCCAGAATGTCCTCACTGCAGAGAGAGACTGAATTAATTAATTCCCTGCTGGATCGGTTAATTAACCGCAGGTACTCTGGAGCCCTGTCCGTGCCGCCTGGGAAAGGGGTGTCTGCCTGGGCGGCCGCGGCTGCCCCAGTGTTTCATCAGTCGCCAGGGACCAGAAGAGTCAAGGCCAGCCGGGCTGTGCCTGGCCCCTCAGGACTAGGTGGAGCTGGTAGGGGAGGTGGGACACCAGCCCACTCTGCAGGGTGCAGGCGGGGCCACGCCAGACTCCAGGGCGTCACTCCTGCCCACCGAGGCTTCCAGCGCTTCAGGAATGGTCAGGCCCAGCCTGCCGCATGCACAGGGCCCCTCCCTGAGCCCTGAGATCAGGGAGCAGACCCTGGCCAAGGCTCCGGCCCACTGAGTCCTTGACGGCTTTGGGCCTTACTGCCCGAGGCAGAGGCTGAACTGTGGAGGCCGGCAAGTGTGGGACCGAGGCTCCAGTGAATGGGGCCACCAGCCCCAGAGGACTTCAGGCGGCTTGGCCTGGGCACCTGCGCACAGCGGCTGTCCTGCCTTCGAGGGACATGCATGGGGAGGGCTCCTCACCTGCTGCTGTGGGCTGCTCGTCTCCCAGCCCTCAGCCTCATCCTCTGTGAGCCTGGGAGGAGGCACAGATGCCGCATGAGTCTCCGAGCGCCCTTGCCCTCTTGTGGGCATCTGGACCCCCTGGTGGAAGGCAGGTCTCAAGGCGCTGGAGGGCACCAGGAGTCACGTGGCCAGGTGGGCCCAGGGCACGTGGGGGCCTTCTGCCCAGCAAGAGTGAAAGCCACGTGGCAGGAGGAGGAGACGCCCCCCACCACCCCGTGCCTTCCCAGGTGCCGGGTCTCAATTCCCGGTCCAAAGGGCGCTTTGAGTGGCGACTGCAGACAGGCACAGGGCTCCAGCGAAGCTGCCATTTAGAGGGAAAACTGGAAACGCAGGCTGTGGTGATGTCTGAAGTGAGCTTCACGTACCACGGGGTTGGCCGTTTCATTCCACGGGGTTAGCCATTTACTTATTTATTTGATGATCAGCTGATTTTAAGGAATTAACATTTTAAAGTGCACAGGTCAGTGACCTTCGTGTTGTTGAACCATCACCTCTGCCTAGTTCCGGAATGTTTCCCTCGCCCCAGAGGGAAACCGCATCCCCATCAGCCCTCACTGCCCAGTCCCAGCCGTCTCTACCTTGCTTTGTCTCTGGGTTTGCCTGTGCGGGACTTTCTGTGTGACATGTGGTCCTTCTGTGCCCAGCTCCTCCTGGCATCACGTCCCCGGGTTCACCCGCGTCGTGGCATGTCGAGCTTCCTTCTTTTTCATGGTTGGGTAATATTCCGCTCTGTGGCCAGACTGCGTTCCATCCATTCATGGGTCTGTTGGACACCGGCCTGTTTCCATGACGGGCTGTCGGGGTCAGTGCTGCCGCAGACACGCGTGGGCCCGTCTGTCGTGAGTGCCCGTTCCCTTGTCCCTGGAGTAGGCAGGATTGGCCTTCATGGCCTCACCCACTGGTTATCTGGAGCAGGCTTAGACATGTCCTGGGTGGGAGCTGGACTCCTGGATGCTGTCTGTGGTCCTGCCAACAGCAACCAGACTCCCACATGGACCCAGCCATCTGCAGAAGCCTCCCCTAAGTCTGCCCTTCTGGAGAACCCCGGAGATGCTCAGAAAGCCTAGTGGGGCCAGGCGCGGTGGCTCACGACTATAATCCCAGCACTTTGGGAGGCCGAGGCGGGCGGATCACGAGGTCAGGAGATCGAGACCATCCTGGCTAACACGGTGAAACCCCGTCTCTACTAAAAATACAAAAAGTTACCTGGGTGAGGTGGCGGGCGCCTGTAGTCCCAGCTACTCGGGAGGCTGAGGCAGGAGAATGGTGTGAACCCGGGAGGCGGAGCTTGCAGTGAGCTGAGATCCGGCCACTGCACTCCAGCCTGGGCGACAGAGCGAGACTCCGTCTCAAAAAAAAAAAAAAGGCTAGCGGGGCACGGGGGTCCACGGCAGGTGAGTAGCCGGTCGGCATGCGTAGGGGCTGGAGGCGGGGTGTGGGGGGGCCAGGGTGTACCACACTGGTCCTCCCGGGGCTTCTCAATGGGGTCTCCTTCACGGTGTTTTGAATAAAAATGCACGGCTCCCTCGGGGTGTCCCAGCAGGACTGTTCAGAAGCTGGGCCCAGGGATCTCGGAAGGCCGGGACCCGCCCTGCTGTGACTGCACAGGCCGGGGCTCCCGGACATTTCGTTTTTGTCATTGCACACACAGGGCCTGGATTCGCCGTGCAGAAAGCCAGACGATGCCGTGGCAGGGGGTGAATGTCAAAGGGTCACTGTGGACTGTGTCCGTGTCCTGAGTGCCCTCATCTTGTCCCTCCCCATTGTGTTCTCATCCTCCAGAGATTCTCTGGGAACTTCTCTGCATCTCTGCACACACGTGCGCACACACGCTCCCCGAGGTGGCCTGCACTACGGCTTCTCTCGTGAATGGGGTCACGTGCCCTCCGTGACTTGCTCTTCTTGCGCTGTGTACCTTGGACCTGGCTCGGTCCTGATGCCCACGGCACCACTGCCACCTTTCGGGTGGCCACGTAACGCTTCCTGGCCGGGTGAATGTGCCATGTCACTGGAGACATTCTGCTCTTCCAGCTCTTGTCGATACAAGCAGTGCGCCCTGGCTCTCAGGGCCGTGACCACCACTGTGGCCGGCAGACTTCAGGGCGGTCGGTTCCACCCCCGTGGCCTCAAGGGTCCTTTGGAGCTGCCGCGGTTCTGAGTGGGGGTGGACAGACACAGGGCCGGAGGGTCGAGGCTCTGTGAAGGTGGGAAATGTGTCATTTTGCTCTGACGAGGCGGCCGGTTCCCGGGGATCTCCTGTGCCACCCACTGACTCCCAGAGTCTGCGGCTGGCCCAGCCCCTCCTGGATCTCTTGATGTTGCTTTCCCTGCAGCAAAGGGGATGGAGTCCCCTCCACACTGCGGGCTGATGGCTGTTGCGGGAATGGTCTTCCACCATGAATAAGACATAGGGCTGCTTCTTAAGCAAATTGGAAAAGTAAGGTCGAGCGCTCCTGAGAATGAGGGCCGGGAGGGGAGGAGGTGGCCAGAGCGGCGTGGGGCCGTGGGCAGAGCAGGCAGGGAGGGAGCAGCCTCAGCCTTGGCATCCTCTGCCCAGGGCAGGGAGGGTTTGCCCAGCCAGGGATGGATGCAGAGTGGGCAGGGAGGGAGCGGCCTCAGCCTTTGCATCCTCTGCCCAGGGCAGGGAGGGTTTGCCCAACCAGGGATGAGTGCAGAGCAGGCAGGGAGGGAGTGGCCTCAGCCTTGGCATCCTCTGCCCAGGGCAGGGAGGGTTTGCCCAGCCAGGGGTGGGTGCAGAGAGGGGAGCATGTGGCTGAGAGTCCTGGCTGCCTGTGACTCTAGCTGCAATCTGTGCCCTGCGGGGCATGGGGTCCTGAGTTGGGGGCTGTGGCCCACCTCACTGTGGGCTTCCCCTTCCTGCTCTGGGTGCCTTCCCCACCCACGCCCCTGCCCCTGCCCCGGGCCGCTGGTGCCCAGCTGTTGTGGATTTGGCCTAATGGGGCTCAGCTGGCTGAGCAGATTGCTCTGGGGGACAGCATGCGGGGAGGGAGCAGCTCAGCCTCCCGATCCTCCCAGCTGCAGAGCCCTGCAGCCCCCGCGCTGATGTCAGGATGCAGCCCAGCAGGGAGCCCCACTGGGATTCCTGGAAGCCACAGCCTTGCTTGGGGGCCACACTGACCATAGAGGAGGAACCAGGCAGCAGCTGCACCTGGAGACATCCGTCCCTTCGCTGGGCTGGCACTCCCCCGTGGTCGGAGGAGCTGAGGCTGGCCCACGGCTTTGATGCCTTAACCATCTCTTGAGGAGGGGCACACAGCCCTGCCTCCATCCCTCTGTAGAAGCATCTGTCCTGGCCTTGCTCCGGCAAACATGGAGGCCTTGGTGTGGTGAAAACGTGTCCTCTGGAGCCAGCAGGAGCCAGGCCGAGCCGTGTCAGGAGGGTAGATGGAGGGTCTTGTTTTGCAGGAGGGTCTGCATGAAACCTGTCAGTGCCAGAAAGATGAAATAGTCTGTTTGTACAGATGGGGACGCTGAGGCTTAGAAAAGGGGAGGTGCAGGTGGAGGTAGAATTGGGGTCAGGCTCTTGCCCCACGGCCCTGGCCTGAGGATTAGTCACGGAGCAGGGGCAGGGAGGCCCTGGCCCCAGGATACCTGAGCCAGCAGGTCTGGGCGAGCCTGGGAGCTGATGTTAGCTGATGTTTCGGGTTGGGGTGGTCCAGGACCACCCTTTAAGCCGTGCTGGTCCCACAGCACGCGGGCTTCTGAGGACCCCCTGTCCCGACCCGGGACCTTGGAGACTGCTGGCTCTGGGGAGAGGGGTCCGACGGCACCTCAGGGCTTAGCTGGCACTGTTTGGGGGTCTGGCAGCCCTGACCTTTGCTGAGTGGCCCTGAGACTGGCTCCTGGCTCCCAAGAATCCCAGGTCTCCAGTATCTTCGGCGCAGAGATAGCAGCTGCCAGGGTTCCCCCCACTCCCAGACACTCCCCCTCACCCAGCAGCGGGGAAGGCAGGCCTTGCTGCCCCCCACACAACAGGCAGTACTTCTGGGGCTGCCCACGCCCACGCCCAGGGGCCAGGAGAAAACGGCACCTTCAGAGCTGTGCATTTTCAAGCTGGGAAGAACAGTTTGGGAGTCTTTTTCCTCCTCGACTCGGGGATCAGTGGAGCAGCTCCAGTGAAGCTGTGTGTTTCCGGCCAGGAGGCCACTTCCTGGCTCCCCAACCTAACCCCATCCCTCCCAGCTCGGGTACACCCAGGACAGGCCCCGGCGAGGCGGCCGCTTCAGCACCACGGACAGCAGCCGCCACAGCACTGCCCGCCCTGCGTCCGTGCCTCCTGACCTGCCAGGGACTGGCATTTGGGGCGTGCTGGAACTGGGCCCCTCGGAGGATCCCCCAGGTCCTGAGAGCTGAGGGGGCTCCTGTGGACCTTGGTGTGGGCCGCCATGGCCACCTGCGGTGCCCATGTGGGAAGGGGAGCACTTAGCACCACAGAAAGTAGGCTGAGGGGCCATCTTTGTTCCAGGGTCCTGAGGGAAGCAGTGGTCTGCAACAGGAAGCCTGCGGGGGTGAGAAAAAGCAGTTCTTCTCCCAGAGAAGAGACAGAGGAGCTGGTGTCCCTGAAGCGTCCTGGGCAGGACTGGTTTTCTTCGTGGGTGCCAGCTGGGGAGGCCTGGCCCCAGGCAGGGCTGCAGGAGTAGGAAGGGGGCTTTGCACCTGTCCAGCCCCTCAGAAGTGCACAGGCCTGGAGACCTGAGGAAGGGGAGGTGGTCAGGGTCTGCTGGACCTGGCAGGTGCCCTGAAAAGTATCTTTTTTTTTTTTTTTTTTTTGACGTAGGCTCTTGCTCTGTCACCCAGCCTGCAGTGCCATGGTGTGATCATGGCTCACTGCAGCTTCCACTTCCGGGGGTCAGGCAATCCTTCCACCTCAGCCTCCTGAGTAGCTGACACCACACCCAGCTAATTGTTTTGTTAAATATTTTTGTAGCGGTGAGGTCTCACTACATTGTCCAGGCTGGCCTCAGATGCCTGAGTTCAAGTGATCCTCCTGCCTCAGCCTCCCAAAGTGCTGGAATTATGGATGTGAACAGCCTGAGAGCACTGATTCTAGAGTGTGGGACTGAGGGAGAGTATGGGTACTATGCTTGAGGGGTCTTTCATCAGGACCCCACCGCCGAGGGGGTCTTCAGCCCTGTTCCCCTGTCCAAGCCTCTCTCTGGGCGGCAGGGGGGAGGTTTCTCCTTTATGAGCCTCTGGCCTGCATTGTGGGGCAAGTGAGCCCAGCCCGGCGGGGGCTGCCTGGGGAGCATGTCACCCAGGCCAGACTCCAGGGGCTGGAGAAGGCCCCTGTTGTGGTCCCCCCCAACCTTGGTCTGTCAGAAAAGAGGAGTCACTGAGGTCCTGGGGCTTGGCCCAGGGAGATGAAGGAGCAAGGGCTGGTGGGTGTGTTGCCGCTGGCCGGGCCACAGGGTCTGCTCCCTGCCTGAGGGAGACCCCGTAGCTGAGACCATCTCACTGCGCCGCTGCCCTTGGCTGCCTGGCCCTTCCCTGGCTGGGTTCCCTGACCGTTCTGTCGCCCTGCAGCCACCAGGCCCTGTCCCAGGGCTGCTCCCGGCCACGTTGGCCTGCCTTCCTCCCACCCGCAGTGGAAATTGATTCTAATTTGTAGAAGTTGATTTGAAACCTAAAAGAATTTTTAATTAAAACCCAGAAAATCCATCTGTGTAATTAAGGCTCTAGAAGTCACCGGGCTCCGTGCGATGCAGCCGGCAGATACTGCCTGTCCTCAGCTGGCCACAGAAGTGTGGCCGGGATGGCATGACACATGAGGGCCAGCCTGCTCAGCCCGGAGTTGCCTGAGCCCCTGCTGGCCTATGCGGGACGTGGGACATGGACTGGCTGCTCCCCTCTCTAGGCAAAGCCCCAGGGGGCACTGGGACCTGGTACATCGGGCCGTCCCTCTCTACGGCAGGGAGGGCTGGTGGCTGGGGTGTGACCCGGTTGGGAGGTGCCCGACATGCCTGCCTGTCACCTCTTCTGTTGTGAGAGGCCTCCTTGGGGCCCCCCGGACCCTGCTACGCCACCGTTCCCCCCAGATCTGCACCACAGGCACAGGGGTGGGGTCCTTGCCATTGGAGCAGCACTCTGGGATTGTGGGGCTAATTTCGGGGTAGGTGCTGGGGGAAGGGGAGGCAGAGGATCTACGCTGGGTAGGGGCCCTGTAGACCCAAGAGCTGCGAGCCAGGAGGCTGGCCTGGCTGTGTGGCCTCAGGCACACTCAGGGTCTCTGTGAGCCAGCACCTGTGCAGCACCATGGGTCCAGGAGATTTGGGGTTGCCATTGTCGCCAGGCATAGCTCAGGAGGCTATCTGCAGTTGGGGTGCCTGCAGGCCCAGCCTTGCCCCTCTAAGGCCTTCAGCTGTGTGTGTGATTTTGGGGGCGCATGCGCCTGGATGGGAGGGGCTCACTGGAGCCACACCCCTGCTTGGGAAAGACAGTGCCCCATCCCCCACTAAACCAGATGGTCTGAGAGGTCAGGGAGGGGGACCCAGGCCCCCTTTTGGCTTCCTTCACAGCCAGTCACAGAGGCTTGGGGTGGGTCTCAGTGGCATGGTAGAAGGGGCAAAGGCGTCCAGGTAGGACCCTGGCTTGGGGACCGCTAGCTGGTTGTCTTTGAGGAGTGACTAAGCACTGGGTCCCACCCACCCCTGCCAGCCCCTCTGTGCCATGGGGGCAGCTCTCATGGTGACTGGCACTGACTGGCCCTGGGCTCCGACACCATCCACTGTACTCTGCCGGCTGGACAGGCCTGGAGATAGCTGGTCAGAGGTGCCGGCACCTTCCCTTCTGTCCCCGTTGGGCTCTCCGCCGCAGGGTCTGGGCCGAGTCCAGAAGTCAGCATTCCCCTCAGTGCTGGGGAGGCCATGCCGTACCTTTAGCTCTAAGTCCTGAGCTGACTGGGGTGGCAGGAACTGCCAGGGTCAGGCAAGTGGCTGGGGGCCAGCCAGGGTGCAGGGAGGGTGTGAAGGGCCTTGTGTTCAGGTAGCTCCCTAGCTTAGGGCACCCCTCACTTCAGCCTGGACATTTCTGGGGGATCTCCAGAGTGATTTCAGAGCAGGCCTGGGAGAAATCAGGCAACGGCTGGAGACATCTGGAGGGGGGTCTCGGCCCTGAGTCCTGGAGTCCAGGGTTGGCTGGAAACTGCCTGCTTTCGTAGTGGAATGTGTGTGTGCTGGTTGGGGGCCCAACTTGAAGGAGAGTATGGAGAGAGGGGACAGAGAGGCGGCCTCAGGTACCCATGGGACAGTCTCACCACCCCCATTGGGTAGACAGGTAAACTGAGGCCTGGGATGCCCTGTGCCCAGGGAGAGGCAGTGCCACCTACAAGACCCATGGCTCAGCCAGGCTGGAGTGGAGTGCAGTGGGGGCTCAGGTCAGGGAGCACCATTCCCCACACCTGCCTCTGCTGTGTCCTGTCCTGGCTGGGTGCCTTTGAGCTCCCCTCCACCAGCCTGTTCCATTGACCCAAGAAAACCCCTCCCCCCTGGAAATGACGGCCCTTGGAGATGTACAAAGACAGTCCCCAGCCACCCCTGCAGAAATTTGCTATTTGCAGCAGTTAGGGGACAAAGGTGCCCGAGGCGGGGGGCAGAGCCGCCATCCACCATCGTTCCCTTGCACTGGCATTGGGTCAGGAGGCTGGGAGAGGCCAAGGGGCCTGGCACGGCTTCCACCGCGGGGCCTCGGCTCCTGCCCCCACCACCTTGAGCAAGTCACGCAAACCCCACCCCCACCTCGTCCAGCAAGGACCGTGTTCCGAGGCTTGCTGTGAACGTGCTCACACACTGGCCGCTGGGCTTGCACTGGGTGCGTCACCGGTAGGCGGCAGTGCGTGCTGTAGCCTCGCCCACCTACGGGACAACGGCGTGGTGTGCCAGCATGCCAGCTGCCTTGGCGGGAGGCTGATTTCGGCTCCTTGCAGCCGTGTTACAGCAGAGGGTCTGTTACTGCTGAACCCATTAAGTATAATTACTGCCCTCTTGGCGGGAATGCGTAATTACATTGGTGGCCTGGTAGCCGTGGCACTGGCATCCAATGCTAACCTGCCAGGAGGCTGGGGCCCTGGCTTTGTGGGAGGGAGGGTTCCGGGATGGGCTGCTGGGGTCCCTGAGGGAGGGGCTCCAGGCTGGACTGACAGGCGAAGGCAGGGAAGGTCCTCGTCACCGAGCCTCTTCCCCTCCTACTGTGGCAGCTGCCCTTGCTGTCATCCCTGAGAGTTTCGGACACTCAGACCCTGACCTCAGTGCTGCACGCAGCACCCGGGACCTCTGCTGTAGTGAGCATGGCCCGTGTTGGGCAGGGGGCGCTGCTGCTACCATCATCCGGGTCCCAAGCAAGTCTGTCAGGGGTGAGGGGGAGCCCCGGGCACTGAGGCCTGTGGTCTGTGCGAGGTGGGTGCCAGGAAGGGCGGCCACCGAGAGTCAGGCACGGGCCCAAGTCCAGAGCCAAGGGTGGGGACGGCCACCAGGCTGCCCCCGAACTAGCTGTGAGTGGATGCCCAGCTCCATCCCCTCCTCAGTTCCCACGTGTTGGGGACGGCAGGGGCTGGCAGAGCTGGGGGACTTCCTGAGGCTGTTCGCCGACAAGTTGGCGTTTTCCAAATGCCGACTTCTGTCTCCCTTAAGGAAGGTCCCTCCAGGTCCACAGTCATCCACCGGATTGCCCCTCCCTCCTTCCGCAGCTTCCCTGGTCAGAGTGGGGCCCTGCAGCCCTGGGAGGGAGGGCTGGGAAAGCCTGCCCCAAGTGTGCCGCCGCCCAGGCCTGGAGGGCGGGTCGGGGAATGGGTCACAGTACCCGGACATCCCCTGGGGCCCTCCCAGTTGCGCAGGGTGCCCTGCCTGCAGCCCCCCAGCGAGGGAGCCCTAGGCAGCCTGGGCCCCACGTGGGCAGCTAGGCTCTGGGAGTCTGAGTGGTCCTCACTGGGGCCTCACTCCTGACGCGGCCAGCCCACCGAGGGCTCCTGCACCCCGCTTTCCTGATGAGAGCCAACGCCGGGGACTTGGGGACCGGGCCTGGGACGGCGACCTCCACGGTGCAGAGCCCGGCCAGGCGCAGGCTCCCAGCGCCACCTGGTGGCTGCTTTCAGGACTGTCCGTGGGCCCTGCAGGTGCCCATCCTGGACGCCCCTAGGCGCGCACACCCATGGCGGGGCACCGGGTGACCGGGTGGACACTTGGAGGGCCCCGTGGGGGCGGGTCCCGGGCTGCGCCGGCGTGCTCCTTAACCCGCGGCGACACGTGGTTCGAGCACGTGAGCATGCTGGTGATCATGCTCAACTGCGTGACCCTGGGCATGTTCCGGCCCTGTGAGGACGTTGAGTGCGGGTCCGAGCGCTGCAACATCCTGGAGGTGAGGGGCGTGGCTCGGGGGGGCGGGTCCCGGGCTGCGCCGGCGTGCTCCTTAACCCGCGGCGACACGTGGTTCGAGCACGTGAGCATGCTGGTGATCATGCTCAACTGCGT
>NW_012119487.1:11199744-11203286 GCF_000951035.1 Colobus angolensis palliatus
GCTGGGGCGGGGCTCAGGATTGAGGGGAGTGGGCTGAGCTGAGCCGTTCCATGGGCTCTTCTGATTTCTCCTCCCGCAGGCCTTTGACGCTTTCATTTTCACCTTTTTCGCGGTGGAGATGGTCATCAAGATGGTGGCCTTGGGGCTGTTCGGGCAGAAGTGTTACCTGGGTGACACGTGGAACAGACTGGATTTCTTCATCGTCGTGGCGGGGTAGGCCCCGCCTGGGAGAGGCCGCAGCACTGGCGAAGGGGCCCCGCACCACCCCACAGGGATCCCTGTATCCCACCTGTAGAGAGAGATGGGCGGTGTGTTCTGGAGGGATCCAGGTAGAACCAGGGACCCTGTCTGGGACTCCGGAGATCCTCCTTCCTGGGCACAGGTGAGGGAGGTGGCCTCCTGGTGTGACCAAGGGTCGTGCTCCTGCTACCTTGGGGCCTATCCTGGCAGGTACAAGGCCCTCCGGGTGCCGGGCTGGCCGACTCTGCGCCTGCCCACCTTGCTCTGCACCCCAGCCCCACCCCTGGCCGCCTGGGCCCCTCACTGAGCTGCTCCCTCTCGACCCCGCCCCCAGCATGATGGAGTACTCGTTGGATGGACACAACGTGAGCCTCTCGGCTATCAGGACCGTGCGGGTGCTACGGCCTCTCCGTGCCATCAATCGCGTGCCGAGTAAGTGACCAGCCCCACCTGGGCTTGAGACCAACGGGCTTGAGACCAACAGGCTTGCATGTCCACCAGCCCTGCAGAGCCCTCAGAAGGGCTCACAGGAGCACAGGACTGGGAGGTGAAGGTTCCCAGGCACTCAGGCCCCAGCCCAGGCCCCAGCACTGGGGGAGCCTCTGCCACTCTCCATGGGTCCTGCAGGTCTGGGTAGAATCAAGCTGGTGGGCGGGGGGGACAGTCAGCATTCACAGGGTCCCTAACATGGCCGAGTGACAACTTCGGGTTCCTCCTCTGCATGGCATCTGGGGCAAGGCTGGGGGCGAAGCAGATCCCTGGTGGATTTGCTGTCTGGCGCATCCTAGTGTGGCTCATGGCTGGTGGAGACACCCTTGTGAGTGCAGCTCAGCTCACCTGGGGGCTCTGTGCAGTACCCCCTTCACTCCCACACAGGCGAGGGGAGAGCCTGACTCAGCCTGTCCTGAGGACAGCTCACCCTCCCTACCCGCCACTGCTTCTGGCCCCCACCCTCCTGCCAGCAGCCCTACCCAAGAGAAGAGGGGAAGCTGGCTGGCCAGGGCTGGGCCTCCGTGTCCCCTGCTGAGCAGCTGATTTTCTAGAAGGAAGGCTGGAAACCCTTGAGGACTTGGCCAGCAGGTGTGAGGAGGGGGCCAGGTGGAGAGGAGCTGCTGTGTGTCTGCTGTGCGCTGGGGGTGAAGGGAGGCAGAGGAAGAGCTTCCCGGAAAGTCACGTGCCTGCTTGTTTGGGAAAGATCCTGTCAAACCCGGGCCACCCACCTGCGTCAGGCGATGGGGTGGGACCGTTCTTTAAAGCCCCCAGGGCTACATTCAGCTGCTCCAGTTCCTGGCGGTGGGTGCAGCCCCCACGAGGCCGTAAGAGGCCCGAGTGCACACTGGGTGTAGGAGTGGCCCCATGTGTGCACATGCCGGTATAACACAACCTTTGTGGCTACCTAACCAGGGTCCTGGTGGCCTTGGCACTCAGGGCTTGACCTGCAGCACCCCCCCAAAGTCACAGATCCACAGGGCTAGGCACTCCTTCCCTTGGAGCCTCTAGCTTCCCGAAAGGCAGGTGCCACTTGTCCCCGAGCCGCTGGTCCCCGAGCCTGCCTTCCCCCTGCCTGCCTTGGCTTTACCGTGCGGCTCAGACAGGGCTAGAATACTGTGTGACTCTGACTAACTAACAGAGCCTGAACCTCAGTTTCTGCTGGAATAGTGGCGTATAGGGGTACCCATGACCCCAAGGGTGGCTGAGCCTGCGGTGAGTGGACGCACGTGTGGCTCTTGGCCCTTTGCCCGACACCCACTGTGTGCTCAGTCTGCACACCAGACTGGCCCCACCTGTTGGAGCATGAAGTAGCCTGGCACACACAGCCCCCTGGAATTCCACGGATGTTTACTTTTCAGGTTAAATTCCCAGAGTGGCCCTAATTGTTGCCAGCAGCCTGGCCTCCTGGGGACCTGCTCCTGTCTCGAGGGAATTAGGGAACTCTTCCAGACTGCATAATAAGGCTCCTGATAATGAGGGCACGTTCAGGGCTGCATCCCATTCTGTTGGCCTGGGGTCCACTCTGATCCCTGGATCATCTGTGATCTTTGAGGCAGTGCGGTCTGGCCAGGGCAGTGCTCACCGATTGCTCCTGTCGGCTCTTTTGACACTTGAGTGCCCCTCCTGGCTCTGACTCACCCCATGACCTGAGGGGCCCGTTTTGCCATTGATACCCCCAGGGTGCTGGGTGAGACCTTAGCGTCCCCAGGTTCCTGGCCCAGGGCTCTACCTGCTGCCTCAGCCTGGCCTTCGCTTAAATTTGGGGAAAAGGACGTCTTGGGGGAGCAGGCCCAGGATGGAGCAAGGGGCGCATGGGGCTTGGCTGACCCCCTTGCTGGATTAATCTGGAGTTCACGTAGCTCATAGCACCCAGGACTGATGGCTTCAGTGCTACCTCTTGAAAAGCCACTGCCTGTCCTCCCCACCGCCTCCAGCAGCCTCTCTGAGGTGGGGCTCTGCTCTGGCCGGATTCTCGCTGGGCATCAGAAAGTTTTCAGGATCCCAGACCTGCTGCAGAGACCCCCGGGAGGCAGCGCACCACCTGAGATTCTGGGGCTCCCGAGGCTGCTGCTGCCTTGATGGAAAGTTCAAGGTGCCGCTGGACAAGCCTTGAGGGCCACTGGGCTCCGCCTGGTCATCCTGAGCCCCTGAGATGCCGCATGCTCAGATCTGCGGCGGGCAGTCCCCTGCCTCCGCTCCCACCCCTCCACACCGGAGCCCTCCAAAAGCAGCAGACCTGCCCTCCTGGGATGGTTGGAGGTGGAGACCTGGCACACCGCTGGATGTGTGTCAGACCCCAGGGTGTCAGTGTCCCTGGAGGCTGGCGGTGGTAGGAGGGGAGCCCCGATCACCCAAGGGGTGCAGGAAAGTCACCAGGGGATGGCCTGAGTCAGTGTGCGGTGGGCGTGGACACCCGCTGTGAACAGTGGACGGGGCTCAGAGGACCCAGAAGGGGCTGTAGCCCCAAGGACGCTCCTGCAGGGCTTAGGAGTGCCAATCCTGGCCCTGCTGCCCACAGGCATGCGAATCCTGGTCACTCTGCTGCTGGACACGCTGCCCATGCTCGGGAACGTCCTTCTGCTCTGCTTCTTCGTCTTCTTCATTTTCGGCATCGTTGGCGTCCAGCTCTGGGCTGGCCTCCTGCGGAACCGCTGCTTCCTGGACAGTGCCTTTGTCAGGTGCCCAGGCCCCACCCCTGTGAGGCCCCGCCCACCATGCATATAACAACACCATGTGGCTCCACCCAACACAGTTACCGCCCCACGTGGCTCTGCCTATCATGCAGTCACCCGCCCTCCACCCCCACCTTT
>NW_012119487.1:11203566-11212814 GCF_000951035.1 Colobus angolensis palliatus
CACCATGGAGTCCGTCACTGCCCCACGTGGCTCCGCCCACCATGCAATCAAGTCCCCGCCTCACATGGCTCCGCCCACCATGGAATCAAGTCCCCGCCTCACATGGCTCCGCCCACCATGCAGTCGCTGGCTCAGCAGAACCACACCGTAGGCCCCGCCCCCAGTGCCTCCTCTTCTCCGACCACAGGACACGTTAGTCCCCACACTCCGTCCCCTTTCCTCACCCCAGAGTCCCTTCACCCCTCACCCCGGGGTCTCCTCTCAGCCCTCACCCCGGGGTCCTCTCATCCCTTACTCTGGAATCGCCTCTCCTCACCTCAGGGTTCTCTCTGCCGTTGCCCTGCAGTCACCTCTCCTCACCCAAGGAGCCCTCAGCCCACGCCCCGGGGTCCCCTCAGCCCTGTCTGGGATTTTCTCCACTCCCACTCTGGGGTCCCCTCCCCTCAGCCCTCACCCCCGGGTTCCCTCCCCTAGTCCCTTGCTCCTCCCCCGTCATCCCCTTCCAGGAGGAGCTGAGGTCTGAGCCTGGGTCCTCCTCTGTGTTCTCTATGCTGTTCTTTGTCAGTTTTTCTGTCTATCCCTGTTCCTTTGTGTCTTTGTCTCTCTGTGGATTTGGGCTGAGGAGGGTGTGGTTTCTGCAGCACCACTGTGTCCTTGACTGCGGTTCTGGCTGTGTCCCCTGATCCTGGTCGTGACCCCCGATCCTGTCACGCCCTCTGACCCTAAGTGTGCCTCCCTAACCACGATTGGTCCACTGGTCCTGACCCTGATCACGTCCCTGACCCTGATCGTGACCCTGACCCTGACCGTCCCTGACCCTGATTGTACCTCTTGGCCCTGGTTGTGCCCATCCCCAGGAACAACAACCTGACCTTCCTGCGGCCGTACTACCAGACGGAGGAGGGCGAGGAGAACCCGTTCATCTGCTCCTCGCGCCGAGACAACGGCATGCAGAAGTGCTCGCACATCCCCAGCCGCCGCGAGCTACGTGTGCCCTGCACACTGGGCTGGGAGGCCTACGTGCAGCCACAGGCCGAGGGGGTGGGCGCCACGCGCAACGCCTGCATCAACTGGAACCAGTACTACAACGTGTGCCGCTCGGGCGACTCCAACCCCCACAACGGGGCCATCAACTTCGACAACATTGGCTACGCCTGGATCGCCATCTTCCAGGTGGGCGGCAAGAAGGTGGGACGGGGACCCTGGGGCACGGCAGGGGAGCGGGTGCAGGACTCGCCCCCCAGCCGAGACCCCAGGGGGCATGGGGAGGAGGAGAAGGGGTCGTGCGGGCCCAAGTCCAGCCACTGCCCCCCTAGGTGATCACGCTGGAAGGCTGGGTGGACATCATGTACTACGTCATGGATGCCCACTCGTTCTACAATTTCATCTATTTCATCCTGCTCATCATCGTGAGTGTGGGTGGCAGCGTTCGCCATGATGGGCTCTGGTGTTAGCTGGCTGGAGGTGGGGCGGGGTACCCGGGTGGTCACAGGGGCTTCTGTCTGGCCTCCAGCTGAAGGGAGCACATAGGGGAGGGAGGCAGAGCTTGCGGGGTTGGGGCGGTGCGGTTGGGGACCTCAAGAGGCCATGCCATCACCTAGACAGGGTCCAGGCCTGTGGGTGCTGGCTCAGGGCGGAACAGCCAGGAACACCTCTGGAGAGTGCATAGCTTCCCAGCGCAGCTTTCCACAGCGCGTGTGGCCCCAGGTGTGCTCCTCACCTGGTCCTCTCACAGGCCCCATGGGGTCCCAGCAGAGTTGGGTTAATCAGGCCGCAGACATCTGTGGGGTCCTGGGTGTACCTAGAGCCACCCTGCAAGGACCCAGCAGGTAACAGAAGCAGACAGACATCCCCAGCTTGTTCTCAGAGAGCAAGCTAGGAGAACGAGCAGAGAGTTGCTGCACACTGGCTGGTGCTAAGGAGGAAACACACCTGGCGTGCTGGGGAGGGGAGAGCAGCCACCGCTGAGAGGGTCACCTCAAGGGCAGACCTGCAGGCGAAGGAGGGGCTGAGCCACATGGAGAAATAGGAAAGAGGGTTCCAGGTCTTTTGCAGGTCTTTTGTCCAAATAGGCATAAAGCAGCTACTGTGTGCCGCCTGCTCCAGACGTGGGGGCTCAGCAGTCAACACCGCAGCAACCTGCCCATGGCAGGGCACCCCGCCCACTGTGCTTACGGCGTGGCCCCCACTCGAATAGGCAGTGCGCAGTGGGGCTCAGTGGCGAATCAGACTCACTCACTCACTGCCACCCGCCTGCCCGCCCCCGTCACAGGTGGGCTCCTTCTTCATGATCAACCTGTGCCTGGTGGTGATTGCCACGCAGTTCTCGGAGACAAAGCAGCGGGAGAGCCAGCTGATGCGGGAGCAGCGGGCGCGCCACCTATCCAATGACAGCACACTGGCCAGCTTCTCCGAGCCTGGCAGCTGCTACGAAGAGCTGCTGAAGTATGTGGGCCACATATTCCGCAAGGTCAAGCGGCGCAGCTTGCGCCTCTATGCCCGCTGGCAGAGCCGCTGGCACAAGAAGGTGGACCCTAGCGCTGTGCAAGGCCAGGGTCCCGGGCACCGCCAGCGCCGGGCGGGCAGGCACACAGCCTCAGTGCACCATCTGGTCTACCACCATCACCACCACCACCACCACCACTACCATTTCAGCCACAGCAGCCCCCGCAGGCCCGGCCCTGAGCCAGGCGCCTGCGACACCAGGCTGGTGCGGGCCGGTGCGCCTCCCTCACCACCCTCCCCAGGCAGCAGACCACCCGACGCAGAGTCTGTGCACAGCATCTACCATGCCGACTGCCACATAGAGGGGCCGCAGGAGAGGGCCCAGGTGGCACATGCCGCCGCCACCGCTGCCGCCAGCCTCAAACTGGCCACGGGGCTGGGCACCATGAACTACCCCACCATCCTGCCCTCAGGGATGGGCAGCGGCAAAGGCAGCACCAGCCCCGGACCCAAGGGGAAGTGGGCCAGTGGGCCACCAGGCACTGGGGGGCACAGCCCCTTGAGCTTGAATAGCCCTGATCCCTACGAGAAGATCCAGCATGTGGTCGGGGAGCATGGTGAGGACCCAGCCCCACCCCATGGAGGAGGCAGTGGGACCTAGGCAGGGCGGGCAGGGGCTCCAGTGCGTCGTTCCTGCACCCACTCTGAGCACTCTCATGAGCCCAGCTTTGATTTGTGGAACAGACCAGCCACGCCTCTGGCACCCATAAGAAGGGAAAAGAGGGAGGTCCTGTCCCCTCAGTGCCAAAGCAAACCCCCTGTGGCCCACATCTCACAGCAGGAGTGGTGGCCGCAGAGGTGGGATTCTGAACCTGACAACGCCTGTCAGACCCTCCTGGGCCAGCGTCCGTTGCCCCTGCCCGGCTCCGAGAGAGACCATATGCTTGTGTCCACAGTCTGGACGCTTCCCTGGAGGACTTGCAGCGCCCTTTGTGGCCATTGAGGCTGGCCCCCCTTCTAGGTGGGGACACCGAGCGGGGGAGTGTGGGGGAGGTACCGTCACAGAGTCAGCCAGTCAGGAAGAGAGAGGCTGGTGCAGGGTTCTCCTACCCGGGGCCTGGGCCTCCGTTGACCAGGTGAATGGGAGACTCCAGGGCCCCCAGATGGTTCCACACAGTGCTGGGGGTCCTTCCTGGTTCTGTACACATATGTAGAGACACAGGCAGGGGGTGTGCCCCCCGTGGCTGGGATGGGTGCAACTGAGGGTGCCAGGATGCTGTGTGCCCTTAATAAGCACTGGTACCCAGGGCATGCGGGCAAGAGTGTCAGGGGCGCTTGCTTCCAGCCCTCGAACTGTGGGAGTCCAGCCACTGTGCATCATAAGAGGCACACGGGTTCCAAAGACAGCGTGAAAACGTCACGGGATGGGTGGCTGGTCATTATTATGTCGGTTTCGTGTTGGAGTGATCGTGGTTTGCTTGCATGGAGTCAAACAGAATCCCACAGCTAACTTCGCCTGTGTGCTGTGGCTGCCGGGAAGTGCCTGGTGTTATATTTCTGCAGATGGCACAGCCTAAGGCAGGCAGACGTCTCTGCACCTAAGTGTGTCCCTGCCCCAGTAGGTGAGCAGGAATGTGGCTGTGGGGGTTGGGCCTGTGTGCCCAGGTGTGTGTGTGAATGTGCCCAGTATGTGCCCGAATGTATGGCTTTTCTGATGTCTGTGGCTGCTGTCACCACGAACTAGTGGGCTTAGAACAGTGGGAACTCTCAGCAGTGGAGGCTGGTGGTCCAAAATCCAGGCGTTGCAGGGGTGCTTTCTCTGGAGGCTCTGGGGGAGAACTCTCCTCACCTCTCCTACGTTCTGGTTTTCCCAATCCCCGGCTTGTCGACACGTCCCTGCGGTCTCTGTCTGTCTTCACGTGGCTGTTTGTTTTCTTCTTCTTGGAACAGTCATGGCTCAGGGCCCTCGCTACTCCAGGATAGCCTCATTCTTCATTCTTCATTTTAACTCGTGACACCTGCAAAGATGCTACTTTCTGTGAAGTCCATTTGCAGGTTCTGGAGGTTGGACTCTGGATGGATCTTTCTGTGGGGACACGTTCACCCTACCGCTCCTGTGTGTGTGGGTTTCCGGGCCCCTGTGGCAGCACCACTGAGTGGGCCTGCCCCTGTCTGTGCCCTCTCCCACAGGACTGGGCCAGGCCCCTGGCCATCTGTCAGGCCTCAGCGTGCCCTGCCCCCTACCCAGCCCCGCAGCAGGCACGCTGACCTGTGAGCTGAAGAGCTGCCCGTACTGCACCCGTGCCCTGGAGGACCCGGAGGGGGAGCTCAGTGGCTCAGAGAGTGGAGGCTCAGATGGCCGTGGCATCTACGAATTCACGCAGGACGTCCGGCACGGTGACCGCCGGGATCCCATGCAACCACCCCCTGCGACGGACACAGCAGGCCCAGGCAGCCCCCGGCGGCGGGCACAGCAGAGGGCAGCCCCGGGCGAGCCAGGCAGGCTGGGCCACCTCTGGGCTACCTTCAGCGGCAAGCTGCGCCGCATCGTGGACAGCAAGTACTTCAGCCGCGGCATCATGATGGCCATCCTCGTCAACACGCTGAGCATGGGCGTGGAGTACCATGAGCAGGTGTGGGCCGGCCTGGGCACGGGGCTGCCTCCCTGCCTCCCTGTCATGCTTGCAGGGCCTGGGGAGTCTCAGGAGGCTTCCAGCAGCCCCA
Source organism: Colobus angolensis palliatus (assembly GCF_000951035.1). NCBI lineage: Eukaryota > Metazoa > Chordata > Mammalia > Primates > Cercopithecidae > Colobus > Colobus angolensis. The sequence continues at coordinate 11,208,736 of NW_012119487.1, forward strand.
GTGCTTGACCTGATGGTAGGACAGTCAGGCAGGGCCCCAGAAAGCCGGGGATGGTGAGGATAGGAGACTAGGTATGCTGAGCCTCTGCGGGAGGGAACCTCCTCGGGGTCCTGGCCTCCACTCTACATAGCAACTGATGAGGCTCCTGAGATGCTGCTGCAGCCCTTCTGAACCCTTGGGTCTTGATGCAGCTAAACCTGCTCCTAGATAAGTGCTGAGGAGGGTTGGGAGCCATGGATGGGCCACCTGATTGTCCCCACCTCTGCCTGCAGCCCGAGGAACTGACTCACGCCCTGGAGATCAGCAACATTGTGTTCACCAGCATGTTCGCCTTGGAGATGTTGCTGAAACTACTGGCCTGTGGCCCTCTGGGTTACATCCGGAACCCGTACAACATCTTCGACGGCATCATCGTGGTCATCAGGTGGGTCCCCACCCGCTTCCCAGGCCAGAGGGGCCCAGGAAGCTCCACTGTCTGGCAAAGAACCCACCTACAGAGCAAAACCCTGAGCACGGGAGGAAGTGCTGGCAACGACACAGCTCTTTATGACAAGCTGTGGGAAGCAGGTGCTTGGTGTCCCCAGTGCCCCAGGGGACTGTCCTGGGCAGAGTCCCCTCCCCAGACCCTATGCTTCCCTGCAGGCACTACTGGGTACACACCTGTTAGGTCAGCTACATCTCAGAAGGATGTTTCTGGAAACTGGCAGAGCTGTTCCCTGCAGGAACAATGCAGGTGTGCAGTGGCCTCAGGGCTGAGATGTTTAGGGCCAGACCCAGCGAGAAAGACCAGCTTAAAAGGCTGAATCATGTTTGCTGCTGGGGGAGCATTTGCCGCAACAAAATTAAACCAGAAGGGATTGGGAAAATTTGAGGAGAAACGCCGCCCATCTTCCCCTGGAAGGAAGCTCATCCCTTGAGAGTAGAGAGGGGTGAGGGGTCTCACACCCCGGGGCAGGAGCAGGTGAGCAGAATGGGCAAGCCAGGTCTGGCTGTGGAAGTCCCGGGACAGGAGAGCGTCCTCAGCGAAGGAGCTTCCTCGACCTGGCCGGAGCCAGGCTTCTGCTTTCCCGGGGGTGCTGGGGGCCAGACAGCCGCTGGGGCTGTCAGCAGATCAAGAGGCTTTTGAGGTGCGTCCGCAGCTGCTCGTGCCCCTCGATGCAGCCAGACTTGCTCCCGGCTGTGGGATGCAGAACACGGGCCTCTGTGGCTCCCTGGCTGCTAATCCTGCTTCCGGTGGGAGGAGGGCGGGGGTCAGTGGACCATGGCCCCGCTGACCATCGCCCCCACCCATCCGCAGCGTCTGGGAGATCGTGGGGCAGGCGGACGGCGGTCTGTCTGTGCTGCGCACCTTCCGGCTGCTGCGTGTGCTGAAGCTGATGCGCTTCCTGCCAGCGCTGCGGCGCCAGCTTGTGGTACTGGTGAAGACCATGGACAACGTGGCCACCTTCTGCACACTGCTCATGCTCTTCATTTTCATCTTCAGGTGGGCCCCCCAGCCCGCCCAGCGTCTCACCCCAGGGCATCTGCAGACACTCGGCCTCCGCTGCCCTCATTCGAGAAGCACTGATGGGGCACCTACTGTGTGCCACGCACTAGACATGCAGGGAGTCAGATGGCAGCGTTCAGAGATGGGTCGCCAGGTGGACAAGCTGGGGACTTACTCAAATAAGGGTAGAGTGGCGGGGGTGGGGGCAGGCACCAGGCTCCAACTGGGCTGTTCTGAGCGCCCGCTGGGTGCCAGTCTAGCCTGGAGCTCAGGGTCAGGGTCAGCTGGAGGGTAAGAAGCCAGGCAGGAGGGGTTCTCACGGTTCAGAGGGGCTGAATGAGGCAGGTGTCCCAGGTCCCAGTTGCTGCCCGAGGCCCGAGTGGTCTCCCGACGTCTGTCCCGCTTCTGGTCTTGGTCCTCTCACCTGTAGAAGGGACATTACTGAGTTGTGGGGGTAGGAAGTCCCTTCTAAGCCAGAGACCTCGGGCGCCCAGGGAGGGTGGGGGGCCAGGAGAGCCCAGACGGCCAGAGCCAGCCCTGCCCTCCCTCCTCCCACTCTCCTCCCCTCCCCCACCTCCTTCCCCTCAGCACACCCCTGCTTCCACCCTCAACACGCCCCTGTCCCCGCCCTCAGCATCCTGGGCATGCACCTCTTCGGCTGCAAGTTCAGCCTGAAGACAGACACCGGAGACACCGTGCCCGACAGAAAGAACTTCGACTCCCTGCTGTGGGCCATCGTCACCGTGTTCCAGGTAGTGCCCAGGGGTGCCCGCGGCAGTGCTGGCTGCCGAGTCCGGTCCCCAAAGAGGTGGATGTGCCGTCCTGCGTGCCCAGAGCTGCCTCCGTCCCAAGGACTTGCTGGCATTTTGGGGCTGGGCTGACCACCCCTGTCCCCCTGCTGTCCCCCAGATCCTGACCCAGGAGGACTGGAACGTGGTCCTGTACAACGGCATGGCCTCCACCTCCTCCTGGGCCGCCCTCTACTTCGTGGCCCTCATGACCTTTGGCAACTACGTGCTCTTCAACCTGCTGGTGGCCATCCTTGTGGAGGGCTTTCAGGCGGAGGTGAGGAGGCAGGGAGAGGGGCTTCCAGGAGAAGGGGTTGCTGCCAGGAGGAGGGCGATGAGAAGCAGAAAGGGCTTTAGGTCGAGGGCAGGGGTGTGGGGGGCCTGCCAGGAGGTGAGGGATAGAGAAGGCAAGCTGGCTTCCACGAGGAGGGGGGCCTTCCAGAAGGAGCGGGGAGGCCAGGAGCCCAGCGGAGTGGGCAGGGATTGGTCTGGAGAGGCAGATTCCTCACCTACCTGCCCCCACCTTGGCAGTGAGATCATCCTCTGGGTCCTTCTGTCTACACCCCACCTCCCAGGCTGGCCCAGCCTTCCGTCTGGCATGAGGGGTCCCCACTCACAGGGCCCTCATCCCTGCCTTGTGCTTTGCGGGGTACAGGGTGACGCCAACAGGTCCGACACGGACGAGGACAAGACGTCGGTCCACTTCGAGGAGGACTTCCACAAGCTCAGAGAGCTCCAGACCACAGGTGCGTGTGGTCGGGGGGTGGGCCGGGTTCTGGTGGGTGGAGTACGCCGGGCTGGCTGGGCAGGGCCCCCAAGGCCACGTCCTAGGTGGGGGGATTCCTGATCCTGGGAGCCTGGCAGGTCTAGGGGCCGTTCCTCCCTCTGCCCCACAGAGCTGAAGATGTGCTCCCTGGCCGTGACCCCCAACGGGCACCTGGAGGGACGAGGCAGCCTGTCCCCTCCCCTCATCATGTGCACAGCGGCCACGCCCATGCCTACTCCCAAGAGCTCGCCATACCTGGACGCAGCCCCCAGCCTCCCAGACTCTCGGCGTGGCAGCAGCAGCTCCGGAGACCCGCCCCTGGGAGACCAGAAGCCTCTGGTAGGGGCCATCTCCTGTGCCAGCCCTCAGGCCCCTTCCTGTTTCCCCAACCTGGCTCCTTATGGCCTTCCCCAAAGACGAGTGAGGGTCCCTCCCGCCATGCCCATAAAGTCCCAGCTCTGTGCAGAGACTGAGGAAGAGTGTCCTGGTTTCTGTAAATGGAAGCCGGGGCTGCTGTTCCGCGAGGCCAGTGTGAAGGCCCAACGGTCTAACAGAGTGCGCAGCGCACAGCACGGAAGACTCGAGGCGGCTGAGGGCAGAAGCATGCCCGGGAAACAAACGGCAGGCCAGGCGGGGGTTCTGCTGCCACGAGAAGCGGCCTGATTCCCTTTACAGCCAGGGCATCTCTCTGGGTCCGGGGAACTGGAGGGGAGCAGTTTTGAAACAAACTCCAGGCAGTACCACCCGCATCAGTCGCAGAGCACGGGAGTGGCCAGACGCCCTAGCAGGGGAGGAAGCGGGGCAGTTGTGAGGCTGAGCCACAGGCCCAGCGTGCTCCCGGGGACGCTGGGGCCACCCGCGCTTTGTCTGGTCCTGCTCTGGTTCTGGCCCCTGACCCAGCAGAGCCCAGGGCCTCACCCACACGAGGCGGGCACCCTGACCCTCATGAGCTGTGCCTATGGTTGGCTCGGTGGGCCCCTAAAATCGCAGCCTCCACCGTGCTTCCTTGGCAGGGCTGTCTATGCATTAAATGATCCAC
>NW_012119487.1:11214407-11215442 GCF_000951035.1 Colobus angolensis palliatus
CGGCAGCACCGTGAGTCAGCCAACCCCATCGTCCCAGGCCACCACGACCCCCAGGGAGGGATGGAGTGGACACAGCCCCCACCATCCTCTCCCGGCAGGAGCGGGTCTTCCTCAGCGTCTCCAATTACATCTTCACGGCCATCTTCGTGGCGGAGATGATGGTGAAGGTACCGCGGGGCCCGGGGACTGCCTCTCATTCCCAGGCCCCCATTCTGCCCTCATCCCCACCCAGTTGCGTGCCAGCTTCCCAGACCCCCCAGGCCTGAGCCTGAGATCAGTGGTATTGGCCCTCCCCAGGTGGTGGCCCTGGGGCTGCTCTCGGGCGAGCATGCCTACCTCCAGAGCAGCTGGAACCTGCTGGACGGGCTGCTGGTGCTGGTGTCCCTGGTCGACATCGTCGTGGCCATGGCTTCGGCTGGTGGCGCCAAGATCCTGGGCGTTCTGCGCGTGCTGCGTCTGCTGCGGACCTTGCGGCCTCTGAGGTGGGGGCCAGGGGCACCCCTGGACTCCCGGGGCAACCTGGAAGCACGGTCCCCTGATGCCACTGTCCGTCACTGATCTCACGGTCCCGGGCTGTTCGCAGGCCGCCCAGTCAGCCCCACCTTGGGGCCTTTGCCGAGCTGTGCCAGCGCCTGGCAGCTGCTGCCGTCGATGACCGCAGTGTACCCTTCACTCTCCTCCAGGGTCATCAGCCGGGCCCCGGGCCTCAAGCTGGTGGTGGAGACGCTGATCTCGTCGCTCAGGCCCATCGGGAACATCGTCCTCATCTGCTGCGCCTTCTTCATCATTTTTGGCATCTTGGGTGTGCAGGTGTGTGGCCCCCACGTGCCCGGGGGCTGTCTTCCCAGCGTGGCTCCCAGCAGTGCTACTGTGGGACGGGGAGGGACAGCTCGGGCCTCACTCGCGCCCCAGGAGGCCCTGTGTGGCGTGGGGCACAGGCCGGGCCCTCCGCGGTGACCGCCACACCCATCAGCTCTTCAAAGGGAAGTTCTACTACTGCGAGGACGGCGACACCAGGAACATCTCCACCAAGGC
>NW_012119487.1:11222206-11222945 GCF_000951035.1 Colobus angolensis palliatus
CTGGGGGCCCCTCCCCAGCCTGGCCGTGCGCGTCCCACCCGTCAGAAGGGGCTGGCAGGCCGTGCATGTCCCATCGTGGGGAGGCTGGCAGGAGACAGGCAGGCCTGAGGGCCTGAGGTGGAGTTTCTCTTTACTCGGGTCCCCCTGCAGCCCCTCCTTTCCTCAGTGGAAGGACGTGGTCCTCCCAGCCTTCCAGAGGAGGGAGGTAGTCTCTGGGTAGCAGTAAGGCTTTGAGGCTGAGCGGACTCAGCTCTGTGGAAAGCATTTTGTGTGGAGCTGAGGATGGCCGTGGCCAGAGACCAGGAGCCTGGGCTGGGAGGGGCAGGGTCTTCCCTCCCCAGAGGTTCGTCCTCAGAGGATGGGGGGCTCCAGGGTCCATCCGGGCAGTGCCTCCCAGGCCAGCCCAGGCTGCATACTGTAGGTGCTCAGAGTTGGGCCCTGTGAGCCCATGTTCCCATGCCCCCGAGGTGCTCAGGTCGGTAGAGGAGGGTTGGGAGGCCAGGACATTGCCGCCGGGGCGCACGGATGGCTGCAGCGTGTGAAGTGGGCGGGCAGCTCAGGGTGGCTTCCCGGACCGGAGACCGTGGCGTTCAGCTGGGCCTGTGGATGCTGGGAGAGTAGCTTTCACTCATTCACCTGGTCAGACGCTTTGGAGCACTGCCTGTATGCTGGGCTGGAGGAGGGCCGAAGAGGCTCCCGGTGCCCAGGGAGGAGCTGCTGAGCTGACCTGGGAGCCTCC
>NW_012119487.1:11228374-11228749 GCF_000951035.1 Colobus angolensis palliatus
TGGAGATGTGCACACACACATCTGGAAACGCCGCCATCCCTAATGCCACGTGGTCCCAGGAGACAAATGCTGGCTGTGTCCCCTCACCTGGTGACTGTAGCCTCCTGAGGCCCCCACCCAGGCCTCAGCCTCAGCCCAGGCTGGGCGGAGCAGGCGGGGACCCTCCTTAGATGACCCAGCCCTGCCCCTACTGGTCCCACTTCAGACAGCCCAGTCCCTGCCAGGTCCCTCCCCCAAGCCCCGTTCTGACGGGCGTGACATTGTCACAGTCCCGCATCTGTCCACCGGGCAAGTGGATTCTGGTCAGCCGGCACCCACTCACCCCCCACCACGCACAGTCCCAGACACCCACATGATGTTTCTTCCATGGTTTGG
>NW_012119487.1:11233984-11234851 GCF_000951035.1 Colobus angolensis palliatus
CCTCTGCTGGGCAGGTGGAACCACCGGGGCCCCGTCATCCACATCCTCTGGGCTGACCCTGCCTCTGGGCTCCCCAGGGGGCATGTGGAGGCTGGGTGCGTGTCCCGCCTCCACCCAGAGCAGGCGCGGCTGACCGGGCGGCGTGTCCCTCCCTTCAGAGTGCAGCGAAGACAACCCGTGCGAGGGCCTGAGCAGGCATGCCACCTTCAGCAACTTCGGCATGGCCTTCCTCACGCTGTTCCGCGTGTCCACGGGGGACAACTGGAACGGGATCATGAAGGTACCTGCCGTGGCCGTGGCCCTGGCGCCTGGCAGCCCCAGCGGGGTTTCAGGTTTTCCCAGGACGGCCGGGTCCGTCCTTGCCGGGCGGGGGGAAGGGGACGGCACTCCCAGGGCGGTGCCCACAGGTGGGTGTGGACCCCAGCCTGCAGCTGCCCCCTGCCGCAGGACACGCTGCGCGAGTGCAGCCGTGAGGACAAGCACTGCCTGAGCTACCTGCCGGCCCTGTCGCCCGTCTACTTCGTGACCTTCGTGCTGGTGGCCCAGTTCGTGCTGGTGAACGTGGTGGTGGCCGTGCTCATGAAGCACCTGGAGGAGAGCAACAAGGAGGCGCGTGAGGACGCAGAGCTGGACGCCGAGATCGAGCTGGAACTGGCGCAGGGCCCCGGGGGGGCACGCCGGGCGGATGCAGACAGGCCTCCCTCGCCCCAGGAGAGTCCGGACACCCCAAACCTCCTGGTCGCACGCAAGGTGTCCGTGTCCAGGATGCTCTCGCTGCCCAACGACAGCTACATGTTCCGGCCCGTGGTGCCCGCCTCGGCACCCCACCCCCGCCCGCTGCAGGAGGTGGAGATGGAGACCTATGGG
>NW_012119487.1:11235231-11237285 GCF_000951035.1 Colobus angolensis palliatus
TGGGTGGAAGCTGGGCAGGAACGCGGGGCAGAGCTGCCAGCTTCGATTCTTCCCCTGCCCCAGACTCCATTGCCTCTGCACACTCGGCGCCCGCGGAGTCTTGTGCCTCCCTTCAGATCCCATTGGCTGTGTCGTCCCCAGCCAGGAGCAGCGAGACCCTCCACGCCCTGTCTCCTCGGGGCACAGCCCGCTCCCCCAGCCTCAGCCGGCTGCTCTGCAGACAGGTAGGAGAAGCTGTTTCCTGCAGTGGAGGCTGGCAGGGGTGGGGGCCTTACAGGGACGCCTTCTCTTGTCTGAAGGACCAGCAGATGAGGACAAGGGCCAGGGAGGGCGGCACTGAGTCCTTGCGGCTCCGAAGTTTTCTGCCTGCTGCTTGGTGGATCTCGGAGCATTGGGACCGGGTGGGGCTTCAGGCCTGTGAGCCTGTGGTTATGGAGCTCCTGGCTACGGGGACCGGAGTCATCTTGGACCCACAGCCTCAGGCCCCATGGTGGGCAGACAGCAGTTTCTCAGGCCCACCCCATGACAGGCAGACAGCGATTTCCCAGGCCCCATGTGGGCATGTGTCCCATGGTGGGCAGACAGCGGCTTCTCCGGTCCTGGCTTGTGCTCAGATGTCCCAGCCTCACTCACTTGCAGCCTCAGCTGCTCTTCCTGCCCAGTGCAATACCCCCGTACCGCATGGGAGCAGTTAGGAGAGCCCCATCGTGGGGTGCCCAGCTGGGCTGCTGGTGTCCCGGGGTGGGGAGGTGGCCTCAGCCTCAGCTCTGTGCCCCTGGGGGCCATGGCATCTTTGCCTGCAGAGCAGCGGGTACAGGCTTTCCCCAGGAGCCTCACAGGTCAGGAGTGAGACTGGGATGTCCACACCAGTGGCTTCCAGCCCCATCTCGAGGGTCAGGAGCCACCCAGGGGACCTGCCCACTTTGGTCTCTCCAGGACCTGGATGGTGAGGGGTCCCCGAGCCCTGGCCACCAATAGGGCTCTCCCAGGTTCCTGCTCCTCACTTTGCCTCCACGCCCCACAGGAGGCTGTGCGTGCCGATTCCTTGGAAGGGCAGATTGACAGCCCTAGGGACACCCTGGACCCTGCGGAGACTGGCGAGAAAACCCTGGTGAGGCCGGTGTCCCAGGGGGGCTCCCTGCAGTCTCCCCCACGCTCCCCACGGCCCGCCAGCATCCGCACCCGGAAGCACACGTTCGGACAGCGCTGCGTCTCCAGCCGGACGGCAGCCCCGGGCAGAGAGGAGGCCGAGGCCTCGGACCCAGCCGACGAGGAGGTCAGCCACATCACCAGCTCCGCCTGCCCCTGGCAGCCCGCGGCCGAGCCCCAGGGCCCCGAAGCCTCTCCAGTGGCCGGCGGTGAGCGGGACCTGCGCAGGCTGTACAGCGTGGACGCTCAGGGCTTCCTGGACAAGCCGGGCCGGGCGGACGAGCAGTGGCGGCCCTCGGCGGAGCTGGGCAGCGGGGAGCCTGGGGAGGCCAAGGCCTGGGGCCCCGAGGCCGAGCCCGCTCTAGGTGCGCGCAGAAAGAAGAAGATGAGCCCCCCCTGCATCTCGGTGGAACCCCCTGCGGAGGATGAGGGCTCCGCGCGGCCCCCTGCAGCGGAGGGCGGCAGCACCACCCTGAGGCGCAGAACCCCGTCCTGTGAGGCCACCCCTCACAGGGACTCCCTGGAGCCCACAGAGGCCTCAGGCACCGCAGGGGACCCTGCAGCCAAGGGGGAGCGCTGGGGCCAGGCCTCCTGCCGGGCCGAGCACCTGACCGTCCCCAGTTTTGCCTTTGAGCCGCTGGACCTCGGGGGCCCCGGTGGAGACCCTTTCTTGGACGGTAGCCACAGCATGATCCCAGAACCCAGAGCTTCCTCTTCAGGGGCCACAGTGCCCCTGGAACCCCCGGAAACGGAGCCTCCCGTGCCCGTCAGTGACCCCCCAGAGAAGAGGCGGGGGCTGTACCTCACAGTCCCCCAGTGTCCTCTGGAGAAACCAGGGTCCCCCTCAGCCACCCCTGCCCCAGGGGATGGTACAGATGACCCCGTGTAGCTCGGGGCTTGGTGCC
>NW_012119487.1:11238490-11246276 GCF_000951035.1 Colobus angolensis palliatus
GTCCCTGGGCTGCACCCGCCCCCGTCCTCTGTCACAGCCTGGCGGGCTCACCTGGCAGGCGTCCCCGGGGCCCTGGGCACACAGCATGTCGGGCTGAAGGATGCTGCCCCCAGGGCCAGGGTAGTCCCGGCGGCAGGTCTCTGTGTCCACCACGGAGACTGCCACCTCCTGAAGGCTGTACGGGGGCGGCAGAGGCTCTGGGGCGGGGGAGACAGGCTTCAGGGAAGGTTGGAACACCAGGCCTTGCCCAGGGGGGATGGGAGATGTTGCCAGACACAAGTGCAGTGCCACTGTGACTCTCGTCATGGCACGTGATCTGATGTTTGGCCGCTGCTCTGGACCCACACGATAGGCTTTGAAAAGGGACAGGCAACGGGGGCAGCCTTGGCCGGGTGTGGAGGCCACCAGGAGCAGGTGGTGGCATCAGCGTCCCTCAAACCAGTTCTCTTCCAGCTGCCCTTGCCTCCCTCCATCCCAGCATCCCCACGCAGGCTCCTCACCTCCCTCCCGCGTGTAGCCCCAGCCAGTCACCCAGCACCGGCTCCCAGGGCAGAAGTCATCTGAGGCCTCCGGGAGGCAGACGGGCAGGATCCGGCTGGAGAGGGTCACGGGGACGCTGAGTTGCACCAGGGCAATGTCCCCGCTGGACCCCGGCGGTCCTGAGGGGCTGGAGTGCAGGATGATCTGCCTCACGGTGGAGAAGTGGGGAGACAGAGTGATCTCCAGCTCCCCCAGGTGCACCTGGTAATCGGAAGAGTTCAGGGACCTGGGAGGGAAGGTGGGTGGGTGTTGCGGGCATCTGTGCCCTGAGGGGCTGGCTGCAAAGGCCGGAGGTCAGCATCGGCCCTGCCCAGACCCCACCCCTGCGGGCCTCCGAAGCCCATCTCTTCCCTCCTGGGCTCGGGACACACACAGCCTGGGCAGTGGCCTCGCCCTCCAGGGTCCAAGGACCACGGCAGCACCTTGGGGTTCCTGCCAGCCCCCGGAAAAGCCAGCAGCACACCCGAGACCAGCAGGGGCTGGTCAGGAGGCAGATTGCAAGCTCAGTTTCACATGAAGAGACAGCGGCGGGGACGCGGGAGGGAGCTGTCGGTCCCTAGGGGGAAGCAAAGACGGCAGAACCTCACAGAGGGGGCAGACAGCCCCTCCCTTTCCACTGGAAGGAAACGGGCTCAGAGTTCCCGAGCCTCAGAGTGAGTCCAGACCCAGTGGAGGCCTGTGCGCTGGCATAGGCCCCACTCAGGCCTGGACGTTCAGGCTGCCCCTGCCCAGCTGGACACTCACCCGGAGAAGCAGTGGGCAGCCGTGAGCACCCACTGGGGGCTGAGCAGGGACCCGCCACACACGTGCACTCTCCGCAGGCGGAGGCTGGCCTGCCATGGCCATGCGCCAGCCCGGGCCGCGTGGCCCCCCACGATCCGGCCTGCTGCACCCGAATGCTGCGGCTGGCCACACCCTAAGCCGGAGGAGGAGGAAGGGGTGGCTGGTAGGGATCCCAAGAAGCCCACTGTGCTTCCTCCAGGAAGCCTTCCCTGACCACACCTGCCTTCTCGGGGACTTCCCTCTTCAGCTCCCCCGTCTGCCGGCCTTTCCCCACAAGCATCGCGGGTGCAGCAGGAACGACACCCTGGCGGCCGTGCGCGCGCCCGGTGCGCCGGCTGTGGCTTCTAAGTGCCGTGTTCCACAAACTAACCAGGGCTCCCGGGCAGCTAGAAAGGGTCTCAGAGAACGGTGGAGCCCCCGAGAAGGCCCAGGATGCCGGGAGTGGCTGCCTGGTGGGCAGTTTTCCTTCACGGGAGGTGGAGATGTTGGGAGCTGGATAGAACTGGGGGGTACACGGCACTGTCCAAGGTGCTCGGGGCCTCTGAATTGGACGCTCGATACTGTAACTTTATCTTCTGTGAACTTCACCTCAGTAAATTAAGAAGAAATTAGGAAGTCGGCTTGAGGCCCACTGGCCGCACCTGGGGCCGCCTGAGCTGGATAATTTCGCTGGCAATGGAGTATGACCACTCGGCTGAATGGAAGGGAAGCTGGGATGTAGACAGACGTAGATATTTATAGATAGGGAGTGGGTCTGGGGGTGGGGCATGGCCTCTCCTGCACAGCAAAGCCCCCAGCTGGTTCCTGGGCCACAGTGGGGACCCTGCGGGGAGGAAGTTCAAGGAGGGCCAGGTTGTTTTAATGGCCTCAAAGCATCTCCCAAGGTACAAACTGACCGCAGTGGTGGGGAGACAGCCCCTGCCACAGACCCCGGCCAGCCTCCCTCAACCGAGAGATAGCAGAAACCACCTGACAAACTATGGCCTCCCCAGTGGGACCCCCAGGGAAGGAGAGGGTCGTCTCCGAGGCCCCCCTGCCAGGCCTTGCCTGCACCCACCCCCACACCCCACACCTGTTGGAGACGTACCTGGCTGCAAAGCCCTGAGGGACACACCTGCGGGAAAGAGATGGCCCGGGATGGAGGGGGGCTGCCGAGGGGAGGGGTGTGCAGGCTCCAGAGGCCCCTGCCACGCACCTGCCAGGCCTCAGGGTGACGCTGGGGTGGGCCCTGGCCCTGAGCGGAGGGGCCCGGCCTGGTGAGGCTGGGTCAGCCGCTGTCTTCCTGACCCAGGGCTGGGTGGAACCAGCCGCGGGCCATAAACAGCAGCTGGAGTCCGGGCGTTTGGCCTCAGGCCTGGGCCTCCTCCCCACCCTCCAGGTCCTGCTCGGGAGAAATCACCAGGATTCTGGGTCCTGGGACTCCCGGCACCCCCAACTCCCACCCGCACCTGCCTCCTGCCTCTGTCCCCAGGCACGGACAGCCGGGCCTCCAGCCAGGGGTGCGGTCTCTTCAGAGGAGACACGGGGCCCCACGGGGTGGGGACTCAGCATGTTTCTCCCTCCCTCAGGCCAGCCCCCAGCTTCACCCCCACCAGGGGTCCAGGAAGGAAGCAGATGCCCCCCCATCCTCATACCCAGGCCAGGTCACCCACCGGGCACAGCCAGGACCAGCAGGAGGCTGCGGGCCCCGAGGGCCATGGTGTCTACCCACTGTAGGGAGAAGGAGGAGGGCCCACCTGACCCTTGGACCTGCTGGGCGTGGGGGGTAGGAGTGGCCACACACCTGCTGTCAGGCAGGGCGGGAGGACGGAGGAGGCGGGAGCTCTGCAGACGGCCCCACCTGTTCCTTCTGCACATCTCCTAAGAAGGGTCGTCATCTCTGGTTTATCCCCATGTGGATGCCACAGCCCTGGCACCAAGTGGCCAGCAAGGCCCAAAGGCACAGTGGACAGAAAGCAAGCACCACTTCTCACCCTGTCTCTGCTGCCGGGCCAGGGCTGAGGGAGAGGTAAGTGTTCCTGTCAGTGCCGCCCCCTCCAAGAAGCCCTCCCTGGTTCCCTCAGGGCACACTGGCCCCCTCTCCTTCATCCTCGGGGAGCCCAGTCCTCGGGGTTCCTCAGGAGGGTCCCAGTCAAGGCCCAGCAGCCCCATGGAGACAGCTCAGGCCCTCGTGACAACCACCCTTTGAGACGTCCCTGTCCCCACATCCGGCAGCAGGTCCCGTGCTCACTCGGCAGATCAGATGGAGACCGCCTCCTGGCCCGGCCTGGACTGGCCCTTCCTAACCGTCCTGGCCACCCCAGCCTGATGACCCAGCTGATTAGGAGCCCTGGACAGTGCCCGGGACTTTCCTGCCCCCCTCCCCAGATCCAAATCACAGGCCAGGCTGGAGGGTCCGCCTGAGACCCTCTAGGTCAGGGATCCCCTGTTTGATGTGGGGAACTGAGGCACGGGGGTGGAGTTGCCTGACCACCCACCAGGGTGTGGCCTCCTGGGCACAGACTTGGCCTCCTGCACGCCAGCACGGGGGGTAGCCAAGGCTCCGAACTGTAGCTTCAGTGTTTTTCCTGGTGACGAATAAGGACAACATCAGCCTCTCCCTTCGCATACAGGGCCAGCAGTGCACCCACGGCCAGGCACCCTCCTCCCTCACGGGGGCCGCACACCTGACGGCAGGGGCACACCTGGAGGGGTTGCCTTGGGGGAGGCAGGACAGTCCCACCCCACACAAGGGAGCAGGATCTGAGCCACCAGTCCCTGGCCCAGGGCACCCCTACCCAGGGCAATGTCATCCAGTGGGGAGGGAGCCTGAGGGGCAGGGTCCTCATGGAACCAGGTCCTCTAGTCACCTCCAGGGCTGTCCCCAGGTCCCCACAGGCGGGGACTTCAGGGCCCTCACCTGTCCTGACTCAATTCACCTGCAGCACTGGGGACCCCGTCTCTGCCTGTGCCCAGCACGCCACTCCCGGCAGAGTGTTCCACACCACCCAGATTCCAGGCCTGCTGGGAGAAGGAAGCTCCACGCACCATCCCGTGAGCCCCGCGTTCCTGTGACTGTGACGTGGTGCCTTTCGCCCACTGTCGGACAGGAGAGCCAACTGAGGAACGGGGAGGGGGCCTGGCCCTGGCTATGGCCCCCGGCATGATGGGATCTCCTGTAGCCCAGGACCCTGGGAGACCTGGGGTTGCTTCTGTCTGCAGTAACCTGGCCACCTGGGCGCTGTCCCCTCAGTAGGAACCCTGCCCCCCCCCACTCGCCCTCCCCCTCACACCCCCGGGGACAGGGAACCAGGCTCTCCTCCTGTCAGCAGCCACATGGGTGGCCTTGGAGCAGGTCCCCCCATCCCAGTCAAAACGCAGGTGGCTGCAGCCCTGGCCAGCGGCCTGCCTGCCACGTCCTGAGAGACCCTTCCTGCTGAAGCTGACGCTCACGTCCACCAGTGTCACTGGGCTGAGCTTCAGTGAGCTTCCCGGGAATCTTGGATCTAATTTGGGAAGCTCTGGGACTGGAGCCTGCCCCGCCCCCTCCACCTAGTGACCGGCCCCTGCTGTCCACCTTCCCTTACACCGGAAACCCCGTCCATCCTGAGGGGCCGTGTTGCTTCCCTTCGGGGTCTCATGCCTCCGACTCCCACCCCGCAAAACCGCCGCTGGGCGTGCGGAAGTGCTCACTGGGAGTCACCCCGTGCTGTCCCTGTGATCCCTAGAAGGTGGGATGGGCCAGAGGGAGGAAGGAGGCCGGAGTTCCAGATCGATCTTCATAAACAAGACGCTGGGCCTGCAGGACAGGAGCCGAGGGATGGGCTCCTGGTGCCCCTCTGCCCCCGCCCTCCAGGGGCTGCAGAGACAGAGGTCACGTGGGACTGAACCGGGCTCTAGGAGTCAAGTCCACCCCTTTCGAGGACAGAGGTCGTTGCAGAGATCTGGCAGACTAAATGCACATCTCTGCATCTGACAGTTGGAAGGAAAGAATGAATGTTTTTTTAGAGTTTTTTTCAACCAGAATAGCCTAGCCCCACTTTCCATTTATGAGTATAATCATGTTCAAATATAAAATGCAAACAAGAGCCTGGGATAAAATGCGACACTCGCCAGAGGCAAAGGGCTCACGTATTGATGTAGAGAAAGACCTCAGAATGAATTTGAAAATCTGAAACTCAGGCCAGGTGCGGTGGCTCACGCCTGTCATCCCAGCACTTTGGGAGGCCGAGGCAGGCGGATCACTTTGAGATCCGGAGTTTGAGACCAGCCTGGCCAACATGGTGAAAACCATCTCTACTAAAAATACAAAAATTAGTCGGGCATGGTGGCGCGCGTCTGTAATCCCAGCTACACGGGAGGCCAAGATGGGAGGATCGCTTGAGCCCAGGAGTTCAAGGCTGTAGTGAGCCCTGATCATTACCACTGCACTTCAGCCTGGATGACAGAGTGAGATCCTGTCTCAAAGCAAACAACTGGGCAAAGCAAAAGCGTTGGACAGAGGGGCCGGGAGAAGACCTCGTGAGAAGCATGGGGCAGGGGCTCGTGACGGGCAGCTCCAGGGCTCCCGGTGACCATGCTCTCTCTTGACCCAGTTGTGGGGACCTGGCTGTCCTTTACAATGATCTTTAAATTGCCGGAGTGGCTGTGTGTGACCTGAATGCTGGATGCATTGTGTGAGGAGAAGCCAGCCCCGGGGACCAGGGCTGCCCAGGAGACCCGATCCCACAGTGAGTGGCTGTGCCATGGGGGCGGGAACCCGCAGCTCCAGCAGCTGTCCCCAGCACACCTGGGTGCCTCCTCCCCCAGTGACATCCACAACCAGAAACACAGCAACCCACACCAGTGATTTTCATGCACTTTAATGAAGTCCAGCGCTCAGAAGGATTAGCGCCCACCACCAGCTACCCGGGCAGGGGAGGGCCGGAGGGCCCGGTGCAGGGGTCAGGCTCAGGACAGAGGAGGGGGCTCAGGATGGGGAAGGGTCCTCAGGACAGGAAGGAGCTCGGGACAGAGCAGGGGACTCAGGACAGGACGGGGCAGGGAAGGTGTGGGGAACAGTAGCCACCTGGGTCGGAAGCAGTGGTGTTTTGGCCAGGAGGGGCTGGCCCTCCGCTGACCCGGGTGCTACAGGCCTGGCTCAGGGCTTCTCGGGGACGTAGCGCTGGATCCAGTCCAAGTAGTAGGTGACGCGGGTGTAGATGCCGGGCCGGTTGGGCTGGGCACAGCCCTCGCCCCAGCTGACCACGCCCGCCTGCAGCCAGGTGCCATTCACCTTGCAGACCAGGGGCCCTCCGGAGTCGCCCTGCGAAGGGCAGGGGTCAGTGCTCACCGGCGACGCCCGGGCATGGGGGCTGTGGTGCAGGGCGGGGAACACGCAGAGCCCACCTGGCAGGAGTCCCTCCGGCTGTTCCCGGCGCACAGCATGTCGTCACGGACGATGCGGACGTCGTCTCCCGTGTAGAGGCCAGAGTGGTATTTTGCATCACAAATGTGATTTTTCATTATGGGGACCTTCACCTGCTTCAGGGGAAATGGCGGTGGGAGGGGCTCTGCAGGTGGGAAAGAGGGTGCAGACTCAGGAGGGGGCCTGGCAACCCCCACCCAGAGCCCACAAGGAGCCCAGGGACTGGACTGTGGCTAAGATCCAGCACCGACTTCCCACTGTCTCCAGCCCCACCATTATTGTTCACGTCGCCCCAGCCGGTGACCCAGCACGGCGTCCCCGGGGGGAAGGTCTCCGAGGCAGGGGGCAGGGTGACCGTGTGGATGTGACTGGAGACATTCACAGGCTCCTCCAGCTCCAGCAGGGCAATGTCCGCCCCAGTCTGGACGGTGTAGAACTGCGGGTGCACGATGATCCTGCTGACCGGCAGCAGCTGGTCCTGGTAGTAGAGGTGCTGCTCCCGCAGCTGCACCCTGAGGTCGGCCAGATCCTTGACGTCCCTGGCCAGCGGAGGCTCCCACTCAGGGCCCTGGGCAGCCTCCAGGAGCACCCGGGAGCCGGGGCACACATCCGGCCCTCGCCCACCCCACCAGGCCCCGGGAGACTCACGGTCCCACGCAGTGCGCTGCGGTCAGCACCCACTGGGGGTAGATGAGGGAGCCCCCGCAGAAGTGCATCCAGTACTGGCCGTGGAATCTCAGGCTCACCTGCCAGGGCCACTTGCTCCCGGGGGCCTCCTGCCCCCCGACGATGCCCGCTCGCTGCAGGGCCTGGCCCGGGGCTGGGGCAGGAGCCCGTTCAGGACCAGGAAGCAGCCCCACGCCTGGGCCCAGCCCTTCCCTGTGTGGGGGCCAGCCCGGCCTCCCCAGAACCCACCCAGGCCCTGGCCTGTGGAATGTGGTGAGGGGCAGGGTGGACCCCGGCTGGGACTCACCAGGGGCCGCGTGGGCCGGGCTCACCAGGACGGGCAGCGCCAGCAGCAGCAGGTTCAGCATCTGGGGAGCACGGAGGGGCATGGCGGGCCTGGCCGGAGCTCAC
>NW_012119487.1:11247056-11247487 GCF_000951035.1 Colobus angolensis palliatus
CTTGAGAGGGGACAGCACCGAGTGTCCTCAGCCAGGAAGGGGCCCTGCTCTCCACCCCTGGTATGAGACCCAAGTTCTCCTACAAGTCCTCGATGTCCACCTCTGGGGCTGTCCGTGTAGGTCCCCTGGTCTGCAGGTGCCTCATTATCATGGGATCTGAGCTTCATCCGCACAGGGAGTAGACGGGAGTGGGGTGCGACCCCAGGAGACAACAGCCCGGCTCTCTGTGTAGTCACCTCCAGCCCAGACCCAGCTCACCATGGTCTCACCCCCAGTCCCAGCTCCCTGTGCTCTCCGTCCATCCAGCACTGACACTGTCTCTGCAGGTCCGTCCATCCCACCTCCCGACTCCCCTGGGCCTGCTGGTCACTGAGGCCTCCAGCCAACCTCCTCCCCTTCTGAGCCCCAGGAACCCCTGCCTGTCCCCCAAC
>NW_012119487.1:11248303-11249311 GCF_000951035.1 Colobus angolensis palliatus
GCCAGGGCTGGGGGAACCCAGGGACACACGGGACGCCAGGGCTGGGGTGTGCGGAGGGCTCTGGCACCCCCGTGTCAGGGGCTCTGGTCCCTCCTCCTAGGAACGCTCCGATTGGTTCAGGCCTGGGAGCGGACCAGTTGGCACCGTGGGGATGCGAGTGCTTTGATTGGCTAACACTGGGCCCATCAGGGCAAGTCGGCCCCTCACCTGGGGTGCTGCAGGGCTGGGGTCCAGGCCGTTGACAGACATTGGGAAAGAGGCCACATGGGGCAATGTCTGCGAGAGAAGGGTGGGGAGCCGGGTTAGATGACAGTGACATGTCCGAACTC
Organism: Colobus angolensis palliatus; assembly: GCF_000951035.1. Classification (NCBI taxonomy): domain Eukaryota; kingdom Metazoa; phylum Chordata; class Mammalia; order Primates; family Cercopithecidae; genus Colobus; species Colobus angolensis. The sequence continues at coordinate 11,248,633 of NW_012119487.1, forward strand.
AGTGCAGCAATGGGAAACTCAGCCCCAGGAGCTTGCTGGGCTGGGGAGATGGACACTGGCATGTGGAGAGGCCCAGGCAGCAAGGGCTCATGAGACAGAAAACTGGAGAGGAGAGAATGGCACAGATGCCCAGAGGCATCCGCAAGGGGGTCCCCCTGGCGTCCTTGGCCCAGTGCCGGAGATGCAGAGACGCAGAAGTCACGTCAGAAACAAGAACCACCAGAGAAGATGGGCAGAGGAGTCTGGGAGTGCACGCAGAGCTGGGAATACCGCGTGTCCCCACCAGCCGAGTGTAGAAACCTTGTCAGAGGCCGGCATTGGAGAGTCCTCAGAAGGGTATCGAAGGGTACTAGGGGGAAAATTTTCCTGAAACCGAAGGCTTCTCTGGACCCACCCTCACAAAAGCTGAAAAGCAAACTGCAGACGGATCCAAATGATTACAAGTAACTTAACTGCCTGTGAGAACACATCCCAAAATGGTGTCAAGGAATCTAACACAATCCAGCACGCAACAGAACACTCTGGAGAGTGTTCACGAGACATGGGGGCTGGTCAAAAACAAGCAGGCGGCCGGGCGCAGTGGCTCACGCCTGTCATCCCAGCACTTTGGGAGGCCGAGGTGGGCAGATCATGAGGTCAGGAGATCGAGACCATCCTGGCTAACATGGTGAAACCCCGT
>NW_012119487.1:11250426-11253475 GCF_000951035.1 Colobus angolensis palliatus
AGCCAGGATGGTCTCGATCTCCTGACCTTGTGATCCACCTGCCTCGGCCTCCCAAAGTGCTGGGATTACAGGCGTGAGCCACCACGCCCAGCCCATACACTTTATTTTTTAGAGCAGTTTTAAGTTTACAGACAACTAGGCAGATAGTACAGATAGTATAACCCCCACACCCCCTCCACACACACACAGAGTTTCCTGTGATTAACATTTTGCAATAGTGTGGTGCATTGTCACAGCTGATGAACAATACTGATACATTATTACTAAGTAAAGCCCACAGCTTACATGAGGGTTTACTCTCTCTGTTGTACATTGTGTTCTGAGGGTCGTGCGTGGCAATTGCACAAGTCATGTGTCCACCATTACTGTATTATGCAGAATACATCCACTGCCCTCAAAATCTCGTGCTCCATTGCCTCTCCCCATCTGCAACCCCTGGAAGCTATGGATATTTTCATTGTCTCTGAAGTTTTGATTTATCCACCATAGATGATACACTGTTAACTTTTTCCGACTGGCTTTTTTCACTTTTTTCATAGTTAAGGCCCCTCTATGTCTTTTCAAGGCTTGATAGCTTGTTGCTTTTATTTATTTATTTATTTTGAGACGGAGTCTTGCTCTGTCACCAGGCTGGAGTGCAGTGGCACGATCTTGGCTCACCACAACCTCCAACTCCCTGTTTCAAGTGATCCTCCTGCCTCAACCTCCCGAGTAGCTGGGATTACAGGCATGCACCACCATGCCCAGTTAATTTTTATATTTTTGGTAGAGACGGGGTTTCACCATGTTGGCCAGGCTGGTCTTGATCTCCTGACCTCAACCTCGTGATCTGCCTGCCTCAGACTCCAACCGTGCTGAGATGACCGGCGTGAGCCACCGCACCCGGCCGGGTTGCTTATGCTGGGATGACAGGCGTGACTACGTGCCTGGCAGGGTTTCTTGTTCTCTTTAATGTTGACTTTCAGAGTTCTTGGTATATTCAGGATAATCATGCTTTATCAGATACGAGTTTTGCAAAGATATTCTCCCAGTCTGTGGCTTGTCTTTTCATTCTCTTAACAATGTTTCTTTAGAGCAGAGGTTTTTATTTATTTATTTATTTTTTTTTTGAGATGGAGTCTTGCTCTGTTGCCCAGGCTGGAATGCAGCAGTGCAATCCTAGCTCGCTGAAGCTTTAACCTCCCAGGCTCAAGCGATCCTCCCACCTCAGCCTCCCGAGTGGCCACCAGTCTGTCCGGTTTGGGGGCAGTGCTTTGCCCGTGAGCCCAGTTCTCAGATGGCTGTTCAGCTGCGTTTCATTTCACCCAGCGTTTCCGATGTGGTTGTGAGGATGGGCTTAATGATTTCCAATCCCTTTGTATGTCCAAGTGGGAACTGAATGTATAGATATATTTTTTATTGAGAGAAAATTAAATAAACAGAATGCACAGACCTGAAATGTCCAGTTCAATAAATTGTGATGATTCCAAACCTGTGTAACCATGGCCCAAAGCAAGATGTGTCACCCTAGGTTGTCTGCTCCCCGCCCCTTCAGGCAGGTGACCGAGAGGTGAGGAAACACTCTAGGGTGATGAAAATGGCCCGTGTTCCTGTCGCTCCACCTACGGAGGGCTTTGAAATTTCCTTCCAGCAAGATTTGTCTTTTTTGGTGCAGAGATCTTGCATGCCTTCTATTAAATGTATTCCTGGTGTTTGATTTTTTTATTGTGTAGTAAAGGGTATTGATGTTCGCGTTGATCTTCCGATATTCATGGCTGGCATTTATAAATAAAATAATACTTTTGCGTATTGGTTTTGTATTTCGCAGCCCCGCTAAGTCCCTTATTCCAGGGTGTGTGGATTTTCCATGCAGCGATCTCTCTCCCTCCGGAGCGCTGCACTTCCCCGAGTCTCCACCAGAGGAAGCCCTTGACCATGCAAAGCGGAGCCCGGGCGCGGCCGAGGCAGGTGCTGGGAGGAAGCCGGGGCGTTTGTGGGAGGGCGGTGCGGGCGCGGGGAGGGGGCAGGGCAGGTGCGGGGAGGGGAGGGGAACTTCCAGGGCTGGAATAGGCCCTGCATGTGACCGTAGCAGGTAACTGCGCCCTCTCTGCCTCAGTTTCCCCACGGGAAGAAGAGACTGTACTGGGGTGCGAGCCCAGGCTGTGCAGGCCTGGAGCGGGGTCTCCCTCCAGGCCTAGCCTGTGGCCATTGTCCTCCACTCCCCTGGGAGGAGGGAGCTGGAGGGCCTCATGCAGGTCAGGGGCCAAGGGTCAGAGGTCGGGGGAGGAAGAGCCACTGAGGCTGGCCCAGAGATCGCTTAGCCACCAGACGCAGGAGACAGCCAGGAGGAGGACGAGTTGGGGGAGGAGGAAGAAGCCCCCCGGAAGGGGAGCCTGGGGAGCCGCCTGAGCCCCCGATGCTGAGGCCGGCTCGCACAGGCGGAGAGGAGGGTGTAGACCCCTGGCCAGTCCGGGAAGCTGTAGCTCTTGACCCAGCTCATGACACCAACCTGCCCTCAGGAGCCATGCACCTGGCAGACCAGAGGCCCTCCCGAGGCACCCTGAGGGCAGAGAGGGCGAGGACTAGCAGGTGGGGGGCCCGGTTTCCCGGCTCCAGCACCCCCACGCTCCGTGCCCAGCCTGGCTCATCAGGTGGCTTTCGTTGGGGAACCGCAGAGTGAAACCCCAGGGAGTGCCCACCGCACACCCACGGAAACTGCCAGAAGCTTTCTGAACAGTCAAGCTCTGCTCACATCTCCGCCCCACCCCTTCCCTTTCCCTCCAATAGATTCGGTCCTAAAGCCTCAAGGGGGGCGGGTCCCAGGGTGGACCTGGGGCGCCACAGCCACACTGGCCCAGAGTGGGGGGCACACGGGGGATTGATGAGATCAATGAATTGGGGGTGGAACCAGCTTCCCACGGCTGGAGAAGGCGGCCCGATGGGAGAGGAGAAATGCAGAGTAAGCCCTGTGGGGTGGAACCAGAGCTGAGGCACTGTGAGAGCTCATGGTTTTCATTATAGAGACGGCCGTGTGGATGTGTACGTGGGAGTGTGTGCGTGTCAGTGTGTG
>NW_012119487.1:11254680-11258842 GCF_000951035.1 Colobus angolensis palliatus
AATAAATAAATAAATAAATAAATAAATAAATAAATAATAAAATAAATGGGACAAATTTCCATGCAGAGTTCAAAATAATGTCACAGCCCTCCCCTCTCACGGAGGTGGAGCACAGCAGAACCCCCAACCCCCACCTGGCTGGTCAGGGGCCTTCCTTCCAAACACTGCAGCACTGAGGCCAACAGGGAGGGGCTGCACGGTGAGGAACCAGCTATGCCTGAGCTGGCGGTAATTCAGGTTGACGGCTTGTGACCCCACGCGACTCCACGCAGCCCCACCACACGGGCAGGAAGGCACTTCGCCCCTGTGCCCTTCCTCCCAAAACCCACGACCTCAGGCTAAGCCTGAGAAAAACGCCAGACAAATCCCCATTGGCTGGCACTCTACAAAATCGCTGACGAACCCTCCGTGACGGTCAAGGTCGTCGAAAGCAAGGGAAGCCAGAGAATTGTCACAGCCAAGAGGTGCCGGAGGAGACAGGAGGATCCGGGGCGAGGTCCTGGGACAGGAACGGGAGGTTAGGGGAGTCAGGAAATCCAAGTAAGCTCTGGGCTTTAGTTAACATAACGAATCGAATCGTGCTGGCTCGTTCATTACGGCCAATGGGCCTTTTCCTGAGGAAGAATGGGAAGTGGGCCCGGGGCACGCAGATGGCTCTTTTATACTATCTTCGAAACTTTTCCATAAATCGAAACCTGTTCTAAAATAATAAGAGTATTTTAAAGGAAGAAAAGACACAGAAATGCTTCCAGGCCCAGCAGCCCTGTGGAGACAGCTCAGGCTCCCGTGACAGCCACCGTTTGAGACGTCCCTGTCTCCACATCCGGCAGCAGGTCCCGCGCTCACTCGGCAGATCAGATGGGGACCATCTCCTGCCCCGGCCTGGACTGGCCCTTCCTAACCGTCCTGGCCACCCCAGCCTGATGACCCAGCTGATTAGGGGCCCTGGGCAGTGCCCGGGACTTTCCTGCCCCCCTTCCCAGATCCAAATCACAGGCCAGGATGGAGGGTCCGGCTGAGACCCTCTAGGTCAGGGATCTCCTCTTTGATGTGGGGAACTGAGGCATGGGGGGAGAGTTGCCTGACCACCCACCAGGAGACGGCAACCAGAAACCTGTGCGCACAGGACGTCCCGGAGGCCCACCCTCTGGTCCAGCCTTTCCTTCAGGGCAGCGCGCCCACTGGGGGCGGCCAGCCCCACTCCCCACCCGGTGCCCCACCAAGGGCTGGCTCTGACTGGCGGAGGCTCTCTGGACATCACCAGGGCACCTCCTCTAGGCATCTCAGAGGTCCCCTGATTCTTCTCATTTGGGGCCCTGCTCTAGGACAGTGACCTGCAGTACCATGAAGAAGTGACCCCAGTGCCTGGGCTCCACCGCACGCTGGCAGGACAGGACCCAGAACACAGCTCCCTGCTCCATGCCCCGGCCAGGGCAGAACAGGACCCAGAACACAGCTCCCTGCCCCACGCCCCGGCCAGGGCAGAACAGGACCCAGAACACAGCTCCCTGCCCCATGCCCCGGCCAGGGCAGAACAGGACCCAGAACACAGCTCCCTGCCCCACGCCCCGGCCAGGGCAGAACAGGACCCAGAACACAGCTCCCTGCCCCCTGGCCAGGGCTGGACAGCACGGCGGTCTGGCACAGGGTCCTTCCCCCTGGATCCCGGGGCCCCAGCTAGGAACCTCCACAGAGGCCAGGCAGCCCCTCTGGCCCTCGCTCACTCACTCCACATTCCAAGGCAGAGTCTCCCTGAGATCAAAGGGCACCGTCTTAGGGCCCTGGACGGACATCCCGGCCACAGCATCCCCTCCAAGCCCCCAGGACACCACCTCCCTGCGATGCCGGCTCCCGCGTCTCAGAAACCCCGGTAAACTGGAGCCACCCGATGATCGCCGGGTTTATTTTGCGTTTTCATTCTGAACTGGGTGGAACCTTCTTGAGCATAGAGGGTCCTCTCCACTGTTTTCCTGAATTGTGGGTTCTGTCATCGTTTTTATGTGTTGCTGGTTGGGCATGATGAGAGTTCAACTTTTTGCTGCTGGAGGGCAGAGGCAGGACACGGCGCTTCCTGAGAGGCTCCGGGGCAGGCCCCACAGGTCCACCCACCTCCCCTGGGACCCAGCCCTGCAGCACCCCAGGTGAGGGGCCGGGATCGGGGCAGGGCGCCCAGGACTGGCCCTGATGGGCCCAGTGTTAGCCAATCAAAGCACTCGCATCCCCACGGTGCCGACGGGTCCGCTCCCAGGCCTGACCCAGTCGGAGCGTTCCTAGGAGGAGGGACCAGAGCCCCTGACACGGGGGTGCCAGAGCCCTCCGCACACCCCAGCCCTGGCGTCCCGTGTGTCCCTGGGTTCCCCCAGCCCTGGCGTCCCGTGTGTCCCTGGGTTCCCCCAGCCCTGGCGTCCCCTGAGTCTCTTCTTCACCGTCAGCCCTGGTGTCTCTTGTGTCCCTGCCCCACCCTCATCCCTGTTGTCCCCCATCACCCCATCCCCTCACTTGCTGGGCTCCTGAGGGTCCCATCTCGTGGGCCTCGTTCATGGAACCAGGACGGGGCAGGTGGAGGCCTCTGGGGCGTCTGTCCGGAGAATGGATGAGGAGCAGGGTCGTGAGCAGGAGCGGTCTCAGCCACCCCTGCCTGTCCCCAGGGATGCTGCCTGGAAGGAGTTCAGGTGGATATGGCCTCGGTGTGCAGAGTCAGCCCCAAACCAGGCTCGTCCCAGGCAGGGTGGCGGCAGGAGGAGCCCTGGAGTGGCTGTTGGGGGTCGACCCCCTGTGTTGGCAGTTGGGGGACAGGCAGGGGTTCCTGGGGCTCAGAAGGGGAGGAGGTTGGCTGGAGGCCTCAGTGACCAGCAGGCCCAGGGGAGTCGGGAGGTGGGGTGGACGGACCTGCAGGGACAGTGTCAGTGCTGGATGGACGGAGAGCACAGGGAGCTGGGACCGGGGGTGAGACTGTGGGGAGCTGGGACCGGGGGTAAGACCATGGGGAGCTGGGGCTTGGGGCTGGGGTAGTCCGTGGGGAGCTGGGCTGGGGCTGGGGTGGGTCCGTGGGGAGCTAGGCTGGGTCTCCTGAGGTCACACCCGCACTCTGGTCTGCTCCTCCCTCTGCAGATGAAACTCAGATTCCACGATAACGAGGCACCCGCAGACCAGGGGACCTGCACAGACAGCCCCAGATGTGGACATCGAGGACTCGTAGGAGGACTTGAGTCTCATACAGGGAATGGGAGTGATGGAACAGGAGCACCCTCATCTCAGACAAACACCACCGCTTTCAGTTCCAGCTCCCTTGCCAGCCTCCTGTATTTCAAGGACATCACTTCTCTTCTAACTACAAGCAGCCAAAAAGCAGATAAGGCAGGCTGAGCACAGAGGGAGGTGGGGGGAAAGTCTCTTGGGTAACTGCCAAACTTCACCCTCATACAACGGGGCCCAGTAAAACAGTGGGCCTTAAAACCACCTTCCTTTCCCTTCAGGGGCACTAAGACAGGGAAGCTAAAAGCAGACGGGGTACGCCGTATGCCTGCAGCTGCAGGAAGGTGTATGGGAACAGACACACAGCTATCCCTCCCAGAGAGGCGCAACGAGGAGTCACAGAAGCACTGCAAGTCTCAGATAAGCTCTCCTGCCCTCAATCCATAAAACTCTTAGTCTCTAAGAGCGTGTGGCTCTGACCTAACTCAGCCAGCCGCCCCTCTCCGGTTTGCTTAAAATAAACCTGTTCCTGTTGACTGAGGCTGCCCTTCGTGTTTCTCTCCTCTTTCTTTAATTCTTACAGGGAGCAGGGCCCCTTCCTGGCTGAGGACACTCGGTGCTGTCCCCTCTCAAGGCTGTTTCCTCATCTGACAAGGGGGTCTCTTGTGAGCCCCCCACCAAGTGAGTCGAGGAGGGCTGGCCCCACCCCCGTGGATTCGGAGTCCGTAGGAGAGGTGACACCTGTCATGTCCCCACCCCGTGGGCACCTTCCCGTCTCTCGGAGGGTGGCCCATGGTCATGAGTTCCTCGTCCCGTGTCCCTCTTGAGGAAACAGGTTTCGGGGCAACTGGTCTTGTAGCATGGGGCAGCCAGGCCGCCTGGGTGCAGCTGTGCCTGAAGGCCTCCTGGCACCGGGACAGGGCAGCTGATCCCACCAGCGGGAAGGTGGTGAGTTCCGGTGCTGGGA
>NW_012119487.1:11264512-11266002 GCF_000951035.1 Colobus angolensis palliatus
CAGTGCGCAGGCCTGGGTCCCCCAAGCCCCCACCCACCACGCCTCCACCTCTGGTGAGTTTCTTGCCTCGGTTTCCTCATCTGGAAGCTGGCATTGAAGCAGCACCCTTGAGTATCTCCCCCAGAGGACGGGAGACGCACGTCCACACAGAACCCGGACCATGAATGTTCTCAGCATCTCTGTTACCGTAGCCAAAACATGGAGGCCTCCGACAGGAGGTGGCTGAGCAAACCGTGCCTGCTGCAGCTCGGAACGCAAATCCACCCCACAGAGACGCCACACACTCTGCCCTTTCTCAGCTCTTTAATCAGACAGAGATGTAGGGAGGCCTTGCCCTCCCTTCCCCGGCACCTTCCCCACCCCAGCGTCAGGGAGGTCGTGGGTGCTGAGGAGCCAGAGAAGCCGGGCTCAAGCTGGTGGCCTGCAGCGGAGGCGGAAGCGGAGATCGCTGGAAGAAGGAAGGGCCTGGTCCCTCCTCAGCTGACCCAGATGGGAGCCCAGCCCGGCCTGCTCAGGGCAATTCCCTGACTTGCCGCAGGATCCAGGGCATGTAGGTCTGGACGCGGGTGTAGACGCCGGGAAAGTCCCGCAGGGCACAACCGTAGCCCCAGCTGACCACCCCCACCAGGCACCAGGACCTCCGCACCCTGCAGACCAGAGGGCCGCCGGAGTCACCCTGAGGAAGGGAAGGAAAGGGGTCACTGCTGAGCTCTGCGGTGGGAGCAGGGCGGGTAGGCAGGGCAGGCGGGGGCACTCACGTAGCAGGAGTCATGGCCCTCGCTGCCGGCACACAGCATGTCATCCAGGATGAGCTGCCGGTCACCAGTGTGCCTGGAGGCATTGCGGTACCGCCGCTCGCAGATGGCGTTCTCCAGCTCCTGCACGCTCACCTGCTGCAGGCGGTAGGGCGGCGGCAGCGACTCTAGGGGGAGAGGTGACCTGGGCTGGCACAGCGGAGATGGCCCTGCCATCCACCCAGCAGCCCCAGTGCCTCCCCTGGGTGGGAGGGAAGGTGGCTCCCCTGCTGCAAAAGTCTCCTCGTGCCTTGTCCCTGGGTCTCAGGCTCCCGGCCTGAGCATGGTGTGTGGGACCCCAGGAGGTGTGAGGGCTCGTGTCTCCCTCCAAACTCCCAGAGCTCACAGTTGGACGGACCAGAGAAAAGTGGAGGGATGAGTTTTTCTGGTTTTTTTTTTTTCCCCCTCCAAAAAATGCCTTTTGGTTTTGAGGTGTTTTCGTTTGTGGTGGGTTTCTTCTTCTTCTTCTTCTTCTTTTTTTTCTTTTTTTTTCCTTTTTAGAGATGGGGTCTTGCCATGTTGGCCAGGCTGGTCTCAAACTCCTGGGCTCAAGCAATCCTCCTGCTTCTGCCTCCCAGAGTGCTGGGATTACAGGCATGAGCCACCACGCCACGCCCCCCCCCCAAAAAAAGAGGAAAAGCCTTTCTTAAGTAGAAAAAAATGGGAAGTATTTTCCCCTCTGAATATTGAGTCTGG
>NW_012119487.1:11266582-11268247 GCF_000951035.1 Colobus angolensis palliatus
GGACTCACCGGAAAATGCAGTGGGCGGCGGTCAGCACCCACTGGGGGTGGATGAGGGAGCCCCCGCAGATGTGCACCCAGGAGGCCCAGTGGTAGCTGTAGATCCTCAGGCTGACCTGCCACGGCCACTTCCCCTGGGGGGCGTTGTGGCCCCCCACGATGCCCACCAGGTCATTCTCGGGGACGGGCGCTGGGAACAACCAAAGGAGGTCAGGGAGCCCCCCTCCTGCAATGCCAGGAGCTTCCAGGTCCTGTCGACAAGGGGGTCAGCTCTCTGTCCTAGCCCAGTCCCTGAGGTCCAGTGTGGGACGGGGCCGGGACTCACCCGGGGTCTCGGGCATGGAGCCCCCCAGGCAGGGGAGGACCAGGAACAGCAGCCACAGCATCTGCGCAGGGAGAAGAGGGCTGGGTGGGAACAGCCGGGCAGGACCCGGGTCTGGAAGCTACAGATGGCTGCCGGTGGTCAGGGTCCTCACCGTGCTCTGTGGCCACAGCTGCCCTCCTGGACCCGCCCGGAGCTGCTTTATCTTCCTTGCAAAGGAAGTGGGTGGGGCTCGGTCACACCTTCCTCCCCCCCCAGGTGGGGGAAGTAGCTCCAAGCCCGGGCTGTGACCAGGCTGACCATGAGGACAGGGGCCACCCCCAGCCCCTCGCATCCCCTCTGCTGGGCCAACAAGGGCCCCGCACCCGAGTTCCTGTCTACACCAGTGGCTCCCACCAGGGACATTTGTGGTTGTCAGGGATATGGGGATACCACCCACATTTAGTGGGAAGAGGCCGGGGTTGGGGGGCTAAATGTACACGGTGCACAGGATGGCCCCACTGCAGAGGATCCCTGGCTCCAAATGCCCACAGTGCCTGGGTTGTCGCCATGCTGCCCATTCTCATGGCCAGTGCTCCAGAGGCCAAGGAAGCACCTGGGCCTCAGAGGAGAAACTGCCTGGTAACTGGCTCTCCCTCAGCCTCTCCTGCCACCCGGGACAGGATGGGCACTTGTACCCACCTCCACGGGTGCAAAAGCATCAGCCAGAGGGCTCGTCAGAGGCGCTTGGACCTAGGGCCAGGGGACCCGCCTGCTCCGTGGTGGCCACCCCAGGCTCAGGCTCCAGCCCTTGGAGGGAGTTTGCAGAGTCCACACAGGCAGAGCTTCTGGATGGGCTCCAGGAACCTATTTTAATCCAATACAAACCTCAGATTGCAGGAGGGGTGCACCCTGCTCTGGAGAGGGGCCATCACCTACTGGGATTCTCAGAGGGTGGGGAGTTGCATTCTCAGGCCAGGGCCCAGCCTCCTAGGCCCCAGCCTCCCACTGCTGTGCCTCGGGGCCCCGGCAGCAAATGCCTGTTTCAGCCCAGGTGGCAGACACGTTCTGGGGCCGACAGGGGCAGCAGAGGCCGAGGCCCAACCCTACAGCCTCTCCTCCAGGAATCTTGCTTTGCCATGAGATTGTAACGGGGGTGATCGTGGGGGTGTGGGAACACAAGGGAGCACTGTCAATGGGTGGGGGTGTGTGCCTGTGTGTGTGCACGTGTGGGTGTGGGTGTGTTCGCATGCCTGTGCATGTGTGTGTGCATACGTGTGTGGGCATGGGGTATGTGCATGCGTGAGTGTGTTCATGTATGTGTGTGCATGTGTGTGAGCTTGTGAGTGTGCATGTGTGTGAGTG
>NW_012119487.1:11269496-11270476 GCF_000951035.1 Colobus angolensis palliatus
GTGTGCATGACTGTGGTTGCCAGCATGTGTGCACTTGTGCACGTGTGTGTGCCTACGTGTATGTGTGCATGCGTGTGTGTCTGCATGTATGAGTGTGTGCATGCATGTGAATATGAATGAGCGTGTGTGTGTGTCTGCATGTCCTCCAGCTGGAGAAAATCCAGTCCTTTCCGTGCTACCAGCAACTTCCTGGTGGTGCCTCAGGATTCCCCAGAGGCTGAGGGAGTGGGTCCTGAGGCTGGGCCTGCAGCTGTGAAATCCTCTGCAGCCAGACTTCCACCTGCATGCTCAACTCTGGACCTCCCCGCATGGGGAGGAGAGAAGCCCCAGGCTGCCTGGGATGGGCTCTCAGCAGCCTGTGCCCCTCCCTCCTGGCCACGTTCACCCGTCATGGGCCAGGACCTCTGGCTCTGTATCTTGGTAGCAGTCGCACCCCTCACTCCCAGAGCGCTTGACCCACGCCCACTTCAAGGTTCTACCCACGCCCATGGAACGGGCAGCTCCACCTGAAGACGCAAGAAGGAGACAGGAGAGCAGCTGGAGGACGGGAGGCCTGGGAGGCCTGGCCGGCCTGGCCAGGTGAGGCCAGGAGAGGCTGATGGGAGGGAAGCTCGGGTCTGGATCACCTGGGTTCCGTGTTTAGACTCAGAGGGCCGAGGAGAAGAGAGGATGGCTGCTTAGCCCGGCGGCTTTCTTGGTGATTTCTCTCCCTCCCAGGACACCAGGATAATGTGGCAGCTGCATCACAGTGCAGGACCTTCCTGGGCCCCCAGCCAGCTACCAGGAGGCAGGGTCCAGGAGGCCCAGGTAAGGCGGGGACGGCACCAGCCCCGAACCAGCCAAGATCCGCAAAGCGCAGCCAGTCTGAGGGCCGCGGGGCAAGCTTGGCCAGGGCCTCCAGGGAGGCCTGGAGCCTGCAGACAGGGATCCTGGACTGCGGGGGATAGGCGGGAGAGGCCGAGGAGTCCTTGGGCCCCAGC
>NW_012119487.1:11271341-11272329 GCF_000951035.1 Colobus angolensis palliatus
CCGCTGAGTCCAGGCTGGGTGAGCCAAGCTCGCCTGGGAGAGGCCCAGGAGCCCTCGGGCCCCGCTGAGTCCAGGCTGGGTGAGCCAAGCTCGCCCTGTGCGGAGGCCAGAACGTCGCATTCTCACTAGATGCAGGTGACACTTTACTTTTATCTTTTATTCGGTGCTTTATACTTGGAATCAGGTGTGAGGTCGACGAAAATTGGGCATTGTTGTGTGGAGAAGGTTCTAGAAGTTGCCCAGTGCTGTGTCTGCACAGGGAGGCTCCTACAGGACGTGCAGGTGAAGGAGGGAAATACCTCCGGGGACGGGAGCCAGGTGCCGTGGTAAGGTGAAGTGCATTTGCCGAAAACGTACATTCAAGCCTGAGGCCCGGGACCTGTGAACGTGACTTTATAGGGAAATTGGTTTTTGCAGATGTAATTAATTACGTAATTAAGGATGTCAAGAAGAGATCATCCTGGAATTAGGGTGGGCCCTAAATCCAATGACAGGCATCCTTGTAAGAGAAAGGAGAAGGGGGTTGAGACCTAGAGTGGTGGAGGAAGGCCGGGGGAGACAGGCAGGGATGGAAGTGATGTGGTCACAAGCCAAGGACAGCCAGCAACGCCGGACACGAAGAGACGGGCACGGAGCGGCCCCTCCCTCCAAGCCTCTGGAGCAGGCAGCCCTGCTGACACTCTAGGATTCAGAGAGAATAAGACTCTGCCCCTCAGTTTGCAGCACTTTGTGCAGCAGCCCCAGGACACTGATATACGTGACGAGAGATGGGGTGCAGGCTGCTCACCGTGGCTCATGCCTGTCATCTCAGCACTTTGGGAAGCTGAGGCAGGCAGATAACTTGAGGTCAGGAGTTTGAGACCAGTCTGCCCCAACATGGCGAAACCCTGTCTCTACTAAAAATACAAAAATTACCTGAGCATGGTGGCATGCACCTGTAATCCCAGCTACTTGGGAGGCTGAGGCAGGAGAATCGCTTGAACCTGGG
>NW_012119487.1:11276244-11278961 GCF_000951035.1 Colobus angolensis palliatus
AACATCACTGGAAATTGGGATGGGCTGGAATCAAGCCCCGGGAACCACAGTGGAGCCCAGTGAGGAGCTGACTCCGGTTGGGGGCAGGTGGAATGTTGGGACCAGCGTGGGAGTGGTTTTCGGTCCCTGGGCCAATGACAGCTTCGTCGCCGTTTCTGGTGGGAAGGGCTCCCTTCCTTGTTACTTTTTCCTCACATGGTCTTGGATACGGTGGCCCTTTCTCTTCTGAAATCAGGAGACTTCCTATTGTGCTTTCAACTTAAATCCAACAAAATCTCTGTCTTTCTTTCACCGCCACAGCTGGTGTGGAGGGAAAACTAAACCAAGGGTTTTGGTGTCTTCCCGGCCAGCAAGACGAATATGTCTAGATGACACTCCCGTCGGGGAGCTCACGTGTAGGAGGTCCATGAGGATAGGCAGTAGGTGAATCTTCAGAAGTTAGTGGGTAAATTTCATTTCTGATGACAAGTTTTGCTTAGAGCTTTAAATGAACAAAAGCAATTTTCTTCAATAGACATTGGAGCCAATACAATTATTGATAAAAACTTTTTTTTTTTTTTTTTTGGACACAGGGCTTTGCTCTGTTGCCCAGGCTGGAGTGCAATGGCAAGATCTTGGCTCACTACAGCCTGAAATTCCTAGGCTCAAATGATCCTCCTGCCTCAGCCTCCTGAGTAACTGGGACTACAGGGTGCACGCCACCATGCCTGGCTAATTTTTGTATTTTTTGTAGAGATGGGGTCTTGCTGTGTTGCCCAGGCTCTGCATGGCTTAAAACAAATGTATTTATAGAGATAGACTCACTGTGTTGCCCAGGCTGGTCTTGAATGCTTTGGCTCCATCCATGCTCCTGCCTCAGCCTCCCAAAGTGCTGGGATTACAGGCATGACCACCGCGCCCAGCCGAGAAGCCCTGTGTATGGCCAGCTGTTGGTGTTGCACTGACGTGAGTCTGCTGCCTCGCTGTGCTTGTGCCCCTGACACTGTCTGCAGGTGACCTTGGATGGTTTATGAAGACCACCGCATTGCGGGCAGATGCTGCAGCCCCTTCCTTTCCAGTCCTGACACTGCTTGTCCCTTTTTCTTTGGTTTTTGTTTCATTTTGTTTTTCTGTTTTTGTTTGTTTGAGACAGAGCCTCACTCTTCACATTCCAGCCCAGGCTGGAATGCAGTGGCACGATCTTGGCTCACCGTAACCTCCACTCCACTGGGTTCAAGCGATTCTCCTGCCTCAGCCTCCCAAGTAGCTGGGATTACAGGCATGGGCCACCACACCCGTCTAATTTTCATATTTTTAGTAGAGGCGGGGTTTTACCATGTTGGCCAGGCTGATCTCAAACCCCTGACCTCAGGTGATCTGCCTGCCTCGGCCTCCCGAGTAGCTGGGATGACAGGCGTGAGGCGCTGCACCCAGCCTGTTTCTCTTCGTGTATGTGCTGCCTGGGGCTGCCTGCACTGAGCTGGGCAGAAGGAGGGGTGGTGGTCCCTACCTGTCCGTCATTCACAGGAGGGGCTTCCCACGGTCCCCTGTTGAGTAGGACGTTTGCTGTGGGCTTGGATGAGATCCCCCCCAAATTTGCTAAGAGTTTTATTGCAGTTGGTGGTTGAATTTATCAATCAAAAGAATCAGGTGCTTATCGATCAGATTATCAAAGGTGGTTTATCTCTGCTCCGTTAATTGGCAAATTAGACGGTTAGTTTTCCAAGCGTTAAACCAACCTGATTTAGACCTGATTAGGTTTTCCTGTAATTCTGAGTACATTTTTCTGAGTCAGCTTGTTAATGAATTGGGGGGATGTTTGAATCAGTGTTCTTAAGTGAATTCGGTCTGAAGTTTTCCTGTGTTCTATTAGTCCAGGCTTGTCCTGCAGGTGACACTCATCAAATCTGATTGGCCTCTTTTTTCTAGTCTCTGGAAGAGTTTCTTTGAAATGGTGATTATTTGTTCCTTGAAGATTAGTATAAGTCTCACATAAAACCATGCAAGATAGATATATACACCACTATGTACCCACAAAAATTTAAAAATAAAAAAATTGAAAGAATTGGCCAGGTGCAGTGGCTCACACCTGTAATTCCAATACGCTGGGAAGCTGAGTGTGTGAGGATTGCTTGAGCCGAGAAGTATGAGACCAGACTGAGAAACATAGTGAGACCCGGTCTCTACCAAAAATTTAAATATTAGCTGGACATGGCGGCGTGGCCCAGAGTGTCATGAGATGAGGCTCGGAGCACACGTGGTAGACATGGGGAGCGGACGGATCCTGGGCCTTCCTGGCAGAGCAGTGGGAAGAATGCAGTGGCAGATGCCCTCAGCCTGTCCCTGTGGGGCGTGGCTCTACCCAGAGGCTGTCCAGAGGCTGTCAGACCCAGCAGAGGGCGGGTCACAGCGTTGAGATGACCCAGGGACAGGCACAGGACACCTCCAGGGACCTGCATCCTCTATGAGCAGGGGGGACAACATCAGTGAGATGCCCATCCCTCATCAGGGTGGCCCCTTTGTCCCTGTGACAGGGCCCGGGAACAGCCATCCTGTAGCAGGTGACATGGGTGAGGGTGTTGGGGATGGCCATTGTGTAGCAGGTGACGTGGGTGAGGGTGCTGGGGATGGCCATCGTGTAGCAGGTGACATTTGTGAGGGTGCTGGGGATGGCCATCGTGTAGCAGGTGACATTTGTGAGGGTGCTGGGGATGGCCATCATGTAGCAGGTGACATTT
>NW_012119487.1:11280033-11281665 GCF_000951035.1 Colobus angolensis palliatus
ACGCCATCGTGTAGCAGGTGATGTGAGTGAAGGCCTGGGGACAGCCATTGTGTAGTAGGTGATGTGGGTGAAGGGCCTGCAGACCCACTCCTGGCCCTGGCCCAGGTCTTTGGGCCTCTGGACGGTTGGCACACTGCCAACTGCCACAGCATCCACCTGGTTCTGGCTCCCACTGCAATGTTGCAAAAGGACCTGTGGGTAGTGGGTTCTGTGCTGTTGCCCAGGCTGCATCCTGCCTTAGGCACGGGGCCGTCACCACAGTTCTGATCCATCCCTGATCTGCCCCCCGCACCCCAGTGTCTGAATACGGAGGCCCCTCCTCTCTATCGGGGAGCCCAGGCATCCAGCCCTTGCCCTGTGTGGTTCTCTCCGGGTGCCGTGGGAGAAACCTGCCAGGAGAGACAAGATCCCTGCTGCTTTATTCACAGTGTGAAGCCAGAAGGGACCAGACTCAGACCCCGCTCCCGGGCCAGCTTCTCCGTGAAGCCCCTTTCTCCAGCAGGAGAATGTGGCTGCCCCTTTGGGTGCTCAGGGGCCTTCTCAGCCTCACCTGGCCCTTACCTTGGGGGTGGGGGGTACAAGAGAAAGGAGAATGAAGACTTCCCCATCTCAGGTTGAGGATGCCTGGTGCCTGTCACAGCCCAGCAGCCTCCCCGACCCAGCGCGGGTCCCAGAGCTTCTGCCTGGTGCCTGTCACAGCCCAGCAGCCTCCCCGACCCAGCGCGGGTCCCAGAGCTTCTGCCTGGTGCCCTGTCACAGCCCAGCAGCCTCCCCGACCCAGTGCGGGTCTCAGAGCTTCTGCGAGGTGGGCACAGGGCGGCCATATGGGAAGTCTCAGTGCTAAATGTTCCAATGCCCCTGGGCAAACAGTGGCACGGCAACTACAGATGTAAACCTTGCTTTGGTTTCCCCAGAAGCCTCTCGTGCGGCACCCTGGAGATGCCATGAGCACTGGGCAGGGCTGCAGGTGCCAGTTATTTCTCTCAGGGGTGGAGGAGTTGCCCAGGGGTTCAGAAGAGCTCCAATGGGAGGGGACTGAGAAGGAACTTACAGAAGAACCCCCCCTCCAAAAAAAAAAAAGCCCAAGGGATCATCAGGGCATCCCAGGAAGCAGCGAGGCAGCCTGGGGCCACAGCAGGGTCTGGGATGAGCAACTCTGGGTGGGGACAGGGGGAGGTTGTAGGGGTGGACTTTGCTTTGTCTGCTGCTTATCTGAGGGAAGGGAATCTGCCCCAGGCCAGGCACCCCAAACCCCTGCAATAATGGCATGGACCTAGAAAAAGGGAGGGGGGAGAGAGGGAGGGAGGGGTGGATTAGATGGGTGGGTGGACGGACAGATGGATAGATGGACAAGTGGATAGATTAGTGGGTAGGTGGGTAGATGGGTTGATGGATAGATCAATAGATAGGTAGATGGATGAGTAGATGGCTGGATGGATGGATGGACGGATGGATGGATTAGTGGATGGGTGGGTGGATAGATCAATAGATAGGTGGGTGGATGGGTGGATGGATGGATGGATGGATTAGTGGGTGGGTGGGTGGATGGGTGGATGGATAGATCAATAGATATGTGGATGGATGAGTGGATGGATGGATGGATGGATGGATGGATGGATGGATGGATGGATG
>NW_012119487.1:11281840-11283380 GCF_000951035.1 Colobus angolensis palliatus
AATTCATGGTTGGATGAGTGGATGGATTTAGTGGGTAGATAGATGGTAGATGGATGAAATTTGGTGATGAGGCTGACCTGTACTTTTAGTGGAGGGCTGGGCTGGGAACTGGGCCCCAAGAGAAGAGTCATCACTGAGAATATTTCCCCTGCTCTTGCCACCCATCCATCATTTCCCGCCACCACCAATGAATGCCTGGTCTGGAGCAGCCATTTCTACAGCCCGACCGTCCAGAGCGGATGCACCCGCATCAGGAAGTCCCCAGTCCCTGCCCCGCTAGCCGCACCCACACTCAGGAACACACTGGCCACTTTCTGGTTTGCTTTACTAACAGTTTAATGAGACGAGACACTGCAAACTGGCTCCAGGACTTCCATCCCTAACCTCACCCCCATTCAAAGCACCTTCCATGCCTCCTCCTCCCAGTGTGAGGGAGGAAGGTGCAGGTCTGAAAAGGTGGAGGAAAGTGAGGACCATGTGGGATGGAGGAGCAGAGAAGGTGGGTGCTGGAAGGAGCAGGGAGCGGAGGGGCTAAGACGAGGAAGGAGCTGGATTTTAGGGAGCTGGGAGGGGCCCCGGGCTTAGAGGTGCATTTGCTGCAGGATCCAGGGCACATAGGTCTGGACACGTGTGTAGATGCCAATGCTGGGCCGATGACGGTAAAATCCCCAGCTCACCACTCCCGCCTGGAGCCAGGTACCTTTCTTCTTGCAGACCAGGGGGCCGCCTGAGTCACCCTGTGGAGAAAGAAGGCCCAGCTTGACCAGAGACCCAGGACCCTGCTCATCCCGGTCCAGCCTCAGAACCGCAGACAGGAAAAGAGATGGCAGGAGAGAGGTGCCAGGTCTCACCTTCCAGGTGCGGCGGCCCGGGCAGCCGGCACAGATCATGTCGTCCTGGATGAACTTTCTGTCTCCAGCACCAGGAAAAGCATCGTGGATCTGCTGCTCACCGTCTGCATTGCTCAGTGCGGGGACCTTCACCTGCTGCAGGCGGTAAGGAGGCGGCAGCATATCTGCGGAAACCAATCATGGGTGTCAGGAGAGGCTCAGGACGGGCCCCCAACCAGCACCATGGCAGGACCCCTCCCCACCCCGAGACTCAGCTCAGGACCTGGGATGCTCAGCCTACATGGCCCAAGGTGGAGTCAAAGGGGAGAACCTCTAAAGCTGCAAGAACCCAGAATGGAAATGCCAGAGTGGACTACAGTGGCATAATCATAGCTCCTTGCAGCCTCCGCCTCCCAGGCTCCAGCAACGCTCAAGCGATCCTCCAGCCTCACCTTCCAAGTAGCTGGGACCACAGGCATGCATCACCATGCCCCGCTAATTTTTTTTTTTTTAAGGTGGAGTCTTGCCCTGTCACCCAGGCTGAAGTGCAGTGGCGCAATCTCAGCTTACAGCAATCTTTGCCTCCCAGGCTCAAGCGATTCTCCTGCCTCAGCCTCCTGAGTAGCTGGGATAATAGGTGCCCACGACCATGCCTGGCTAATTTTTGTGTTTTTAGTAGAGTCAGGGTTTCACCATGTTGGCCAGGCTGG
>NW_012119487.1:11283669-11284498 GCF_000951035.1 Colobus angolensis palliatus
CAATTAAATTGGGAGAAAAGGGAGATGGGACCCTACACACATATTCTAGCAAAGGGAGGCGGGACCCACGCGCGCACTCTAGAAAAGGGAGGCGGGACCTACCGGCACACTCTAGCGAAGGGAGGCGGGACCCACGCGCGTACTCTAGCTAAGGGAGCCGGGACCTACGCCCCCACTCTAGAAAAGGGAGGCGGGACCCACGCGTGCACTCTAGCTAAAGGAGGCAGGACCTACGCCCCCTCTCTAGAAAAGGGAGGCGGGACCCACGCGTGCACTCTAGCGAAGGGAGGCGGGACCCACGCGCGCACTCTAGCGAAGGGAGGCGGGATCTGCGCGCGCACTCTAGAAAAGGGAGGCGAGACCTATGCGCTCTAGAACAGCACCAGGTATTGCCTTTCAAAGAACAGAGGCCCAAAGCAGGAAAGGAAGAAAGCCTCAGGGTCTCTGAAACCTTCAGTAGAGGGATGGACAGATGGGTAAATTCGTGCCCTCTTTGAACCCATTTTCTTTTCCACAAAATGAAGAAAATGTCTTGCAACGAGAATACGCATAAACTACGTGTTCTATACACACATGCACAGCACGGTCGCTGCCTCCTCACACCCACTCCAAAGGCTCATGTTTCTTTCCTCCCTCTGTTTTATGAGCTTGTATCCCTAGGGCAGCTCACCTGAACCCTGCACCCCAACCCTAGCAAGAGAGACCCCAGAATGTGCAAACCAAGGGGTAGTCTTTCATGAGCCTCCCAGGACCCCCACGTGTGCCCGCCCTGCGTCTCTCTGGTTCTCACCGAACAAGCTGACCTTGCCCCAGCCTGTGGTCCAGCAGT
>NW_012119487.1:11285043-11292221 GCF_000951035.1 Colobus angolensis palliatus
GGTCAGCACCCACTGGGGGTGGATGAGGGAGCCCCCGCAGATGTGCACCCAGGAGGCCCAGTGGTAGCTGTAGATCCTCAGGCTGACCTGCCACGGCCACTTCCCCTGGGGGGCGTTGTGGCCCCCCACGATGCCCACCAGCTCATTCTCGGGGACGGGCACTGGGAGCACTGGGAGGAGGTCAGGGAACCTGGTCTCTGCCACCCAAGCCTCACCCTGCGCCTGCCCTTGGGAGAAGCCAGTCTGTGCACGTGTGCCCTGGATCCTGGGGACAGAGGTGGCAGCGCCCCTGGGAAGGGAGGGCTGTGTGGGGTCGGGACTCACCTGGGCTCCCCGCGCTGCAGTTCCCCAGGGAGGAGATGGCCAGGAACAGCAGCAGCAGCATCTGCAGGGACAGGGCGTGGGGTGTGGGCTGGGGGCTCAGACCTGGGGTCAAGGGAATGGGTGTGGGGTGTGGGCTAGGGGCTCAGACTTGGGGTCAGGGGTGGAGGGTGTGGGGTGTGGGCTGGGGACTCAGAAGTGGGATTAGGGGTGGAGGGTGTGGGGTGTGGGCTGGGGACTCAGAAGTGGGATTAGGGGTGGAGGGTGTGGGGTGTGGGCTGGGGGCTCAGACCCGGGATCAGGGGAGAGGGTGTGGGGTGCGAGCTGGGGTCTCAGACCCGGGGTCAGGGGTGGAGGGTGTGGGGTGCAGGCTGGGGGCTCAGACCTGGGATCAGGGGAGAGGGCATGGGGTGTGGCCTGGGGGCCTGGAACCGCCTGCAGGCATTGGGGAGGGATGGCGCCCTTACCATGCCAGGACTCAGCAGCTCTCTTCCCCGGCCCGTTGGAGCCTCTTTATCCTCAGGCACAGGAGGAGGGCAGCAGGAGGGTGGGGCCCTGCGGTGGCGTCAGGTCCAGGAGGCGTCTCTTCACCCCCTCCTCCTCTCTGTCTCCCACCCACACTCCCAGTCTCCACCCACCCCGCAGCCTGGGCTGGCAGGACAGGGGTAAGAGGAGAGGGTGAGGGCAGAGTGCGGCTGGGGCGGTGCTGGGGCCCTCCGGTCTGCCTGTTCCTCCAAGAGGGCGCCACAGCATCACACAGCTGGTTCCGAGGGCCAGGTCCTTGGAAAAAACTCAGATCTGGAGCTCAGGAAGGAGCCCGAGGCAGCGGCAAGCCTCTGCCTCCCACCATGGGGTCCCCAGGACAGTTTCCAGCAGTTCACGTACTGCAGCACCCCATGAAGGCGAGGGGTGGCCCCGTGAGGAGGTGCGGCTCGCTCCCAGGACAGGGGCCACAGGCCCAGCAGACTGTCCAAGGAAGGTGCCCACTGTGACGGTGCCCACCACAACTGGCCAAGCCCACTCTGGCCAGATGTCCTCCAGCCGACTCCCCCTGGGGTCTGCATGTGGAGACGCCTCCATGGTGGGTGTGGTTGGGGTGAGGTCCTCCGTCCTCAGAGAGGCCTTTGGGACACAACTGAGTCGGGGTCTGGCTCTGTCGCCCAGGCTGGAGTGTAGTGGCATGAACACAGACCACTGCAGCCTCCACTTCGTGGGCTCAAGCAATCCTCCCACTCAGCTCTCCCAAGGAGCTGGGACCAGCGGAGCGCTATGCCCCAGAGACAGGAGAGACACCCATGCAGTGCTGACCGGAGGGGCCCAGGGGCAGAAATGCTGCCCTGGACATGCCGCGGCTGCACCCTGGGTCTCGGGCAAGAGCTTCGGAGGTGTGGCGGCGCCTCACTAGAGCCGTGGTTCTCCCAGGGGGCACGGGGCTTCGAGGACGGTGCCAGGACCGGCAACCCCAGAGGCCGCCAGAAAGGCAGGGAGGGAAGGGACGGCGAGGAGAGAGATAGGGAAGAGGGAGGGAGGACCCGGGAGAATAGTGGGATGCGGCTGTCCAGTGTTGGAGGACTCGGGGTGCCCCACATCCTGCAGCCCGGGCCATCTGTCCCCAGCCTCGGTGAAAGCTGCTCCTCCTCTGGGACCCCTCCACCAAGAGGTCACAGGCACCGAGAGGAAGGCCTGGCGGCTCCAGGCCCCTCCCTCCCCCAGTGGGTGCTGGGACCCCAGTCAGAGCTAATGAAAGGGGCCTCGGGGGCTCACATCCTGCCCAGAGTGTAGGGAGCCTGACCCCCATGCTCTTTGAGGCCCCACGGTCCCTACTCCTCCCTCCCTCTCTGGCCAGGGCCCCCACCTGCTCCCCCACTTCTTCCTAAATCCCTTTCTCCAGTCTTAAGCCTTAAACCCCTCCCCAATCTCTGCGTGCCCCCACCCCTGCAGCACACCTCGGGCTTCCCAAGTTGGAGGTGCGTGTAGTTGGGGTGGCCAGTTGGCACTAAAAGCCAGAAGTTCCTCTGCCAGAGGTGAGGAGGTCAGAGGTCCCCCGGGCCCTGCCTGTCAGGCGGATGGACAGACGATCCCATCTGATGATCACAGCCACGGCAGGGCGGCGAGCCTGAGAGCGTCAGGCACCCAGGGGGACCCTCCTGCTGAGGGCCGGGGGCAGAGGCAGCCACTCTCGGCCCCCCCCACCCCCGCCCCATCCATCTCAGGGCGAGGCTGTCCTGCCCCAGCCTGGGGGGCGGCGGGGGAGCTGACGAGGCAGCCAACCAGCCAGAGCTGGAGAGAAGGCGCCACGGTGTTTTCCCGGCATTTCTTCACTGAACTTTCTCAGCCGTTTCCCCGCAGACCCCTGATAACAGAAAGCCGATCTGATGCCCAGTCTGGGGACGTTCAGGTCCACTCAGGGTCAAGGGCCCTGTGGCCCATGCAGGCCCCCTGGGGTCCCAGGAAGCCTGGGCTCTGGGAAGAATCCGGAATCCTGGTGGGGCCAGGAGGGGGTGCAGAGAGACCCCCGAGGAAGCTGTCCTCAGGCCCCTATCGTGGAGGAGATCCTGGGAGGGGGGTGGATCCCCTGCTTCCGAGGGGCCCGGGGAGCAGGAGGGGCAGGGCCTCCCTGTGGCTCCAGGAAGCCCATGTGGTGGGGTGCTCCCGTCTCCCCCAGAGTTGGGGATGGACAGTGTTGGTCCCAGATAAGTGGGAGTGGCCACAGCTCACCAGCAGGGGCTTTGGGACCACATGGCCTCGTGGTGCCCAGGCTGTGGCTGTGGCTGTGACGGGGCCACTGTGTCCTGTTCGGGGTCTTAAGGGCAACCATGGGGACCCACACCCACAGCGGCTCCTCTGCCTGGAGAGGAGGGGTGAGGGAACAGCTGCTCAGGGGCAGAGCTGAGGTCCCCCAAATTCCAGGGCAGCCAGCTCCGCAGACACCCCACAGTTCAGGGAGGCTGTGTCCTCAGCTGATCCCGAGACTCCGGGAGATCCAAGGATGAGACCCGGCCGAGGCAGCAGGCTCAGGCTGCTGGCCCCGCAGTGCGGCTCCGTGTCAGAACTGGGGTGCAGCGAGGCTGGGTTTGATGTCACAGATTTAGGGGAATGTCCCAACCAGGGACGGGTGTTGGGGAGAGAACAGGTAGCTCATCCCTGGGCTGTGGGAACCTGCGGGGAAGGCTGAGCCGCTCAGGGAGCTCAGGCACCGCCTCTGGGAAGCGGAGCCCTCCCAGAATGGGGCAGGAACCACATTGCCTCCCCGTGGGCCCCCGACCTGGCCTGAAGGTGCGGTCCCTCCAGGTTGGCCACGAGCCCTCCAGAACCTTGGGATGTGTGCCGGGAAGTCCCACCGCGGCCCAGGACGCATCAGAGAATCAGAGACACGGAGGCTGCTGTTCACACAGTTTAATAGCATGAGAGACCCAGGCAGGAGGCAAGGTCCCTGGGTGCGTCCTCCCCTCCCCCACATCCACGGCACACCAGCTTCTGAGCCTCCCCTGCCGCTGTGTCTTCACCCCCAGGTCAGGGAAGCACTTCGGGGTAAAGGCAGGGTGGACAGGAACAGGATCTGGAGGCGGGAAGGGGAGCAGAGGGGAGGCCCGGCAGGGATGGCAGGAGGGCACGTCAGCTCCCCAGCTCTTAAAGCCTCCTCAGCGCTCCAGCGGGACGTGCTGGCGGACCCAGGAGGAATAGGTCATCACCCGGGTGTAGACACCAGGGTAGTCCCCGTGCCTGGAGGCCACACCCCAGCTCAGCACGCCAACCTGGAGCCAGGTGTCCAGCCAGTAACAGACCAGGGGGGCCCCAGCATCACCCTGTATGAGGAGGACACAGTCAGGGGACAGCCCCACGGCAAGGCAGCTCCCACGGCCGACACCGAGGGCAGAGGGCGGGGCCAGGGTCTCACCCGGGAGGAGCCCTGCCCCTTCCTCCCTGCACACAGCATGTCAGCCTTGATGACGGTGTCCTGGCCATGGGCAACGGGGCCTTTGTGATACATCCTCTCGCGAGCTCGGGTCCTCACGATGGGGACTTTGGCCTCCTGCAGGTGGGGGGCTGGGGGCAGCGGCGCTGTGGGGAGGGAGTGGGTGAGCATGGCTGGTCCTGGGGGGCTCGGGCCCTCCATCCATCTGCCAGGGAGCCTGGGCCTGGCAGCCCCTTTTGGGCTCATGTTCCCGCTCAGCAGAAACAACACACTCAGGCTCCAATGGAAGCTGGGAGGGAATCGCAGGGCTTCAGTGCTATAGAACATGACTTTCCCAAAATTAAAGACCACAGCGCCAACAAATAAGATAAAAAGCTATCTAGAAAATAAGCAACAGCCACACTGAAGCCTTGGGTCACCCTGAGAGCTGCGCCTTCTGGCTTTTGGAAGATCTCGCTACTTTATTACCAGTCAAGAAGAAAAGTTGCAACATTCTGGACCTGGAGATAGCCAGTGAGACACCTGCAGCCGGGAAGTCCTCCTGGAAGGGAGCCTCAAACCCAGACTTTTTTTTTTTTTTTTTTTTTTTTGAGGCGGAGTCTCGCTCTTGCCCAGGATGGAGTACAGTGGCGTGATCACAGCTCTCTGCAGCCTTGACCACCTGGGCTTAAGCGATCCTCCCACCTCAGCCTCCCCAGTCGCTAGGAATACAGGCGCTCCCACTATGCCCTGCTATTTTTTTTTTTTTTTTCTTAGAAACAGGGTCTTGCTATTTTGCTCAGGCTGGTCTGGGACTCCTGAGCTCAAGTCATCCTCCTGTCTGGACCTCCCAAAGCGCTGGGATTATGAGTGTGAACCAGTGCACCTGGCTGCCAGATGGCTTTGAGAGAATAAGCCGGAACTGGCTGTGGCAGGGTCCTGTGATTCCGGGGAGCAGCGAGGTGCAGTGGCCTGTCTTTGACAACCGCCAGAAAGAGGGTTTTTGGGAAGAGAAACCACATCGTGAAGTTGTCATCATCATACATAAGTCCCAGAGGAAAACGCTCACAACGCCGGTTCTTCAGGGGGACCGAGGGGCCGAGTCCAGCACACGATTCCCCTGCAGTTACCAGGGTCGGAACCACGAGCAGCCAATGACACAGGCCAGGTCGGCAATAGCAGGCCCGGGAGCCAAGGCTGAGGGGAGCCTCTCTGAGAAGCACAGCGTGGCTCTGTGACCCTGGGCACGCCCTTCCCCCTCCCCAGCCTGTTTCCCGACCTCAACGCCGGGTGTGTGGACAAAGGCAGTTCTCAGAACAAGCTCAGAATCTAGAGATGAACAGCCCAAGAGCACAGGGCCAGGAAGTGAAACAGGAGCCACTGTCCCCCTAGGATCTTCATCGGAAAAGTACAGACACAGACCATGCCTGGGCTGCGAGGCCAGAGAGCCACGTGCTGAATGAAGGCCACGGCCCTGGGTACGAATCCTTGGCCAGCCCCTGGGAGTCCTGCCATCCAGATGCATCACTCGCTTTGACAACTGCAAACCGAGGCCAGGCACAGTGGCTCATGTCTATCATCCCGGCACTTTGGGAGGCCAAGGCAGGTGAATTACCTGAGGTCAGGAGTTCGAGACCAGCCTGGCCAACATGGCAAAACCCCGTCTCTACTAAAAATACAAAAAATTAGCCGGGCGTGGTGGTGCGCGCCTGTGGTCCCAGCTACTTGGGAGGCTGAGGCAGGAGAATTGCTTGAACTCTCTGCAGGCAGAGGTTGCAGTGAGCCGAGATTGCGCCACTGCACTCCAGCCTTGGGGACAGAGCAAGACTCCGTCTCAAAAAAAAAAAAAAGACAATTGCAAACCGAGAAATGGTGTCCAGCTCCTGCAGCTGTCTCCAAGGTTTAAACAAGAGCTAAAGATGCCTCCTGGTGGGGAGGCCTGGAGCCCACCTGTGGCCTAGGCACACCGCCCCCCTCCCCTGATCTTACCAAGGGTCCCCCAGCCGGTCACCTCGCACTTCTTCCCCGGGAGGAGCATTAGTGAGTCGGGGGCCAGGGAGACTGGGTGGACGAGATCGGACAGCGTCACGGGGGTCTCCAGCTTCAGCAGGGCGATGTCTGCGCCCCCCCAGGCCGACAGGCTCATGTTGAACTTGGGGTGCAGGATGATCTGGGCCACCTTCGTCAGCTGGTCATGGCGATAGAGCGTCACTTGCCCAGTTTGGACCCTGTATGTCTGTGGCTCCCATGCGGCCCTGGGAGAGACCAGCTGCTTCTCAGGGCAGGGGGCCCCGGCCCCCAGTGCGGCAGAAATAACGTTCAGGGGCTCAAAGCTGGGACCTCGTGTTCCACAGGCTCAATACCACCCGGAACCTGAGCCTCCTCCTGCCCCAGGACACCGCCCCACCACACTGCAGGGCCCCTCGGCTTCCTTCCGCCCGCATCTCCCACCACAGGCCTTCGGGTGAGCCACTCACAGTGCCACACAGTGGGCCGCGGTCAGCACCCGCTGGGGGTGGATGAGGGAGCCCACGCAGCTGTGCCCCCCACTGGTCTTTCTCCTTGTTGAAGGTCCTGAGGCTGACCTGCCATGGCCACTTCCCGGGAGGGGCACGGTGGCCCCCTATGACGTGCGCCCACTCAGTCCCTGGGCTGAGATCTGGGGACGCGGCGAGAGGGGCTGTAAGAGGCCCAGGTGCCCTGCCCGGGGCCAGCATGGCCTCCCACACACAGTTTCCCAGAGCCCAGGATGAGCCAGTGGCTTCCAGGGGGTGCTCAGCACCCGCCCCACCGGAGCCAGTGCAGGCCTGGGGTTGGGGGCGGGTCCCAGGGCAGTGGGAGCAGTGGGTAAGGACTCACCCGGGAACACAGGCACGGAGCCCCCCAAGCGAGGCAGGGTCAGGAACAGCAGCCACAGCATCTGCAGGGTTAGGGGGAAGGCAGGGCTGGGTGAGCAAAGCTG
>NW_012119487.1:11297831-11299352 GCF_000951035.1 Colobus angolensis palliatus
CGGGAGCTGACACTGGGCAGAAGCACCAGCTGTCGCCAAGGTTTATCCACGACACGGAAGGGAGATCAGCTCTCAAGCCTTCAGATTTTGAATTGCCGCATGGCTCCCAAAGTGACATTTGGCACTGATGGGAGGGACTGAAGTATTGGCGCAGGTCCCCCCAAACTGAGCTCTGCCTGAGATTCTGGGGCCTGCACGGAAGGCAGCCCAGGATGCTCTGTGGGTCTCACCTCCCGCAGGCTGCGCACAGACGGTGAGCGGGGAGGGAGTGGCTCTTCGGCCCTGACGTGGCCCCCGCCTGCCTTTCTGGACACCCTTGCTCTGCTGGCTCAGCAGCCCCAGCACCTGCTTCTGAGCTCTGGGTTCAAACAGAGATGAATCAGAGCGTCATCAACTGCACCGGCCGCCATGCTGCATCACTGCAGAGCCAAGGAGACGCACTCAACCCCACACAGCATGAGGCCGATGCAGCCCAAGACAGGGGGGCAGGACCCCATGGCCGATTCAGGACAGACAGCAGGCTCTTTCCACTAAAGTCATTTGTCCCAGAGGTTCCTGAGGGACACGGGGCCCGTGTGGGGCCTGGAGTCAGGTAGAAACCAGGCAGGTTACAGATGAGGCCCTGAGCTGTCCACCCCTCCCCACTGTGCTGTCCGCCACCCCCAGGGCCCTCTGCTTCCACCAGCAGCCCCCAAGAATCTCAGGCTCTGGGCATTCAGAGGCACCTCCCTGTGCCCCAGGCCAGGTGTCCAGGGTGACCAGCAGGACGTGTCACAGCCAGAAAATCCAGAGGTGCCCAGGGGACCCCTGCTTCCCAGGGAAGCTGTGGGCCCACAGAGCCCCTGTAGGAAGCATGTCTGGGGTTGGGACTCTGGAGTCACATTTGCAGAACACAAACCAGAGTGTCTTGACTTAGGACATTTGAAATCCAAAAAAGAGGAGTTTGTGCCAGAAGAGGAGGAGAACGTCTAGAGTTGGCTGGAAACACTGTCCAGGGGGAGGGGCCTGGAGCAGCGGGAGAAAGAACCGGGCCCCATGGGCACCAGGACCCTGCACCGTGCCAGCTGCTCTCAGGGCCACATCTGTGGGACCAGGAGGACCCTCGTGGTGGGTCAGGGCCCGGGGGTTCTAGGAGGAGGTGGCTCTGGAAAGCGGAGGGAAGGGGAAGTCCATCAGCCTGGGCCTGACGCTCCAACGCCAATGGCCCTGACAGACCTGTGCGCAGTGGGGGAGGGGGTGCAGCAGAAAGGAAGCTGTTGGCTCCCAGCCCTGGGGCCCATCCCTCTTCTCCTGCCTGGCCCGAGAGTGCCAGGACCCGGGCTCTGCAGCCAAGCCTGGCCACCCCACTCTGTGACCCCCAGCTGTTCCCACAGTCCAGACACACACCGCAGACCCGGAGTGGTTTCCACACTGTTTAATGGAGTCAAGTCACAAGAAGCCGTCTAGGATTTCGGGGATTCTGTTCCCACTCCCGACTCATCTCTGAGGGCCCCTCCCCTGCTCCCTGAGCCCCCTGCCGGC
>NW_012119487.1:11300487-11300795 GCF_000951035.1 Colobus angolensis palliatus
CTCAGCTGCCACTGGCAGAGTGGAGCTGGGAAACACCGGGTCTGGAGCGGCGGCCAAATCTGCCTGCCCAGAGCAAGTCCCCGTTGCTGACATCTGTCACAGAAATGTCCTATCCAAAACCTGGGCTTGCAAAGGGGTTCCCAGAAGCCACAGAGCGAGGGATTTTCCGCAAGACCCAGCCCCTCGTCCTCCCCAAAGAGCCTCGCTGACACACACGGTTGTCCGTAATGTCACCCCAGCCGGTCACCCAGCAGGTCTTCCCCGAGGGCACGTCCAGGGAGGCAGGTGGGAGCGAGACTGGGTGGACG
>NW_012119487.1:11301185-11301583 GCF_000951035.1 Colobus angolensis palliatus
CAGCTGCCCGACCTGCACCCTAAACGCACAGGCCTCCAACTCCTCCCTGGAGAGAGGAATGGGCACCTCTCAGAGAAAGGCTGGATGCTCAGGACCGGGGCTTTCCCTGAATCCCAAGAGGGGCCCCCGGCACACAGGACACCTGCCCGTCCCCACCCCAACTCCCACCCGCCGAGGGGACGGCAGGCTCCACTCACGGCTCAAGGCAGTGGGCGGCGGTCAGCACCCACTCTGGGTGGACGAGGGAACCCCCGCAGATGTGCTCCCACAGACCCTCCTTCATGCTGTAGAACCTCAGGCTGACCTGCCAGGGGTACCTCCTGGCCGAGACATCGCAGCCCCCGATGATGCCCACCAGCTCACGCCCCGCGCCGGGCTCTGGGGAGGCAAGGGAGGGG
>NW_012119487.1:11301633-11302716 GCF_000951035.1 Colobus angolensis palliatus
CCAGGAGGCGGAGCTTGCAGTGAGTCGAGATGGTGCCAGTGCACTCCAGCCTGGGAGACACAGCGAGACTCCGTCTCAAAAAAAAAAAAAATCACCGCCCTTGACTGGGGCTGTGGGGCCTGATGACCAGGGGAAGCACAGACCCCACGTTCCTCCACGGGGCAGGGGCGGGGCGGGAGGTGCAGGAGGACACGGATCATGTGCCGCCCTCCACGAGCCTGTCCTGTCAGTGAAGGAGAGTTTGGAGAGGCTGAAGGTGAGAGAAGAAAAGGCCCGTTCAGGGTGGCGCTGGTGCCTGTGACAGAGGGAAGCATCTCCGAGAACCACTGGAGGGCCTGCAGCTGGGGGCCTGAGCCCTAGCCCCACCCTCAGGAGTCCTGCTTGTCTGGGTACCAAGTGTGCCCCAAGGGTCTGGACACCCCAAACCACCAGAAAAAGGCTCCAGCACGGCCCCAAAGGACACACAGTTACTAACCAGAAATAGGCTCTAGGAAGCCCAGAACCCAGGCCAAAGGAGAGGGCTGTCAGAGGCCACGGGACTGGTGCGGACCTGGCCTTTCCAGGAACATGCTGTTACCCAGAACAGCCGGAATGGACCACGCCGTCTGCTGTGACGCCCTGCTTAGGGCGGGAGGCCCAGGAATGTGGCCAGGGATCTCAGGTCCACTGTGCTCCAAAGGACCCAGCAGAGTCCTCCAAGCAGGTGGAGAGAAGGAAGGCTCAGGGCACTACGGGGGTCCCAGGGACATGACCGTCCTGTCCAGTGAATCTCCAGGGTGAGGGAAGAGAAGGACCACGCTGTCATTTGGTGTGGTCACCTGTTCAGGACCCGGGGTGGGGTCCACATCTCAGCTGCCCTCACTGCAGCAATGACTCAGATACCACAGACCCTGCAGCCCAGCCAGGGAAGCACCCATCCCTGCTTCTCGGGCCCTCTGGCTCCTGGTGCAGCTGGATCCTCCCCGTTGGTTGATCTGGGTCACGGACGGCACCCACGTCGGGGGAGGTGGGAAAGGCACTGCCTGGGGCTGGAGAGGCCCCTCCCCTGCCGAGGCACCCAAGGCGGGACTCCATAAACCTGGA
>NW_012119487.1:11304593-11305283 GCF_000951035.1 Colobus angolensis palliatus
TAAATAGGACTACCTTTATTTATTTATTTATTTATTTTTGAGATAGAGTCTCACTCTGTTGCCCAGGCTGGAGTGCAGTGGCATGATCTTGGCTCACTGCAGCCTGCGCCTCCCAGGTTCAAGCAATTCTCTTGCCTCAGCCTCCTAAGTAGCTGGGATTACAGGCACGGGCCACCAAGCCTGGCTAATTTTTGTATTTTTAGTAGAGATGGGGTTTCAACATGCTGGCCAGGCTGGTCTCAAACTCCTGATTTCAGGTGATCCACCCACCTCAGCCTCCCGAAGTGCTGGGGTTACACGCGTGAGGCACCGCACCTGGCAAACAGCACTACCATTTAAAGAGTCTTCTGGGGCCTGTTTTTCCTCAGCTCACACAGGGTGGAAATGTCTCAGCCCATCCTGAGTTGCAGCCAGCTTGCCCTGTGGGGAGGCTGGAGCCATTTCCATCCTGCCCTTGGCTCTGAGAGTGCCGATCTCCCCCAGCACCATGCTTTTTAGTTCTCTTCAAGCTGAGAAGCGCAAAGTGGCTCCTTGTGGATGTTTAAATAGCCCATTCACAGAGAGCGAGGAGGGTGGTCAGTGTCCAGGTCCTTGACTCCGGCTGCTTCTGTGAACAAGTCTGTCTTTCTTTTCTTTCTTTTTTTTTTTTTTGAGACAGAGTCTCGCTCTGTCACCCAGGCTGGAGTGCAG
>NW_012119487.1:11310358-11310756 GCF_000951035.1 Colobus angolensis palliatus
TTTCATATCGTTTAAAACAGTTTATATAAAATTCTTAAATAAAAGGAAAGACAATTACAGAAAATGTTGCAAGAGATACATTCAGCAAAGGAAATCAAATAGCGTGATAAAGTTTAATGTTATGTTTTAAAAATAGATGACACTGAAGAAGAAGAGAAAATATATCCACAATAACCCAGAATTAACAGTCTAGATGGTATCAACATGCCGGATTCAGGGGACGAAGAAAGGCCAGGGGATGTGAGAGGCTGAAAAACTTCTTATCTGATTGAGGGTACACATAGCTATCTGTTTCAGAAAGATAAGGGAAAAAAAAGGAGACAAAATAACTGAATTTATAAAATAATAAGATAATAGGAACCAGTCTGAGTAAATCAATGATTCTAATAAATATGAAA
>NW_012119488.1:0-5985 GCF_000951035.1 Colobus angolensis palliatus
CTGTTCTCAGGGTGGGGCAATCAGACTTCCAGTGTCCTCCCTTTTGGCAAGCAGGGCAGGGGGTTGCTGGTGGACGAGGGTTAGGACATTCACTGGACCAATGTCCTGATGCCTTGCACTTATAGCAAGGTTGCG
Organism: Colobus angolensis palliatus; assembly: GCF_000951035.1. NCBI lineage: Eukaryota > Metazoa > Chordata > Mammalia > Primates > Cercopithecidae > Colobus > Colobus angolensis. The sequence continues at coordinate 136 of NW_012119488.1, forward strand.
TTGGGGCTCGGGAACCTTGCGGACACCTGTTGGCATAGTGTCCTGCTTGCCTCACTAATAGCAGGCTCCTTTTGTAACCTTGGAGTCTGCGGGGTGTGTGCTGCCTGGCCTGGGGTTACGACTGGGCTGTAAAGCTGCTGCTAGGAGCTGTGCTTTCTATTTAAGGTGAGCCTGTCACTGTGCTTCAGCCGTCTCCTCTCTGGAGTTATAGACCTAAAAGGCTAATTCAACCAGGTCTTGTATTGGTGCCTGAGGACCATCCTCTACCTTTTGAGATTTTTTACGAATGTCAGGAGCTGATTGAGAAATGAAATAAGACGCCAAAATGGTGGCCCCTGTGAGGGAGGTGGGATCTAACCAGGTATATTGGGTTAGAACCTCAGGCAGCCTATTTAAGAATGCGGCTGGATTTTCTTCTGGATTTTGAACAATTTATTTTAATTTGTAAAAATTTACAATTTTGTTTTAGGCTGCTTCCATACCATCCAATAAACACTGGAACATTATGTCTCGCATACAATGCCCAGGCAGGCCTGCTTGATAGTGCCAGTCTGGGTCTGCTGAGGGGAATGCTTGCTCCCCTAGTGGGATGGCAGCATCAGTTAAATGTATTTGGCTGGCGTGCTGCCTGGCAGCCGCTAGGATGCACTCTTGCTCCTCATTGTTTACGGTGGAGGTAAGGATAACCTGGAGGTCATGCCAAGTTAAGTCATAGGCCTGACAAAGGTATCTAAATTCCTTTATGTATATGGTAGGATTAGCTGAGAAATCACCTAAACACTTCTCAATTTTGGAAAGATAGGCCAGTGAAAAAGGGACTTGTACTCTGACTATCCCCTCTGCCCCAGCTACCTCTCACAAAGGTGCTAACACTGTAGGAGGGTGTGGGGCAGGAGTGAGGGCATCAGCAGGGCACTTAGAGTGGGTGTGGGCAGAGACAGGAGACTCAAGACAGCCAGTTGGGGGCCCCGAAAGAGGCACGGGACCGAGTGGATTACTAGTAGATAAGTAAGAGGAAGGAGGAGTCTGGACGGAGGGAGGAGAAGAAGTGTAGGGCGGAAGTGAGGGAAACTGTAGGTCCTCCGGCTGAACAGAAAGGAATGAAGACTACTCTTTTTCGGGTTCCTATGAGCCGGCGTCCTTGGCTAGCATAACTTGGGCCAAACAGTACCGGCTACACAGGTCGGGACGAGAGCATAAGGCCCAAAAGTCTTGTATGTAAGTAATTTCGGACCACTTGCCTAGCTGCTGGCAGAAATTGCTGAGGTCGATCAGAACATTGAGGTCTAGGGTGCCCTCTGGTGGCCACTGAGACTGGTTGTCTAGTTTGTACCGGGCCATGCCACAGTGGAAAGGAAAATTAACCGCTTCTTCCTAAGGTCTTATTTGAGCTGTAAGGTTTTTAAATTGGCTAGGAGACACCCTAACGGGCTGCTCTTTGGAAATTTGGACTGGGGGTTTCCCGTTTGTTTCCTCTTTACTTACACAATGGACACAATGGAAATGAAAGTGGATCTCTGTCTGGCTTCAAAGCGTCCTTTAGAACCAGCAGAGACAGACTGGAGGCTCTTGGAGCCAAGGTAGAGTTTACCATCAGGCAGACGTCTCCATTCTCAATGGGTGTCCCGAGCCTCTTGGTGGCTCAAAAGTGGGCCTCGGACCTATGCAGGATTTTTGGCTGAGCGAGGTAAAGAGGAGACAAGGACACTTACCCCAAAGAGGCCGTGAGAGTGAGGGAAGCGGGTCTCAGGTCCTGGTCCATCTGCAGCGTGGAAGGAGGAGGAAGAGGCTCCCTGAACCCTCGGGGCCCTGAGGAGGGGTCCCCTCCCTGGTTCCGCACCGACTGATTTGTTTTTCTAAGACCACCAGAGGGAGCACAAAAGAAATGGTGAGTAGACAAGGGTAGGAGCAAAACTGCAAATTTATTTAGTTACCTAGCTTCATGGAAGAAGGTGGGTAGGGAGAGGTCTGTTGACCTCTGGCAAAGGAGGCCAAAAGAGTCACCCTGTGTAGCTCTCAGACGGAGTCCCCAATGCAGTCCCGACAGGAGTGGGGGAATGGGAAGTCAGCACGAGACGCTCACCGAGAGTGGCTTTTCTAGGTGTGGGAGGGCAATAGGCGTGGCAAGGGCGTGTCGGGAGCATTCCGTAGATGCGACCAGGTAAATCTTGGTCTCTTCAGATTGACGTCACCTGGCGCATGCCCGGTTGGTCTGCACCTTACGGGTGCCAGTTGCACTTACGCGCACGTGGGAAAAGTTGGTGATGAAGAACCCGAAAGTGCTCCATCTTGGCTCCGTTTATCCAAACACTTACATTGAGTAGTTTTATAACCCTGTGTATGTTTAGTGTGTGATGGGACATTCGGGAGCACTTTAGGGTGAAATGGTAAATATGTTCAGACCAAAACTGGAGGGAAGCTTTCCGAGGAACAGCTTTATGACGTGGGCATTCCACTCACACTGTTATACCTCCCTTCTCATACAACGTTGGGGAAACCCTTTTGGAGAAACAGGTACCAAGGGATATTCTGGAGCATGTTGATGCCAATGATGAAAAGGGAAAGAGCCTCAGACAAAACCTGGAAAGAAGCTTACAGGAAAACTACTCTGTGATATGTGTAATCATCTCACAGAGATAAAGGTTTCCTTATATTACACACCTTGAAAACTGTCATGGACGGATCCACGAAGGGACTTTCGGAAGCACACTCAGGACTACGGTGAAAAAGGAAATATCTTCAGATAAAAACTGGAAAGAAGCTTTCTGTGAATCCGCTCTTTTTTATGTTTATTCTTCTCACATAGGTGAAGCTTTCTTTACATTACACAGCTTGGAAACTCCCTCATGGATGGATTCATGAAGGCATATTTGGGATCACATTCGAGCCTATGGTCAAATAGGAAAAAAAGTCAGGCAAACATTGGAGAGAAGTTTTCTGAAGAACTGCTTGGTGATGTGTCCATTCCACTCAGGGAGTTTTAGTGTTATTCTCATAAGGCACAGTGTGAACACTGTTCCTGTAAAACCAAAAGAGTGATATTCGGAGCATATTGAAGACTATGGCAAAAGTGAAATGTCGTCCAATAAAAAAGAAAAAGAAGAACTCGAAGAAACTACTCTCTGACATGCCCATTCTTTTCACAGGGTTAAAGCTTACTCTACATTTCCCAGTTTGAAAGTCGGCCTCTGAGGTTTCTGCAAAGGGATAGTAATTGGCAACAGGAGGCCTGTGTCGAGCAAGGAAATGTCTCCCATCAAAAATTGGAGAGAAGGTTCCTGCGCAATTATTCTCTGATGTTTCTGTTCATCTTAAAGAGTTAAATCACTCTTTGGATTGAGCTGCTTGAAATCACTCTTTCTGTGGAATCTGAGAAAGGACATTTGGAGACGTTCTTTAGAATACTCTGAAAAAGAAGTAACCTCAGAGAGAAACCAGATGGAAGCTTTCTGTGAACCTGCTCTGTGTCACGTGAATTTCGCTCATACAGTTAAGCTTCTGTTTTCATTGAGCAGTATCATAACACTGTTTTTGTTTAGACTGTGAAGGGATGTTCTGGAGCGATTTTAGGGTTACAGTGAGAAAGGAAACGTCTTTAGATAGAAACTGGAGAGAAGCTTTCTGAGGAGCTGCTTCATGACGTGTGTATTCCACTCACTGAAATATACCTTTCTTCTCCTAGAGGATTCCGGAATCCCTTTTAGAGAAAGAGCTACCAAGAGACTTTCAGGGGTATAGGGATGGCTATGGTGAAAAAGGAAATACCCTCAGACAAAACTGGAAAGAAAAGTTTCTGTGAAACTGCTTCATGTTAGATATACCTATTCATCTCGCATAGTTCAAACCTTTCTTATACTACGCAATTTGGAAACTCCATCATGCACCCATCCACGAAGGGACATTTGGGAGCACATTCAGTCCTATGGTGAAAGAGGAGATATCGTCAGATAAAACTGGATAGAGGCATTCTGAGAAACTAATTTGTCATGTATGCATTCCACTCAGTGAGTTATACCTCTTTTCTCACAAGGCAGTGTTTAAACACTGTTCCTGTGCAACTGAAAAAGTGATATTTTGAAGTGCACTGAGGACTATGGCAAATAGTGAAATATACTCCAATAAAATTGAGAAAGAAACGTTCCAAGAATCTGCTCTCTGATATGTGCATTCACTTCACAGAATTTATGCTTACTCTATGTTGTCCAGTTTCAAAATTCTGTCTTTGAAGAATCTGTGAAGGGATATTTAGTGACGCCTGGAGGCTTGTTTTGAGCAAGGAAACATCTTCGGATGAAACCTGCAGAGAATCTTTCTGAGCAACTGCTTTGTGATGTGTGTATTCGTATCTTGGATTTAAACCGTTCTTTGTATTGAGCAGATTGAAATCATTGTTTATGTGGAATCTGAGGAAGGACATTTGGGAACGATCCTTAGAACATGGAGAAAGATAGGGCAGAGCAAGATGAAGAAATAGGAACAGCTCCAGTCTCCAACTGCCAGTGCGAGTGACACAGAAGACTTTTGATTTCTGCATTTTCAACTGATGTACTGGGGTCATCTCACTAGGGAGTGCCGGACAATCGGTGCTTGTCAGCAGCTGCAGCCCAACCAGTGAGAGTTGAAGCAGGGCGAGGCATCACCTCACCTGGAAAGTGCAAGGGGGAAGGGAATCCCTTTTCCTAGCCAGGGGAACTGAGACACACAACACTGGAAAATCGGGTGATTCCCACTCCAATATTGTGCTTTAAGCAACCAGGCACACTAGGAGAATATATTCCATACCTCGCCGGGAGGGTCCCACGCACATGGGGCCTCCCTCATTGCTAACACACCAGTCGGTGATCTAACCACAAGGCAGCAGAGAGGCTGTGGGAGGGGCGCCCGCAATTGTTGAGGCTTAAGTAGGTAAACAAAGACGCTGGGAAGCTCGAACTGTGTGGAGCTCACAGCAGCTCAAGAAAACCTACCTGTCTCTGTACACTACACCTCTGGCGACAGGGCACAGCTAATAACAACAACAACAAAAGCAGTAGGAACCTCTGCAGATGCAAACGACTCTGTCTGACATATTTGAAGAGAGCAGTGGATCTCCCAACATGGAGGTTGAGATCACAGAATGAACAGTCTGCCTGCTCAAGTGGGTCCCTGAACCCTGAGTAGCCTAACTGGGGGACATACCCCACTGGGGCAGTCTGACACCCCACACCTCACACGGTGGAGTACACCCCTGAGAGTAAGCTTCCAAACTAAGAATCAGACAGGTACACTCGCTGTTCAGCAAAATTCTATCTTCTGCAACCTCTGCTGCTGATACCCAGGCAAACAGGGTCTGGAGTGGACCTCAAGCAATCTACAACAGACCTACAGCTGAGATTCCCGACTGTTAGAAGGAAAACTATCAAACAGGAAGGACACCTATACCAAAACCTAATCAGTACGTAACCATCATCAAAGACCAGAGGCAGATAAAACCACAAAGATGGGGAAAAAGCAGGGCAGAAAAGCTGGAAATTCAAAAAATAAGAGTGAATCTCCCACTGCAAAGGAGCTCAGCCCATCGCAGGCAATGGATCAAAGCTGGTCAGAGAATCATTTTGACGAGATCAGAGGAGAAGGTTACAGTCCATCAAAGTTCTCAGAGATAAAGGAGATATTACCTACCCAGAACAAAGAAACTAAAAATCTTGAAAAATGAGAGGGAGAATTGACAGCTAGACTAATTAATGCAGAGAAGCTCATAAACGAAATGACAAAGATGAAAACCATGACACGAGAAATATGTGACAAACGCACAAGCTTCAGTAACCGACTCGATCAACTGGAAGAAAGAGTATCAGCGATTGAGGATCA
>NW_012119488.1:6230-6947 GCF_000951035.1 Colobus angolensis palliatus
AATTTTAAACCCAGAATTTCATATCCAGCCAAACTACGTTTCATAAGTGATGGAGAAATAAAATCCTTTACAGATAAGCATATGCTTAGACATTTTGTCACTACCAGGCCTGACGTACAAGAGACCCTGAAGGAAGCCCTGAACATGGAAAGGAACAACCAGTACCAGCCATTGCAAAAACATGCCAAAATGAAAAGACCATCGAGGCTAGGAAGAAACTGCATCAATTAACGAGCAAAATGACCAGTTAATATCATAATGGCAGGATCAAGTCCACACATAACAATATTAACCTTAAATGTTAATGGACTAAATGCTCCAATTAAAAGACATAGACTGGCAAACTGGATAAAGAGTCAACACCCAACAGTCTGCTGTATTCAGGAGACCCATCTCACATGCAGAGACATACATAGGCTCAAAATAATGGGATGGTGGAAGATCTACCAAGCAAATGGAGAAAGAAAAAGCAGGGGTTGCAAACCTAGTCTCTGATAAAACAGACCTTAAACCATCAAAGATCAAAAGAGACAAAGAAGGCCATTACATAATGGTAAAGGTATCAATTCAACAGGAAGAGATAACTATCCCAAATATATATGCACCCAATACAGGAGCACAAAGATTCATAAAGCAAGTCCTTAGAGACTTACAAAGAGACTTAGACTCCCATACAATAATAATGGGAGACTTCAACACTCCACTGTCAACATTAGA
>NW_012119488.1:8443-8821 GCF_000951035.1 Colobus angolensis palliatus
ATGATTATCTCAATAGATGCAGAAAAGGCTTTTGACAAAATTCAACAGCCCTTCATGCTAAAAGCGCTCAATAAATTCAGTATTGATGGAACGTACCTCAAAATAATAAGAGCTATTTATGGCAAACCCAGAGCTAATGTCATACTGAATGGGCAAAAAGTGGAAAAATTTCATTTGAAAACTGGCACAAGACAGAGATGCCCTCTCCCACCACTCCTATTCAACATAGTATTGGAATTTCTGGCTAGGGCAATCAGGCAAGAGAAAGAAACAAAGGGTATTCAGTTAAAAAAAGAAGAAGTCAAATTGACCCTGTTTGCAGATGACATGATTGTATATTTAGAAAACCCCATTGTCTCAGCCCAAAATCTCCTTAAG
>NW_012119488.1:11163-69694 GCF_000951035.1 Colobus angolensis palliatus
GCGTCCTTTGTAGAGACATGGATGCAGCTGGAAACCATCATTCTTAGCAAACTATCACAAGAAGAGGAAACCAAACACCGCATGTTCTCACTCATAGGTGAGAACTGAACAATGAGATCACTTGGACTCGGGAAGGGGAACGACACACACCGGGGCCTATCATGGGAATGGGGGACGGGGAGGGATTGCATTGGGAGTTATACCTGATATAAAAGATGAATTAATGGGTGTTGACGGGTTGGTGGGTGCAGCACAGCAACATAGCACAAGTATGCATATGTAACAAACCTGCACATTATGCACATGTACCCTAGAACTTAAAGAATAATTTAAAAAAATTAAAATAAAAATTAAAAAAAAAGAACATGCAGAAAGAAATATCCTCAGGTAAAATCCAGAAGGAAGCTTTCTGTGAAGCTACACTGTGTCATCGTAATTCCTCTCACTTAGTTAAGCTTCCCCTTTCGTTGAGTGGTTTTATATCCCTGTGTATGTTTAGCAAGTGATGGGACATTCGGGAGCACTTTGATGCTTACGGTGAAAAAGGAAATATGTTCATACCGAAACACAAGAGTAACTTTCCCAGGAACTGCTTTGTGACGTGAGAATTCCACAAACAGAAATATACCTTTCTTCTCCTAGAGTATTCTGAAATCCCTTTTGGAGAAAAAGCTATCAAGAGACATTTGGGAGTACAGGGACGGCAACAGTGAAAATGGAAATATCCTCAGACAAATCTGGAGAGAAGATTTTTGTGAAACTGCTTCATGTTAGCTATATCTATTCATCTCGCATAGTTCAAACCTTTCTAACATTGTGCAGTTTGGAAACTCCATCATACACGAATCCGCAAAGGGACATTCGGGAGCACATTCAGGCCTACGGTGAAAGAGGAGCTATCTTCAGATAAAAATTGGATAGAGGATTTCTGAGAAACTACTTGTGATTTATGCATTCCACTCAGGTAGTTATACCTCTTTTCTGACAAGGCAGTGTTTAATCACTGTTCCTGTGTAACCAAAAATGTGATATTTCGGACCACACTGAGTACTATGGCAAAGAGTGTAATATACTGAAATAAAAGCGAGAAAGAAGTGTTCCACGAATCTGCTCTATGACATGTGCATTCACTTCACAGAATTTATATTTTCTTTATGTTGTGCAGTTTCGAAATTCTGTCTTCGGAGAATCTGTGAAGGGATATTTAGTGACGCCCGGAGGCTTGTGGTGAGCAAGGAAACATCTTCCGATGAAACCTGCAGAGTAACATTCTGAGCAACTGCTTTGTGATGTGTGTATTCCTCTCGTAGATTTAAACTGTTCTTTGGATTGAGTAGATTGAAATCACTGTTTTCGTGGAATCTGAGGAAGGACATTTGGGAACGATCCTTAGAACATGGAGGAAGAAATATCCTCAGGTAAAACCCAGAAGGAAGCTTTCTGTGAAACTACTGTGTTTCATCTTAATTCCTCTCTCTCAGTTAAGCCTCTTCTTACGTTGAGTAGTTTTATAACCCTGTGTATGTTTAACATGTGATGGGACATTCGGGAGCACTGTGAGGCTTATGGTGAAAAAGGAAATATCTTTAGACCGAAACTGGAAAGAAGCTTTCCAAGTAACTGCTTTGTGATGTGTGCATTCCACTCACAGTGTTCTACCTCTCTTCTCATACAGCGTTGGGGAAACCCTTTTGGAGAAACAGGTACCAAGTGATACTCGGGAGCATGTTGATGTTGATGATGAAAAGGGAAATAGCCTCAGACAAAACCTGGAAAGAAGCTTTATAGGAAACTACTCTGTGATATGTGTAATCATCTCACAGAGATAAAGGTTTCCTTACATTACATAGCTTGAAAACTGTCATGGACGGATCCACGAAGGGACTTTCGGGAGCACACTCAGGACTATGGTGAAAAAGGAAATATCTTCAGATAAAAATTGGAAAGAAGCATTCTGTGAATCTGCTTTTTTCTATGTTTATTCTTCTCACATTGATGAAGCTTTCTTTACATTACGCAGCTTTGAAATTCCCTCGTGGATGGATCCACGAAGGGATATTTGGGATCACATCCAGGCCTATGGTCAAATAGGAAATAGAGTCAGATAAAAACTGGAGAGAAGCTTTCTGAGAAACTGCTTGGTGATGTGTGCATTCCACTCAGGGAGTTTTAATGTTCTTCTCATAAGGAACAGTTTGAACACTCTTCCCGTAAAATCAAAAGAGTGATATTTGGAGCACATTGAAGACTATGGCAAAAAGTGAAATGTCGTCAAATAAAAAACAGAAAGAAGCACTCGAAGAAACTGCTCTCTGACTTGCCCATTCTATTCACAGGGTTAAGCCTTACTCTACATTTCCCAGTTTGAAAGTCGGACTCTGAGGGATCTGCAAAGGGATAGTAAGTGGCAACCAGAGATCAGCATCGAGCAAGGAAATGTCTTCCATCGAAAATTGGAGAGAGGCTTTCTGTGCAACTATTTGGTGATGTTTGTATTCATCTCAAAGAGGTAAATCATTCTTTGGATTGAGCAGTTTGAAATCATTGTTTCTGTGGAATCAGAGAAAGGACATTTGGAGACGCTTTTTAGAATACCCTGAAAAAGCAATAACCGCAGACAGAACCAGAAGGAAGCTTTCTGTGAACCTGCTCTATGTCACGTGAATTCCATTCACACAGTTAAGCTTCTGTTTCACTGAGCAGTATCATAACACTGTTTTTGTTTAGACTGCGAAGGGATATTCAGGAGCGATTTGAGGGTTATGGTGAGAAAGGAAACGTCTTCAGATAGAAACTGGAGAGAAATTTTCTGAGGAGCTGCTTTGTGATGTGTGCATTCCACTCACAGCAATACACCTTTCTTCTCCTAGAGGATTCCGGAATCCCTTTATCAGAAAAAGCTACCAAGATACATTCAGGAATATAAGGACAGCTATGTGAAAAAGAAGATATCCTCAGACAAAACTGGAAAGAAGATTTCTGTGAAACTGCTTCGTATTAAATATATCTATTCATCTTTCAAAGTTCAAACCTTTCTTATATTACGCAGCTTGGAAATTCCGTCATGCATGAAACTGTGAAGGGACATTTGGGAGCACATTCAGGCCTATGGTGAAAGAGGATATATCTTCAAAAAAAACTGGATAGAAGCTTTCTGAGAAACTACTTGTGATGTATGCATTCCATTCAGGGAGTTATAGCTCTTTTCTCACAAGGCAGTGTTTAAACACTGTTCCTGTGCAACTGAAAAAGTGATATTTTGGAGTGCACTGAGGAGTATGGCAAATAGTGAAATATACTGTAATAAAATCGAGGAAGATGCGTTCCAATGATCTGCTCTCTGATATGTGCATTCACTTCACAGAATTTATGCTTTCTCTATGTTTCCCAGTTTCAAAATTCTGTCTTTGAAGAATCTGTTAAGGAATATTTAGTGATGCCTGGAGGCTTGTGGTGAGCAAGGAAACATCTTCTGATGAAACCTGCAAAGTAACTTTCTGAGCAACTGCTTTGCAATGTGTGCATTCGTCTCCTAGATTTAAACTGTTCTTTGGATTGAGCAGATTGAAATCACTCTTTTTGTCGAATCGAAGGAAGGACATTTTGGAATGATCCTTAGAACATAGAGAAAGAAATATCCTCAGGTAAAATCCAGAAGGAAGCTTTCTGTGAAACTACACTGTGTCGTCTTAATTCCTCTCACTCAGTTAAGCCTCTCCTTACTTTGAGGAGTTTTATAACCCTGTGTATATTTAGAGTGTGATGGGACATTCAGGAGCACTTTGAGGCTTACGATGAAAAAGGAAATATGTTCAGACCGAAACTGGAGAGAAGCTTTCGGAGGAACTGCTTTGTGACGTGTGCATTCCACTCACAGTGTTCTACCTCTCTTCTCATACAGCGTTGGGGAAACCCTTTTGGAGAAACAGGTACCAAGTGATATTCGGGATCATGTTGATGCTGATGGTGAAAAGGGAAATAGCCTCAGACAAAACCTGGAAAGAAGCTTTCTAGGAAACTACTCAGTGATATGTGTAATCATCTCACAGAGGTAAATCTTTCTTTACATTACTCAGCTTAGAAACTGTCATGGACGGATCGAGGAAGGGACCTTCGGGAGCACATTCAGGACTATGTTGAAAAAGGAAATATCTTCAGATAAAAACTGGAAAGAAACATTCTGTGAAACTGCTTTTTGTTAAGTTCATTCATCTCACATAGATGCTTTGTTTACATCATGCAGCTTGGAAACTCCCTCATGGATGGATCCACGAAGGGATATTTGTGATCACATTCAGACCTATGGTGAAATAGGAAATGTAGTCAGATAGAAACTGGAGAAAAGCTTTCAGAGAAACTGCTCGGTGACGTTTGCATTCCACTGAGGGAGTTATAAATTTTTTCTCATAAGCCGCAGCTTGAACACTGTTCCTGTAAAACCAAAGAGTGATATTCGGATCACATTGGAGACCATGGCAAAAAGTGAAATGTCGTCCAATAACAAACAGAAAGAAAGCACTCGAAGAAACTGCTCTCTGACATGTCCATATCTTTTCACAGCGTAAAAGCTTACTCTACATTTCCCAGTTTGAAAGTTGGTCTTGGATTTTTCTGCGAAGAGATAGTAAGTTGCAACTGGAGGCCTGTGTCGAGCAAGGAAATGTCTTCCATTGAACATTGGAGAGAAGCTTTCAGCGCAACTCTTTTGTGACTTTTGCTTTCATCTCATAGAGTTAAATCATTCTTTAAATTGAGCAGTTTGAAATCGCTCTTTCTGCGGAATCTGAGAAAAGACATTTGGAAACGCACTTCAGAATATCCTGAAAAAGGAATAACCTCAGAGAGAAAACAGAAGGAAGCTTTCTGTGAAACTGCTCTGTGTCACGTAAATTCCACTCACACAGTTAAGCTTCTCTTTCCATTGAGCAGTATCATAACACTGTTTTTGTTTAGTTTATGAAATGGATATTCTGTAGCGCTTTGAGGCTTCTGGTGAGAAAGGAAACATCTTCATATAGAAACTGGAGAGAAGTTTTCTGAGGAGCTGCTTTGTGACTTGTGCATTCCACTCACAGAAATATACCTTTCTACTGATAGAGGATTCTGGAATCCCTTTTGGAGAAAATGCTACCAAGAGAAATTCAGGAGTAAAGGCATGGCTATGTTGAAAAAGGAAATATCCACATACAAAAACCAGAAAGAAGATTTCTGTGAAAATGCTTTGTGTTAGATCTGTTGATTCATGTCACATACTTAAAACTTTTCTTAAATTACGCAGATTGGAAACTCCGTCATGCATGGATCTGCGAAGGGACATTCGGGAGCACATTCAGACCTATGGTGAAAGAGGAAATATCTTCAGATAAAAACTTAATAGAAGGTTTTGAGAAACTACTTCGTGATGTGTGCACTCAACTCAGGGAGCTATATCTCTTTTCTTCCAAGGCAATGTGTGAACACTATTCCTGTGAAACCGAAAACGTGATATTTTGGAGCGCAATGAGGACTATGGCGAACAGTGAAATATACTGAAATAAAACCGAGCAAGTAGCATTCCAAGAATCTGCTCTCTGATATGTGCATTCACTTTACAGAGGTAATGCTTACTCTATGTTGCCCAGTTTCATAACTCTGTCTTTGAAGTATCTGTGAAGGGATATTTAGTGAAGCCCAGAGGCTTCTGGCAGGCAAGGAAACGTCATCCCATGAAACCTGCAGAGAAACTTTCTGAGTGACAGCTTTGTGATGTGTATATTCGTCTCATAGGGTTAAACCATACTTTGAATTGAGCAGCTTCAAATCACTGTTTTTGTGGAATCTGAGGAAGGACATTTGGGAACGATCCTTAGAACATGGAGAAAGATATATCCACATTTAAAATCCAGAAGGAAGCTTTCTGTGAAACTGCTCTTTGTCAGCTTAATTCCTCTCACTCAGTTAAGTGTCTCTTTTTATTGAGCAGTTTTCTAACCCTGTGTATGTTTAGCGTGTGATGGGATATTTGGAAGCATTTTGAGTCTTACATTGAAAGAGGAAATATGTTCAGACTGAAACCGGAGAGAAGATTTCCGAAGAACTGCTTTGTGACATGTACATTCCACTCATAGTGTTATACCTCTCTTCCCATTCAGCGTCGGGGAAACACTTTTGGAGAATCAGGTACCAAGTGATATTCGGGAGCATGTTGATGGCGATGAAGAAAATGGGAATATCCTCAGACAAAAACTGGAAAAAGCTTTCTAGAATACAACTCTGTGATATATGTAATCATCTCACATAGATAAAGCTTGCTTTACATTACGCAGCTCAGAACCTGTAATGGGAGGATCCATGAAGGGACGATCGAGAGCACATTCAGGACGATGGTAAAAATGGAAATATCTTCAGTTAAAAACTGGAAAGAAGCATTCTGTGAATCTGCTTTTTGCTACGTTTATTCATCTCACATAGATGAAGCTTTCTTTACATTACACAGCTTGGAAACTCCCTCGTGGATGGATCCACGAAGGGATATTTGGGATCACATTTGGCCCTATGGTGAAATAGGGAATATAGTCAGATAAAAACTGGAGAGAAGCTTTCTGAGGAACTGCTTGTTGATGTGTGCATTCCACTCAGGAAGTTATATCTTTCTTCTCATAAGGCACAGTTTGAACACTGTTCCTGTAAAACCAAAAGAGTGATAATCAGAGCACATTGAAGTCTTTGGCAAAAAGTGAAATGTCGTCCAATAAAAAACAGAAAGAAGCACTCGAAGAAACTGCTCTCTGACACATCCATTCTTTTATGAGGTTAAAGCTTACTCTCTATTTCCCAGTTTGAAAGTTGGTCTTTGAGGGTTCTGCAAAAGGATAGTAAGTGGCAGCCAGAGGCCTGTGTCGAGCAAGGAAATGTCTTCCATCGAAAATTGGAGAGAAGCTTTCTGCACAACTGTTTTGTGATGTTTGTATTCACCTCATAGAGTTAAGTCATTCTTCGGATTGAACAGTTTGAAATCACTGTTTCTGTGGAATCTGAGAAAGGACATTTGGAAACGATCTTTAGAATGTCCTGAAAAAGAAGTAACCTCAGAGAGAAACCAGAAGGAAGCATTCTGTGAAACTGCTCTGTGTCACGTGAATTCCACTCACACAGTTAAACCTCTCTTTTCATTGAACAGTTTTCTAATCCTTTGTATGTATAGCGTGTGATGGGTTATTTGGGAGCACTTTGAGGCTAATGGTGCAAAAGGAAATATGTTCAGACCGAAACTGGAGAGAACCTTTCTGAGGAACGGCTTTGTGATGTGTGTATTCCACTCACAATGATATAACTCTCTTCTCATACACCATCGGGGAAACCCTTTGGGAGAAACAGGGACCAAGTGACATTCGGGAGGATGTTGATGCTGATGGTGCAAAGCGAAAGAGCCTCAGACAAACACTGGAAAGAAGCTTTCTGGGAAACTGCTCTGTGATATGTGTAATAATCTCACATAGATAAACCATTCTTTATGTTACACAGCTTGGAAACCCCCTCGTGGATTGATCCGCAAGAGGATATTTGGGATAACATTCGGGCTTATGGTGAAATAGGAAATATAGTCAGAAAAAAACTGGAAAGAAGCTTTCTGAGAAACTGCTTGGTGATGTGTGCATTGCACTCAGGGACTTATGACTTTCTTCTCATAAAGCACAGTTTGAACACTGTTCCTGTAACACCAAAAGAGTGATATTCGGAGCACAGTGAGGACTATGGCAAAAAGTGAAATGTCGTCCAAAATAAAACAGGAAGAAGCACTCAAAGAAACTGCTCTCTGACATGTCCATTCTTTTCACAGGGTTAAAGCTTACTCTACTTTTCCCAGTTTGAACGTCGGTCTTTGAGGATTCTGCGAAGGGATGGTAAGTGGCAACCAGAGGCCTCTGTGAGCGAGGAAACGTCTTCCATCGAAAATTGGAGTGAAGCTTTCTGACCAATTCTTTTGTGATGTTTGTATTCATCCCATAGTTAAATCATTCTTTGGATTGAGCAGTTTGACATCACTGTTTCTGTGGGATCTGAGAAAGGACATTGGGAAACGCTCCTTAGAATATGCTGAAAAATAAATAACCTCAGAGAGAAACCAGAAGGAAGCTTTCTGTGAAACTGCTCTGCATCACGTAATTCCACTCACACAGTTAAGCTTCTCTTTTCATTGAGCAGTACCATAACACTGTTTTTGTGTAGCCTGCGAAGGGATATACAGCAGCACTTTGAGACTTATGGTGAGAAAGGAAACATCTTCAGATAGAAACTGGAGAGAAGCTTTCTGAGGACTTGCTTTGTGACGTGTACATTCCTGCAGAGAAATATACCTTTTTTCTCCACAGGATTCTGGAATCCCTTTTGCAGAAGAAGCTACCAGGATACATTTGGCAATATAGGGACAAATACGATGAAAAAAGAAATATTGTCAGACAAAATTTGAAAGAAGATTTCTGTGAAACTGCTTCGTGTTAGATATATCTATTCATCTCGCATAGTTCAAACTTTTCTTTTATTGTGCAGTTTGGAAACTCCATCATGCACGGATCCATGAAGGGATATTCAGGAGCACATTCAGGCCTATGGAGAAAGAGGAGATATCTTCAGATAAAAACTGGATAGAAGCTTTCTGATAAACTACTTTTTGATGCATGCATTTCACTCAGGGAGTTATACTGCTTTTCTCATGAGGCAGCGCTTGAACTCTGTTCCTGTGAAACTGAAAAAGTGTTATTTCAGAGTGCATTGAGGACCACGACGAATAGTGAAATATTTTCAAATAAAATCGAGGAAGAAGCATTCCAAGAATCTGCTATCTGATATATGCATTCACTTCATAGAGTTAATGCTCACTCTATGTTGCCCAGTTTTGAAACTCTGTCTTTGAAGTATCTATGAAGGGATATTTAGTGACGCCCGGAGGCTTGTGATGAGCAAGGAAACGTCTTCCGATGAAACCTGCAGAGACACTTTCTGAGCAACTGCTTTGCAATGTGTGTATTCGTCTCATCGAGTTAAACCATTCTTTGTTGGAGCAGCTTTAAATCTCTCTTTTTGTTTAATCTGAGGAAGGACATTTGGGAACGATCCTTAGAACATGGAGAAAGAAATATCCTCAGGTAAATTCTAGAAGGAAGCTTTCTGTGAAACTGCTCTGTGTTGTCTTAATTCCTCTTGCTCAATTAGGCCTCTCATTTCATTGAGTAGTTTTCTAACCCTGTGTATGTTTAGCATGTGATGGGATATTCAGGAGCACTTTGAGCCTTCCGGTGTAAAAGGAAATATCTTCAGACCGAAACTGGAGAGAAGCTTTCTGAGGAACTGCTTTGTTACATGTGCATTCCACTCAAAGTATGATACTGCTTTTCTCATACAGCGTCAGGGAAGCCCTTTTGGAGAAACAGGTACCAAGTGATATTTGGGAGTATCTTGATGCCGATTCTGAAAAAGAAAACAGCCTCAGACAATAACTGGAAGGGAGCTTTCTAGGAAACTACTCTGGGATATGTGTAATCATCATATAGATAAAGCTCTCTTTACATTACGCACCTTGGAAACGGTCATGGATGGATCTACGAAGGAACCTTTGGGAGCACTTTCAGAACTATGGTGAAAAAGGATATATCTTCAAATAAAACCTGGAAAGAAGCTTTCTGTGAATCTTTTTTTGCTATGTTTATTCATCTCACATAGAAGAAGCTTTCTTTACATTACGCAGCTTGGAAACGTCCTCATGGATGGATCCCCGAAGAGATATTTGGGATCACTTTCGGGCCTATGGTGAAATAGGAAATATAGTCAGATAAAAACAGGAGAGAAGCTTACTGAGAAACTTCTTGGTGATATGTGCATTCCCCTCAGGGAGTTATAGCTTTCCTCTCATAAGGCACAGTTTGAACACTGTTCCTGTAAAACCAAAAGAGTGATATTCGAAGCACATTGAAGACTATGGCAAAAAGTGAAATGTCGTCCAATAAAAAGAGAAAGAAGCACTCGAATAAACTGCTCTTTGACATGTCCATTCTTTTCACAGCGTTAAAGCTTACTCTTCATTTCCCAGGTTGAAAGTCAGTCTTTGAGGGTTTTGCAAAGGGATAGTAAGTGGCAACTGGAGACCTGTGTCGAGCAAGGAAATGTCTTCCATCAAAAATTGGAGAGAAGCTTTCTGCGCAACTCTTTTGTGATGGTTGTATTCATCTAACAGAGTTAAATCATTCTTAGGATTGAGCAGATTGAAATCAATGTTTCTGTGGAATATGAGAAAGGACATTTCGAAAAGCTCTTTAGAATACCCTGAAAAAGAAATACCCTCAGAGGGAAACCAGAAGCAAGCTTTCTATGAAACTGCACATTGTCACGTGAATTCCACTCAGACAGTTAAGCTTCTCTTTTCATTGAGCAGTATCATAACACTGTTTTAGTTTAGTCTGCGAAGTGATATTCAGGAGTGATTTGAGGCACACGGTGATAAAGAAAACATCTTCAGATAGAATCTGGAGAGAAGCTTTCTGAGGAGTGCTTTGTGACTTGTGCATTCCACTCACAGAAATATACCTTTCTTCTCCTAGAGGATTCCAGAATCCCTTTTGGAGAAAGAGCTAACAAGAGACATTCTGGAGTATAGGGAGGGCTATGGTGAAAAAGGAAATATCCTCAGACAAAAACTGGAAAGAAGATTTATGTGAATCAGCTTTGTGATAGATATATTTCTTAATCATGCATAGATAAAAATTTTCTTATATTACGCAGTTAGTAAACTCCATCAAGCACGGACCCACAAAGAGACATACAGGAGCACATTCAGGCATACAGTGAAAGAGGAGATATCTTCAGATAAAAACTTGATAGAAGCTTTCTGAGAGACTACTTTGTGATGTATGAATTTCACTCAGGGATTTATACCTCTTTCCTCACAAGGCAGCATTTGAACACTGTTGCTGTGAAACCGAAAAAGTGATGTTTTGGAGTGCATTGATGACTCTGGCGAATAGTGAAATATACTGATATAAAATCGAGGAAGAAGCATTCGAGGAATCTGCTCTCCGATATGTGCATTCACTTCACAGAGTTAATGCTTACTCTATGTTGCCCAGTGTCGAAACTCTGTCTTTGAAGAATCCCTGAAGGGATATTAAGTGATGCCTGGAGGCTTGTGTTGAGCAAGGAAACGTCTTATGATGAGGCCTGCAGAGAAACTTTCTCAGCAACTGCTTTGCATTGTGTTTATACGTCTCATAGAGTGAAACCATTCTTTGGATTGAGCAGCTTGAAATCACTGTTTTTGTGGCATGTGAGGAAGGACATTTGGGAACGATCCTTAGAATATGGAGAACGAAATATCCTCAGGTAAAATCCAGAAGGAAGGTTTCTGTGAATCTCTTCTGTGTCATCTTAATTCCTCTCACTCACTTAAGCCTCTCTTTTCATTGAGCGGTTTTCTAACCCTGTGTATGTTTAGTGTGTGATGGGATATTCGGGAGCACTTTGAGGCTTACGGTGAAAAAGGAAATATGTTGAGACCAAAAGTGTAGAGAAGCTTTCCGAGGACCTGCTTTGTGACATGTGCAATCCAGTCACAGTGTTATACCTCTCTTCTCATAGAGCGTCGGGGAATCCTTTCATAGAAAGAGTTACCAAGTGATATTCGGGAGCACTTTGATGCCAATGGTGAAAAGAGAAATAGCCTCAGAGAAAATCTGGAAAGAAGCTTTCTAGGAAACTACTCTATGATATGTGTAACAATATCACATAGGTAAAGCTCTCTTTACATAACGCAGCTTGGAAACTGTCATGGCTGGATCCACGGAGTGACATTCAGGAGCAGATTCACAACTATGGTGAAAAAGGAAGAATCTTCATATAAAAACTGGAAAGAAGCTTTCTGTGAATCTGCTTTTTGCTATTTTTATTCATCTCTCATAGATGAAACTTTCTTTACATTACACAGCTTGGAACTTCCCTCATTGACGGATCTGCAAAGAGATATTTGGGATCACTTTTGGGCCCATGGTGAAACAGGAAATATAGTCAGATAAAATCTGGAGAGAAGCTTTCTGAGAAACTGGTTGGTGATGTGTGCATTACACTCAGGGGGGTATAAGTTTCTTCTCATAAGGCCCAGTTTGAACACTGTTCCTGTAAAACTAAAAGAGTGATATTCGGAGCACATTGAAGACTATGGCAAAAAGTGAATTGTCATCCAATAAAAAACAGAAAGAAGCACTCAAAGAAACTGCTGTACGACATGTCCATTCTTTTCACAAGGTTAACGTTTACTCTACATTTCCCAGTTTGAAAGTCGGTCTTTGAGGGTTAGGCGAAGGGATACTAAGTGGCAACTGGAGGCCTGTGTGAGACAAGGAAATGTCTTCCATCAAAAATTGGAGAGAAGCCTTCTGTGCAACTCTTTTGTGAGGTTTGCATTCATCTCATAGAGTGAAATCATTCTTTGGATTGAGCAGTTTGAAATAACTGTTTCTGTGGAGTCTGAGAAAGGATATTTGGAAGCAATGTTTAGAATATCCTGAAAAAGAAATAACCTCAGAGAGAAACCAGAAGGAATCTTTCTGTGAAACTGCTCTGTGTCACGTGAATTCCACTCACAGAGTTAAGCTTCTCTTATCATTGAGCAGTATCATAACAATGTTTTTGTTTAGTGTGCAAAGGGATATTCAGGAGCGCTTTGAGGCTTATGGTGAGAAAGGAAACATCTTCCGATAGAAACTGGAGAGAAGCTTTCTGAAGAGCTGCTTTGTGATGTGTGCATTCCACTCACAGAAATATACCTTTCTTCTCCTAGAAGATTCTGGCATCCCTTTTAGAGAAAGAGCTACCAAGAACCATTTGGGAGTATATGGAGGGCTATGGTGAAAAAGGAAATATCCTCAGACAAAAACTGGAAAGAAGATTTCTGTGAAACTGCTATGTGTTAGATGTATTTATTTATGTCGCATAGTTAAAACTTTTCTTATATTATGCAGTTTGGAAACTCCGTCATGTATGGATCCATGAAGGGACATTCGGGAGCACATTCAGGCCTATGATGAAAGAGGAGATATCTTCAGATAAAAACTGGATCAAAGCATTTTGAGAAATTATTTTGTTATGCATGCATTCCCTCAGGAAGTTATACCTCTTTTCTCACAAAGCAACGTTTGAACACTCTTCCTGTGAAACCGAAAAAGTGATATTTTGGAATGCCTTGAGGACTACAGTGAATAGCGAAATATACTGAAATAAAATCGAGGAAGAAGCGTTCCAACAATCTGCTCTCTGATATGTGCATTCAATTCACAGAGTTAATGCTTACTCTATGTTTCCCAATTTTGAAACTCTATCTTTGAAGAATCTGTGAATGTATATATAGTGACGCCTGGAGGCTTGTGGTGAGCAAGAAAACATCTTCCGATGAAACCTGCAGAGAAACTTTCTGAGCAACTGCTTTGCATTGTGTGTATTCATCTCATAGAGTTACACCATGCTTTGCATTGAGCAGCTTGAAATCACTGTGTTTGTGGCATCTGAGGAAGGACATTTGGGAACAATCCTTAGAATATGGAGAAAGAAATGTCCCCAGGTAAAATCCAGAAGGAACTTTCTGTGAAACTGCTTTGTGTCATCTTAATTGCTCTCGCTCGGTTAAGCCTCTCTTTTCATTGAGCAGTTTTCTAACCCTGTGTATGTTTTGCCTGTGATGGGATATTCAGGAGCACTTTGAGGCTAATGGTGAAAAAGGAAGTATGTTCGGATCGAAACTGGAGAGAAGCTTTCCGAGGAACTGCTTTGTGACGTGTGCATTCCACTCACACTGTTATATTTCTCTTCTCATACGACGCTGGGGAAACACTTTTGGAGAAACAGGCAGTAAGTGATATTCCGGATCATGTTGATGCAGATGGGGAAAAGAGAAATAGCCTCAGACAAAACCTGGAAAGAAGCTTTCTAGGAAACTACACTGTGATATGTGTAATAATCTCACATAGGTAAACCTTTCTTTACATTATGCAGCTCAGAAACTTCTTCATGGATGGATCCGCGAAGAGATATTTGTGATCACATTCGGGCCTCCAGTGAAATAGAAAATGTAATCAGTTAAAAATTGGAGAGAAGCTTTCTGAGAAACTGCTTGGTGATGTCTGCTTTCCACTCAGGGACTTGTAACGTTCTTCTCATAAAGCACAGTGTGAACATTGTTCCTGTGAAATCAAAAGAGTGATATTTGGGGCACATTGTAGACTACGGCAAAAAGTGAAATGTCATGCAATAAAAATCAGGAAGCAGCACTCGAAGAGGCAGCTCTCTGATATGTCCATTCTTTACACAGGGTTAAAGGTTACTCTTCATTTCCCAGTTTGAATGTTGCTCTTTGAGGATTCTGCGTAGGGATAGTAAGTGGCAACCAGAGGCCTGTGTCAAGGAAGGAAATATCTTCCATCGAAAATTGGAGAGAAGCTTTCTGCACAACTCTTTTGTGATGTTTGCGTTCACCTCAAAGAGTAAAATCATTCTTTGGATTGTGCAGTTTGAAATCACTGTTTCTATGGAATCTGAGAAAGGACATTTGGAAACGCTCTTTACAATATCCTGAAAAAGAAATAACCTCAGAGAGAAACCACAAGGAAGCTTTCTCTGAAACTGCTCTGTGTCACTTGAATTCTACTCACACAGTTAGGCTTCTCTTTTCATTGAGCAGTATCTTAACACTGTTTTTGTTTACTCTGACAAGGGATATTCAGGAGCGCTTTGAGATTTGCAGTGAGAAAGGAAACATCTTCAGATAGAAACTGGAGAGAAGTTTTCTGAGGAGCAGCTTGGTGACGTGTGCATTCCACTCACAGAGAAATACCTTTCTTCTCCTTCAGGATTCTGGAATCCGTTTTGGAGGAAAAGCTACCAGAAGACATTCAGGATTATAGGGAGGGCTATGGTAAAAAAGGAAATATCCTCAGACAAAAACTGGAAAGAAGATTTCTGTGAAACTGCTTGGTGTTAGATATATTTATTCATCTTGAATAGTTAAAACTTTTCTTATAATATGTAGTTTGGAGACTCCATCATGCATGGATCCACGAAGGGACATTCAGGAGCACATTCAGGCCTACAGTGAAAGACGAGATATCTTCAGATAAAAACTGGATAGAAGCTTTCTGAGAAACTACTTTGTGATGTATGCATTCCACTCAGGGAGTTATACCTCTTTTCTCACAAGGCAGTGCTGAAACACTGTTCCTGGGAAACCGAAAAAGTGATATTTCAAAGCGCATTGAGGACTATGCCGAATACTGAAATAGGCTGAAATAAAATTGAGGAAGAAGCGTTCCAAGGATCTGCTCTCTGATACGTGCATTCATTTAACAGAGAAATGCTTACCCCTTGTTGATCAGTTTCGAAATTCTGTCTTTGAGGAATCTGTGATGGGATATTTAGTGACACCCGGAGGCTTGTGGTGAGCAAGGAAACGTCTTCCAATGAAACGTGCAGAGAAAATTTCTGAGCAACTGCTTCTTGATGTGCGTGTTCGTCTCATAGAATTAGAGCATTCTTTGGATTGAGCAGCTTGAAATCACCGTTTTTATGGCATCTGAGGAAGGACATTTGGGAATGACCCTTAGAATATGGAGAAAGAAATATCCTCAGGTAAAATACAGAAGGAAGCTTTCTGTGAAACCGCTCTGTGTCGTCCTCATTCCACTCACTCAGTTAAGCCTCTATTCTCATTAAGCAGTTTTCTAACCCTGTGTCTGTTTAGAGTGTGATGGGATATTCAGGAGCACGTTGAGACATGGTGAAAAGGGAAATATGTTCAGACCGAAACTGGAGAGAAGCGTTCCGACGAACTGCTTTGTGACGTGTGCATTCCATTCAAAGTGTTGTACCTCTCTTCTCATACAGCGTCGGGGAAACCCTTTTGGAGAAACACGTATCAAGTGATATTCGGGAACATGTTGATGCTGATGGTGAAAGAGGAAATAGCCTCAGACCAAAACTGGAAAGAAGCTTTCTAGGAAAATACTGTGTGATATGTGTAATCACCTTACATAGATAAAGCTTTCTTTACATTATGCAGCTTGGAAACTGTCATGGACGGATCCAAGAAGGGACCTTCTGGAGCACATTCAGGAGTATGGTGAAAAAGGAAATATGTTCAGATAAAAACTGGAAAGAAGCTTTCTGTGAATCTGCTTTTTGCTATCGTTATTCATCCCACATAGATGCAGCTTTCTGTACATTATGCAGCTTGGAAATTCCCTCGTGGATTGATCCATGAAGTCATATTTGGGATCACATTCGGGCCTATGTTGAAATAGGAAATATAGTCAGATAAAAACTGGAGAGAATCTTCCTGAGAAACTGCTAGGGTACGTGTGCATTCCACACAGGGAGTCATAACTTTCCTCTCATAAGGCACAGTATGAACACGATTACTGTAAAACTAAAATAATGATATTCAGAGGACATTGAAGACTACGGCAAAAAGAGAAATGTAGTCCAATAAAAAACAGAAAGAAGCACTCGAAGAAACTGGACTCTGACAAATCCATTCTTTTCACATGGTTAAAACTTCCTGTACATTTCCCAGTTTGAAGGTAGGTCTTTGAGGGTTCTGCAAATGGACAGTAAATGGCAATCCGAGCCCTGTGTCAAGCAAGGAAATGTCTTCCATTGAAAATTGGAGAGAGGCTTTATGCGCAACTCTTTTGTGATTTTGTGTTCATCTCATAGAGTTAAATCAGTCTATGGATTGAGCACTTAGATATCACTGTTTCCGTGGAATCTGAGAAAGGACATTTGGAATCACTCTTTAGAATATCTTGAAAAAGAAATAGCCTCAGAGAGAAACCACAAGGAAGATTTCTTTGAACCTGCTCTGTGTCACGTGAAATCCACTCACTCAGTTAAGCTTCTCTTTTCATAGAGCAGTATCATGACACTTTTTTTGTTTAGTCTGCGAAGGCATATTCAGGAGCTCTTTGAGGCTTATGGTGAGAAAGGAAAATTCTTCAGATAGAAACTGGAGAGAAGTTTTCTGAGGATCCGCTCTGTGACGTGTGCATTCTACTCACAGAAATATAACTCTCTTCTCCTTGAGGATTCTGGAATCCCTTTTGGAGAAAAAACTACCAAGAGACATTCGGGAGTATAGGGATAGCTCTGGCCAAAAAGGAAATATCCTCAGACAAAAACTGGAAAGAAGATTTCTGGGAAACTGCTTTGTGTTAGATATTTTTATTCATCTCCCATTGTTAAAACTTTTCTTATATTACGTATTTTGGAAGCTCCGTCATTCACCAATCCGCGAATGGACATTCGGAAGCACATTCAGGCCCTCAGTGAAAGAATAGATATCTTTAGTAAAAACTGGATAGAAGCTTTCTGAGAAACTAGTTTCTGATGTATGCGTTCCACTCAGGGAATTGCACCTCTTTTCTCACAAGGCAGCATTTGATCACTGTTCCTTTGAAACTGAAAAAGTGATATTTCAGAACGCCGTGAGGACTATGGCGAATAGTGGAATATAGTGAAATAAAATCGAGGAAGAAGCGTTCCAGGAGTCTGCTCTCTGAAAGGTGCATTCACTTCACATAGTTAATTCTTACTCTAGGTTGCCCAGTTTCGAAACTCTGTCTTTGAAGAAACTGTGAAGGGATATTGAGTGACACACAGAGGCTTGTGGTGAGCAAGGAAACATCTTCCAATGAAACCCGAAGAGAAATTTTCTGAGCACCTGCTTTGAGATGTGTTTATTCGTCTCATAGAGTTAAACCATTCTTTGAATTGAGCAGCTTGAAATCACTGTTTTTGTGGCATCTGGGGAAGGACTCCTGACATTCGTAAAAAGAAATTTCAAAAGGTAGAGGATGGTCCTCAGACACCAATACAACTACTCGTTAAATTAGCCTTTAAGGTCTATCACTCCAGAGAGGAAATGGCTGAAGCACAGCGACAGGCTCGCCTTGAACAGAAGGTTCAGCTCCTAGCAGCGGCTTTACAGCCCAGTCATAACCCCAGGCCAGAGAGCACACACCCCGCAGACTCCAAGGCTAAAAAAGGAGCCTGCTATAATGCGGCAAGGCAGGACACTATACCAACAGGTGTCCTCAAGGCCCCTGAACCCCAACGCAGCCTTGCTATAAGTGCAAGGCATCAGGACATTGGGCCAGTGAATGTCCTAACCCTCGTCCACCAGCAACCCACTGCCCTGCTTGCCAGCAGGGAGGACACTGGAAGTCTGATTGCCCCATCCTCAGAACAGGTGCCACGCCTCCACGTGACCCGCTTTCCTAGGATCCTGGGAGCTCCTTCCAGCTCCTACATCTGGAGGAGGACATGTGAAGGTGCCGAGACTCGGGGACCCACATCACCCTTGCAGAGCTGCAGGTAACTCTCCTGGTAGCGGGTAAGACAATTAATTTTTTAATCGACAGCGAGGCTACCTATTCTGTTTTGCCATCCTTCTCTGGACCTAGCCTTCCATCCAATATCTCTGTAGTAGGAGTAGACGAAAAGCCACCCACTCCACAAAAACTCCACTACTTAATCGCTGCCTGGCCAACAACTACTTTGTGCACTCCTTCCTCATTCCCAGCTAAAAAGGGCCCCTATCGAAAGCAATCAGTGGAAATCAGTTTGGCTTTCCCCAACTCGCCTCAAACTTACTAAATTTTCTTAACTATCTGATGCTCCCCAGCCTTGCCAGGACCATGCTTCTGGGTTTTGCCCATATTCCAACAAATGCTTCCATTCCTCATTCCTATACTAATACTGTGCCTTATTTTATTCTTCATCCGTACGTCCAAATACCAACCACAGACCCCGATATTAACGACGCCCCTTAACAGCAGGAAGTAGCCAGACAGACCACGGCGCCCCTTATCACTACTATGAATAAAAGGTTGAACTGTTTGGACAAACAGAGGTAAGATGTCGCACTTCTGGGTTCTTCATCACCAGCTTTTCCTGCATGTGCAAAAATGCAGCTGGCACCCGGGAAGTTGCAGACCAACCGGGCATGTGCCAGGTGACATGAATCCGAAGAGACCAAGATTTACCTGTTCACACCTGCAGAACACCCCCCGACATGCCCGTGCCCCACCTCTTGCCCTCTGACTCCCAGAAAAGCCGCTCCCGGCAGAGCGCAGTGCAGACTTCCCAGCCATCCCACAAATGTCGGGACTGCAACAACTCCGTCCGAGAGCTGCATGGGCGACTCTGTTGCCCTCCTTTGCCAGAGGCTGACAGACCTCTCCTTACCCACCTACTTCCCTGAAGCTAGGTGAGCAAAATAAATTTTCAGTTTTGCTCCTACCCTTGCCTGCTCACTGGTTCTTTTGTGCCCGCTTAAGTGGTGTTTAGAAAAACAGATCAATTTTCTTTTTCACCATAAGCCGCAAAGTGCTCCCAAATGTCCCATCACACGCTAAACCTACACAGGGTTATAAAACTACTCAACGTAAGGAGAGGCTTAACTAAGCGAGAGGAATTAAGATGACACAGAGTAGTTTCACAGAAAGCTTCCTTCTGGATTTTACCAGAGGATAATTCTTTCTCCATGTTCTAAGGATCGTTCCCAAATGTGTTTCCTCAGATTCCACAAATA
This sequence comes from Colobus angolensis palliatus, assembly GCF_000951035.1. Lineage (NCBI taxonomy): Eukaryota > Metazoa > Chordata > Mammalia > Primates > Cercopithecidae > Colobus > Colobus angolensis. The sequence goes on from NW_012119488.1 coordinate 30,767, forward strand.
CAGTGATTTCAATGTGCTCAATGCAAAGAACAGTTTAAATCTAGGAGATGAATACACACATTGCAAAGAAGTTGCTCAGAAAGTTACTCGGCAGGTTTCATCGGAAGATGTTTCCTTGCTCACCACCAGCCTCCGGGCGTCACTAAATATCTCTTCACAGATACTTCTAAGACGGAATTTCGAAAGTGGGCAACATAGAGTAAGCATACATTCTGTGTAGCGAATGCACATATCAGAGAGCAGATTGTTAGAACGCTTCTTTCTCGATTTTATTTCAGTATGTTTCACTATTCGCCATGGTACTCACTGTGTCCCAAAATATCGCAGTTTTGGTTTAACAGGTACAGTGTTTAAACACTGCCTTGTGAGAAAAGAGGTATAACTCCCTGAGTGGAATGCATACATCACAAGTAGTTTCTTCAGAAATCTTCTCTCCAGTTTTTATCTGAAGATATCTCCTCTTTCACCATAGGCCTGAATGTGCTCCCCAATGTCCCTTCGCAGATTTGTGCATGACGGAGTTTCCAATCTGCGTAATATAAGAAAGGTTTGAAGTATGCGAGATGAATAGATATATCTAACACGAAGCAGTTTCACAGAAACTTTCTCTCCAGTTCGGTCTGAGGATATTTCCTTTTTCACCATAGCATTCCTTGTACTCCCGAATGTCTCTTGGTAGCTTTTTCTCCAAAAGGGATTCTGGAATCCTCTAGGAGAAAATATAATTCTGTGAGTGGAATGCACATGTAACAAAGCAGTTACTCGGAAATCTTCTCTCCAGTTTCAGTCTGAACATATTTCCTTTTTTACCGTAAGTCTCAAAGTGCTTCTGAATGTCCCATGACATGCTAAACATACACAGGGTTATGAAATTATTCAACGTATGAGAGTCTTAACTAAGCAAGAGTAATTAAGACGACACAGGGTAGTTTCACAGAAAGCTTCCTTCTGGATTTTATGTGAGGATATTTCTTTCTCCATGTTCTAATGATTGTTCACAAATGTCCTTCCTCAGATTCCAAAAAATCAGTGATTTCAACCTGCACAAACCAAGAACGTTTTAAATCTATGAGACGAATACACAGATTGCAGAGCTGTTGCTCAGAATGTTACTCTGCAGCTTTCATCGGAAGATGTTTCCTTGCTCACCACAAGCCTCCAGGCGTCACTAAATATCCCTTCACAGATTCTACAAAGAAAGAAACTCGAAACTGGGCAACATACAGTAAGCATAAATTCCCTGAAGTGAATGCACATATCAGAGAGCCTATTCTTGGAACGCTTCTTTCTTGATTTTATTGCAGTATATTTCACTATTTTCTATTGTCCTCAATGCACTCTGAAATATCATCTTTTCGGTTACTCAGGAACTGTGTTTACACACTGTCTTGTGTGAAAAGAGGTATAAATTCCTGAGCGGAATGCATAAACCACAAGTAGCTGCTCAAAAAACTTCTCTCCAGTTTTTATCTGAAGATAACTCCTCTTTCCTGTAGGCCTCAATGTGTTCCCAAATGTCCCTTTGCAGATTCGTGCATGATGGAGTTTCCAAACTGCGTAATATAAGAAAGGTTTGAAATATGCGAGATGAATAGATATATCTAACACGAAGAAGTTTCACAGAAATCTTCTTTCCAATTTTGTCTAAGGATTTTTCCTTTTTCACCATAGCTGTCCATTTACTCCCGAATGTCTCTTGGTAGCTTTTTCTCAGAAAGCTTCTCTCCAGTTTCTATCTTAAGACGTTTCCTTTCTCACCGTAAACCTCAAATCGCTCCTGAATATCCCTTCGCAATCTAAACAAAAACAGTGTTATGATACTTATCAATGAAAAGAGAAGCTTAACTGTGTGAGTGGAATTCACGTGACACACAGCAAGTTCACAGAAAGCTTCCATCTGGTTTCTCTCTGAGGTTGTGTCTTTTTCAGGATATTCTAAAGAGCATCTCCAAATGTCCTTTCTCAAATTCCATAGAAAAAGTGATTTCAAACTGCTCAATCCAAAGAATGATTTAACTCTTTGAGATGAATACAAACATCGCAAAAGGGTTGCACAGAAAGCTTCTCTCCAATTATCGAAGGGCGATATTTCCTTGCTCAATACAGGCTCCCGGTTGCCACTCTCTATCCCTTCACAGAACCCTCAGAGGCCGACTTTCAAACTGGAAAATATAGAGTAAGCTTTGCCCTGTATAAAGAATGGGCATGTCAGAGAGCAGTTTTTTTGAGTGCTTCTTTATGCTTTTTATTGGACGACATTTCACTTTTTGCCATTGTCTCAATGCGCTCTGAATATCACTCTTTTGGTTTTACAGGAATCGTGTTCTAACTGTGCCTTATGAGAAGAACATTAAAACTCCCTCAGTGAAATGAACACATCACCAAGCAGTTTCTCAGAAAGCTTCTCCCCAGTTTTTATCTGTACATATTTCCTATTTACCATAGGCCCAAATGTGACCCCAAATATCCCTTCGTGATTCCATCCATGAGGGAGTTTCCAAGCTGTGTAATGTAAGGAAAGCTTCATCTATGTGAGAAGAATAAACATAGAAATAAGCAGATTCACAGAAAGCTTCCTTCCAGTTTTTATCTGAAGATATTTCCTTTTTCACCATAGTCCAGAGTGTGCTCCTGAAAGTCCCTTCATGGATCCGTCCATTATGGTTATCAAGCTGTGTAATGTAAGGAAACCTTCACCTATGTGAGATTACACATATCACAGAGTAGTTTAGAAGAAACCTTCATTCCACGTTTTGTCTGAGGCTATTTTCCTTTTCGTCATTGGCATCAACATGCTCCCGAATATCACTTGGTACCTGTTTCTCCAAAAGGGTTTCCCCACCGCTGTATGAAAAGAGAGGTATAACACGGTGAGTGGATTGCACACGTCACAAACAGTTCCTCGGAGAGCTTCTCTCTAGTTTTGGTCTGAACATATTTCCTTTCTCACCGTAAGCCTCAAAATGCTCCTGAATGTCCCATCACATGCTAATCATACTCAGGGTTATAAAACTACTCAACGTAAAAAGAGGCTTAACTAAGTGAGAGGAATTAAGATGACACATAGTAGTTTCACAGAAAGCTTCCTTCTGGATTTTACCTGAGGATATTTCCTTCTCCGTGTTCTAAGGATAACTCCCATATGTCCTTCCTCAGATTCCACAAAAACTGTGATTTCAGTCTGCTCAATTAAAGAATGGTTTAAATCTATGAGATAAATACACACATCCCAAAGAAGTTGCTCAGAAAGTTACTCTGCAGGTTTCATCGGAAGATGTTTCCTTGCTCGCCACAAGCCCCCGGGCGTCACTAAATATCCCTTCACAGATTCGCCAAAGACAGAATTTCGAAACTGGGCAACATAGCATAAGCGTAAATTCTGTGAAGTAAATGCACATATCAGAGAGCAGATCCTTGGTACGCTTCTTTATCGATTTTATTGCAGTGTATTTCACTATTTGCCATACTCCTCATTGTGTTCTGAAATATCAGTTTTTCAGTTACACAGGAACAGTGTTTAAACACTGCCTTGTGAGAAAAGAGGAATAAGACCCTGAGTGGAATGCATACACCACAAGCAGTTTCTCAGAAAGCTTCAATACAATTTTTATCTGAAGATATCCCCTCTTTCACTGAAGGCCTGGACGTACTCCCAAATGTCCTTTTGAGGATTTTGCATGATGGAGTTTCCAAACTGCGTAATATAGGAAAAGTTTGAACTATGCAACATGAATAGATATATCTAACACGATGCAGTTTCACAGAAATCTTTCCAGTTTTGTCTGAGGATATTTCCTTTTTCACCATAGCCGACCCTATACTCCCGAAAGTCTCTTGGTATTTTTTTCTCCAAAAGGGGTTCCGGAATCCTCTAGGAGAAGAAAGGTATATTTTTGTGAGTTTTATTCACAAAGGAGCTACTCAGAAAACAAACATCACAAAAGAGTTGTGCAGAAAGCTTCTCTCCAATTTTCGAGGGGAAACATTTCCTTGCTTGACACAGGCCTCCGGTTGCCACTTACTAATCCTTTGCCGAACCCTCAGAGGCCACCTTTCAAACTAGAAAATGTACAGTAAGCTTTAACCCTCTGAAAAGAATGGGCATGTCAGAGAGCAGTTTTTTCGAGTGCTTCTTTCTGTTTTTCATTGGATCTCATTTCACTTATACCATATTCTTCAATGTGCTCTGAATATCACTCTTTTGGTTTTACAGGAACAGTGTTCAAACTGTGCCTTATTAGAAGAACATTAAAACTCCCTGAGCGGAATGCACACATCACCAAGCAGTTTTTCAGAAAGCCTCTCTCCAGTTTTTATCTTACTTTATTTCCTATTTGACCATAGGCCAGAATGTGATCCCAAATATCCCTTCGTGGATCCATCCACGAGGGAGTTTCCAAGCTGTGAAATGTAAAGAAAGCTTCATCTATGTGAAAAGAATAGACATAGAAAAAAGCAGATTCACAGAAAGCTTCTTTCCAGGTTTTATCTGAATAAATTTCCTTTTTCACTGCAGTCCTGAGAGTGCTCCCGAAAGTCCCTTCGTGGATCCGTCCCTGACTGTTTTCAAGCTGTGTAATGTAAGGAAACCTTTTTCCCTGTGAGATGATTACACATATCACAGAGTAGTTTCCTAGAAAGATTCTTTCCAGGTTTTGTCTGCAAAGAGAAATATAACACTGTGAGTGGCATGCACATGTCACAAAGCAGTTCCTTGGAAAGCTTCCACCTGTTTAGGTCTGAACATATTTCCTTTTACACCGTAAGTCTCAAAGTGCTCCAGAATGTCCCATCACATGCTAAACATACACAGGGTTACAAAACTACTCAACATAAGGAGAGGCTTAACTAAGCAAGGGGAATTAAGATGACACAGAGTAGTTTCACAGAAAATTTCATTCTGTATTTTACCTGAGGATATTTCTTTCTCAATGTTCTAAGGATTGTTGCCAAATGTCCTTCCTCAGATTCCACAAAAACAGTGACTTCAACCTGCTCAATACAAAGAATGGTTTAAATCTGAGACGAATACCCACATCTCAAAGCAGTTCCTCAGAATGTGACTCCACAGGTTTCCTGGGAAGGTGTTTCCTTGCTCACTCCAAGCCTCCGGGCGTCACTAAATATCCCTTCACATTTTCCTCAAAGACAGAATTTAGAAAATGGCCAACATAGAGTAAGCATAAATTCTGTGAAGTGAAGGCACATATCAGAGAGCATATTCTTAGAACACTTCTTCGAATTTATTTCAGTATGTTTCATTATTCGCCATAGTCCTCAGTGTGCTCCGAAATATCACGTTTTCGGTTTCACAGGAACAGTGTTCAAACCCTGCCTTGTGAAAAACGAGGTATATCTCCCTGAGTGGAATGCATATATCACAAACTAGTTTCTCAGAAAGCTTCTTTTGAGTTTTTATCTGATGATATCTCCTCTTTCACCAAAGGCCAGAATGTGCTCCCGAATGTCCCTTCACGGATCCGTGCATGACGGAGTTTCCAAACTGCATAATATAAGAAAGGTTTGAACTATGCGAGATGAATAGATATATCTAAAATGAAGCATTTTCACAGAAATCTTCTTTGCACTTTTGGTTTGAGGATATTTCCTTTTTCACCATAACTGACCCTATACTCCCAAAAGTCTCTTGGTAGCTCTTTCTCCAAAAGGGATTCCGGAATCCTCTAGGAGGAGAAAGGTATATTTCTGTGAGTGGAATGCACACGTCACAAAGCAACTCCTGATAAAGCTTCTCTCCAGTTTCCATCTGAAGACGTTTCCTTTCTCACCATAAGCATCAAATCGCTCCTGCATATCCCTTCACAGTATAAACAAAAACAGTGTTATGATACTGCTCAATGAAAAGAGAAGTTTAACTGTGTTAGCGGAATTCACGTGACACAGAGCAGGTTCACAGAAAGCTTCCCTCTGATTTCTCTCAGAGGTTATTTATTTTTCAGGGTATTCTAAAGAGTGTTTCCAAATGTCCTTTCTCAGATTCCACAGAAATAGTGATTTCAAACTGATCAATCCAAAGAATGATATAACTCCTTGAGATGAATACAAACATCACAAAATTGTGCGCAGAAAGCTTCTCTCCAATTTTCGATATTTCCTTGCTAGACACAGGCCTCTGGTTGCCATTTTCCATCCCTTCGCAGAACCCTCAGAGGCCGTCTTTCAACTGGGAAATGTACAGTAAGCTTTAACGTTGTAAGAAGAATGGACATGTCAGAGAGCAGTTTCTTCGAGTGTTTGTTTCTGTTTTATATTGGATGACATTTCACTTTTTGACATTGTCTTCAATGTGCTCCAAATATCACTCTTTTAGTTTTGCAGGAACAGTGTTCAAACTGTGCCTTATGCAAAGAACATTAAAACCCCCAAGTGGAATGCACACATCTCCAAGCAGTTTTTCAGAAAGCTTCTCTCCTGTTTTTATCTGACTATATTTCCTGTTTGACATAGGCCCCAATGTGATCCCAAATATCCCTTCGTGGATCCATCACGAGGGAGTTTCCAAGAAGCGTAATGTAAAGAAAGCTTCACATATGTGAGAAGAATAAGCATAGAAAAAAGCAGATTCACAGAGAGCTCCTTTCCAGTTTTTATCTGCAGATATTTCCTTTTTCACCATAGTCATGAGTGTGCTCACAAAAGTCCCTTCGTGAATCCTACCATGACGGTTTTCAAGCTGTGTAATGTAAGGAAACGTTTATCTATGTGAGATGATTACACATATCACAGAGTAGTTTTCCATAAAGTTTCTTTCCACGTTTAGTCTGAAGCTATTTCGCTTTTCATCATCAGCATCAACATGCCCCCGAATATCACTTGGTACCTGTTTCTCCAAAAGGGTTTCCCCGACGCTGTATGAGAAGAGAGGTATAACACTGTGAGTGGAATGCACACGTCACAAAGCAGTTCCTCGGAAAGCTTCTCTCCAGTTGCGATCTGAACATATTTCCTTTCTCACCGTAAGCCTCAAAGTGCTCCCAAATGTCACATCACACACTAAGCACACACAGGGTTATAAAACTCCTCAACGTCAAGAGAGGCTTAGCTACATGAGAGGAATTAAGACGACACAGAGTAGTTTCAGAGAAAACTTCCTTCTGGATTTTACCTGAGGATATTTCTTTGTCCATATTCTAAGGATAGTTCCCAAAGATCTTTCCTCAGATTCCACAAAAACAGTGATTTCAATCTGCTCAATCCATAGAATGGTTTAAATCTAGGAGACGAATACACACATTGCAAAGCAGTTACTCAGAAAGTTACTTGGCAGGTTTCATCGGAAGACGTTTCCTTGCTCACCACAAGCCTCTAGGCGTCACTAAATATCCCTTCACAGATTCCTCAAAGACAGAATTTCGAAACTGGGCTACATAGAGTAATCATAAATTCTGTGACATGAATGCACATATCAGAGAGCAGATTCCTGGAATGCTTCTTTCTCGATTTTATTTCAGCATATTTCACTATTTGCCATAGTCCTCATTGTGCTCTGAAATACCACTTTTTCGGTTACACAGGAACAGTGTTTAAACACTGCCTTGTGAGAAAAGAGGTATAACTCCGTGAGCGGAATGCAAACATCACAAGTAGTTGCTCAGAAAGCTTCTATTCAATGTTTATCTGAAGATATCTCCTCTTTCACCATAGGTCTGAATGTGCTTCCAAATATCCCTTCACGGAATCATGCATGACGGAGATTCCAAACTGCGTAATATAAGAAAGGTGTGAACTATGCAAGATGAATAGATATATCTAACACAAGGCAGTTTCACAGAAATCTTCTCTCCAGGTTTGTCTGAGGATATTTCCTTTTTCACCATACCGTATCTGTACTCCCGAATATCTCTTGGCAGCTTTTTCTCCAAAAGGGATTCCGGAAAGGTCTAGGAAAAAAAAAGGTATATTTCTGTTAGTGGAATGTACATGTCACAAAGCAGTTCCTCGGAAAGCTTCTCTTCAGTTTAGGTCTGAAGATATTTCCTTTTTCACCGTAAGCCGCAAAGTTCTCCAAATATCCCATCACACGCTGTACATACACAGGGTTATAAAACTACCCAATGTAAGTGTTTAGATAAATGGAGGCAAGATGGCACACTTCCGGATTCTTCATCACCATCTTTTCCCGTGCCCACGAAAATGCAGCCGGCGCCTGGGAAGGTGTAGACCAACGGGGCATGCGTCAGGTGACGTCAATCCGAAGAGACAAAGATTTACCTGGTCGCACGTACAGAATGCCTCTGATACGCCCGTGCCACGCCTATTGTCCTCCCACTTCTAGAAAAGCCACTCCCGGTGAGCGTCTCACGCGGACTTCCCAGTCCCCCACTCCTTTCAGGACTACATTAGGATCTCTGTCAAAGAGCTCCATGGGGCGACTCTCTTGGCCTCCTTTGCCGGAGGCTGGCAGACCTCTGCCTACCCACCTTGTTCCCTGGAGCTAGGTGACCAAAATAAATTTGCAGTTTTGCTCCTACCATTGCCTAATCGCTGGTTATTTTGTGCTCACTCTGGTGGTCTTAGAAAAACAAATCAGTAGGTGCCGTACCCAGGAGGAGACCCCTCCTCAGGGCACCCAGGTCCGGAGAGCCTCCTCCTCCTCCTTCCATGCTGTGGACAGACCAGGACCTGAGACCTGCTTCCCTCACTCTCACGGCCTCTCTGGGGTAAGTGCCCTTGTCTCCTCTTTACCTCCCTCGACCAAAAATCCTGCATAGGTCCGAGGCCCTCTTTTGAGCCATCAAGTGGATTGGGAGACCTGTTCAGGGCAGAGACGTCCACTTGAAGGTAATCTCCACCTTGGCTCCAAGAGCCTCCAGTCTGTCTCTGCTGGTTCGAAAGGACGCCTTGAAGCCAGGCAGAGATCCACTTCCATTTCCATTGTGTCCATTGTGTAAGGAAAGAGGAAACAAATGGGAAACCCCCAGTCCAAATTTCCAAAGAGCAGCCCCTTAGGGTGCCTCCTAGCCAATTTAAAAACCTTAGAGCTCGAACAAGACCTTAGGAGGAAGCGGTTAATTTTCTATTCCACTGTGGCGTTGCTCCAATACAAACTAAACAATCAGTCCCAGTGGCCACCAGAGGGCAACCTAGACCACAATGTTCTGACTGACCTCAGCAATTTCTGCCAGCGGCTAGGCAATTGGTCCGAAATTACTTACATAGAAGGCCTTTGGGCCTTACGCTCTCGTCCCGACCTGTGTAGCCAGTGCTCTTTGGCCCAAGTTATGCTAGCCAAGGATGCCGGCTCACAGGAACCCAGAAAAGTGGAGTCTTCATTCCTTTCTGTTCAGCCGGAGGACCTAGGGTTTCCCTCACTTCCGCCCTACACTTCTCCTCCTCCCTCCGTCCAGACTCCTCCTTCCTCTTACTTATCTACTAGTAATCCACTCGGTCCCGTGCCTCCTTCTGGGCCCCCAACTGGCTGTCTTGAGTCTCCTGTCTCTGCCCACACCCGCTCTAAGTGCCCTGCTGATGCCCTCACTCCTGCCCTGTACCCTCCTACAGTGTTAGCACCTTTGTGAGAGGTAGCTGGGGCTGAGGGGATAGTCAGAGTACATGTCCCTTTTTCACTGGCCGATCTTTCCAAAATTGAGAAGCGTTTAGGTGATTTCCCAGCTACTCCTATCATATACATAAAGGAATGTAGATACCTTTGTCAGGCCTATGACTAAACTTGGCATGACCTCTAGGTTATCCTTACCTCCACCCTAAACCCTGAGGAGCTCCTCCTATGTCGCCCCTACCCCCCATCTTCCCTATTTCTGTACACCCTCAAGTGTGGGACGCTTCCACCCTGATCATAGCTGCCCACCACCCACCAATTCTTGTCAAGCTCAAAGATCAAATTCGTTTCCCAAACTGCCCCCAATTCTCTCTCTCCGACACATCTACAAGGTTTAAAGCCAAAAATCACGTGACTCCTTAGCCAACATATTCTTGTCCGTATACATTCCCCCTGTAACACTCCAATACTTCCAGTTAAGAAGGCAGAAGGAACGTATAGGTTAGTACAGGATATTCGGCTAGTCAATAAGGCTATCCGTCCAATGCACCCTGTAGTTACCAACCCTTACACCCTTCTGTCCCATATCCCCACCAATTCTACTTATTTTACTGTACTAGACATTAAGGATGCTTTCTTTTCCATACCCCTACACACAGACTGCCAGTTCCTTTTTGCTTTCACATGGGATGACCCAGACACACATATCTGCACTCAACTGAGGTGGACAGTCCTCTCACAAGGGTTCTGGGACAGTCCCCATTTCTTTGGTCAGGCATTAGCAGAAGACCTTGCCTCCTGCCCTCTCACTAATAGCAAAGTTCTGCAGTATGTAGATGATCCTCTAATCTGTAGCCCTACCAAGCAAGACTCTCTTCTAGACACTGCAACTCTCCTCAACCATTTAGGCTCATTAGGTTATAGAGTATCTAAATACAGGCCCAAATTTCTTGCCAAACCGTCATATACTTATGAATTGAAATAACCCCAACAACCCAGTCACTAACAACCTACCGCATGGCCCTAATACATAACCTTCTTCCTCCTCAAAATGCGAAAGAAATTCAATCCTTCCTAGGTCTAATAGGCTTCTTCAGACATTGGATCCCCAATTTTGGAATCTTAGCCAAACCTTTATACACCACAGTTGAAGAAACCCCACATGGGCATTTGTCCAACCCCAAGTTAATGTCGACTCATTTCACCCACTTAAAAGCTTGCCTTCTCTCACAACCCACTCTCTCACAGCCTGATTTCCAGCGTCCCTTCCAACTCTTTACAGATGAAAGGCAGAAAGTGGCAGTTGGTCTTTTAGCTCAGCCTGTCGGCAGCACCCACCACCCTGTGGCCCATCTATCCAAACAATTAGGCCCAACTGTATTAGGCTGGCAACCCTGTCTGTGTGCATTAGCAGCATCAGCCTGCCTGACCAAGGAAGCACAGAAGCTCATTAGAGGCGGTAACCTAACAGTCCTCTCCACACACCGTCTTCAGGATCTCATCTCTCATAAAAGTATCAGACACTTAACTCCATCCTGGCTCTGACTTTTCCACCTCTTATGCATAGAAGACCCCACTGTTACTTTAGAAGTCTGCTCCTCTCTAAATCCAGCCACTTTACTGCCAGACCCTCTTAAACCTCCCCATAGTAAACATTCTTGTCCTGAGGTCCTGGAGGCTCAACACCCCCCCAGCCACCTACATTTGTATGACCGGCCTCTTCAGAAGGCACAACTAACCCTATTTGTGGATGGCAGCTCCTTTATCAAACCTCAAGGAAACAGACAGGCAGGATATGCAGTAGTTACCTCCTCCACAGTTTTAGAGGCAAAACCCCTACCACAAGGGACCACATCACAGCAGACAGAACTCACTGCACTAACCACGGCACTCCTACTATCAAAAGGAAAAACAGTAAACTTATACACAGATTCAAATATGCTTTTCTTATCGCACACACCCATTCAGTCATCTAGAAAGAGAGAGGGTTTTTAACCACCACCGGTACCCCTATTTTTAACAAAAACCAAATACTCAAACTACTAGATGCACTGTCGGCACCTTCCAAGGTAGCCATTATACATTGTAAAGGTCACCAAACGTCATCTAACCCGGTAGCAGCTGGCAGCAATTTCACTGACGTCACTGCCAAGTCAGCCGCCGGATTTTCCACCCCTAAGCCTCCTTCTGTCTGTTTTCTCTTCCCCCAGTATGCCCCTAATTACACTCAGGAAGAAAAGGCTAAGCTATTACAAAATCCAACAGCCAAACTAACTACAGGTGACTGGATATATATTAATAACAAATTAATCATTCCTGAAACACAACTCCATACCATTCTAACAGGCATACATTATTCTTTACATATAGGACCCAAAGCCTTATAGAATTTTCTAAATCCCCTCCTCCATTGTCCAACACTACAAAAACACTTACTTACAATCAACCAGCAGTGCTCTACCTGCCTAAAGGCAAATCCTCAAGGCGCATTGCATAATCCCCATCCCAGCCATCAACTCAGAGGACACCAACCAGGTGAAGATTGGCAAATTGATTTCACACATATGCCAAGACATAAAAATTCAAATACCTCTTAACCCTTGTGGAAACCTTTTCAGGGTGGATAGAGGCCAATCCTACCACAAGAGAAACTGCTAACATTGTTGCCTCTATACTCACTGCACATATTATCCCTAGGTTTGGTGTCCCGGTCACTCTTCAAACCGACAATGGACCAGCATTCATCTCTAAGGTAGTCCAACAGGTGGCAGCCCTCCTACACATCACCTGGATAGTCTACATCCCTTATAGTCCTCAGTCTTCTGGTAAAGTGGAAAAGGCTAAGGGACTCATCAAACAACAGCTCACCAAACCCTCAATCGAAACCCGGCAGTCATGGGTAACTCTCCTTCCCTTAGCCCTGACCTGGCTGCGGGAAGCACCTCGAAGCCCAACAGGTCTCAGTCCGTTCGAATTAGTCTACGGACTATTCAGCAAATAACTAACCCTCCAGCAAATACCTTCCCTACTCGCCCCTTTGGCGAACTACCTCCCATATCTCACTCTTCTCAGACAACTCCTAAGACAACACGCTGAGTTAGCACACCCTCCTCCAACAGACGCCTACAACCCACATCTCTCCCTCAGTCCCAGAGACCAAGTATACATAAAAGATATCCAAGCCAAAGACTTACAGTCCAGGTGGAAAGGCCCATACACTCTCCTCCTATCTACACATACAGCAGCAAAACTCCTAGGACACATGCATTGGATTCACATTTCCCAGCCTAAAAGGGCCCCCACCGAGAACAATCAGTGGACGTCAGTTCAACTTTCCCCCACTAGCCTCAAACTTACAAAATTTCCTTTACTATCTCATGCTCCCCGACCCCTGGTGCTTAGCTCATTTTCTCACCATCCTCTACATAAACCTATCAGACTTTCAATACATAACCCCAGACCCATATCTACCTCCAGGCAATAGCCCAGAGCAGTGTTTCTCCTGTCTCTTGAACTTCATCAAACATCTTCAGTGGCAAGGGATACTCTGTGACTACACTGAAAATGAAGTCTCATTTTAAACTTATATTGCTGTCTCACTCACACACTAAGACATTTGCTAGTCCGCTTAATGTATGGCAATTTTTTCTCATCACTCAAACTTGGTCACAAGACAGCTGAACACACTCAGTAGTACATTGTTCTGCCAGTTGTCTTCCTTAAGGCTGTCAAACTTCTCCCCAGACAATAGAGACCCATTCTCATGGCTCACACTTATCTGCCAAGGGCTAAATTTAACCTACACTGTGAATATAACTAATTTCTCCCATTGCTTCCTCTGTGAGGCTTTAGAAGGCCCCGCCAGTGGCAGCCCCCTGCCCATGGCCTTCAACACAACTGGTCAAACATCCCACAATTTACTCACACTCCAGGTGCCACTATACCAAAATCCAAAGAGCCCAATCCTTCCTTTTTGTTATTCAACCCGAAATTCATCCTGGAGTAATCATACTCAGGTGCCCAATGGAAGCCAAATAGCCCCCATTGGAGGTTATTTCTGGTGCAAGGGGTCCCTTTCTAAAACCTTTAACCAAACTGTCACAACTCAATCTCAATCTGTCTGTGTCTCAGTATCCTTAGTGCCCAGCCTCACCCTGTATAGCAAGGCTGAGCTAGTCGGACTGACACTGCAGCTACACCCTCCTGCCAATCGCTTACAAAAACAGGCTGTATTCCTCCCTCTAGTTATTGGACTCAGCTGAAAGCCTCGCCTTTCTGCAGTGCCGAACTTCCTCAATAGCCCAAGTAGCTGCCCAAAACAGGCAAGCCCTAGACTTGCTTACAGCTAAAAACAGAGGCACTTGTCACTTCCTTGGAGAAGACTGCTGCTATTATGTTAGCAAGTCAGGCATAGTTGACACTAACATTCAAACCCTCAATAAAATAAAAAACTGAAATACAGAACCTTAATACCCCAACCTTGCCGGGACCTTCCTTTTGGGTTTTGCCCATGTTACAACAAATGCTTCCATTCCTCATTCCTATACTAATACAGTGCCTTACTTTATTCTTCATCCGTACATCCAAATACCATCCATAGATCCCGAACTTAATGACGCCCCTTTAGAGCAGGAAGTAGCCAGACAGACCATGGCGCCCCTTATTACTATTGTCAATCAAAGATTGGACTGTTTGGATAAGCAGAGGCAAGATGGCGCACTTCAGGGTTCTTCATCATCAACTTTTGCCACGCACGTGAAAATACAGCTGGCGCTCAGGAAGCTGCAGACCAACTGGGCATGCGCCAGGTGACGTCAATCTGAAGAGACAAAGATTTACCTGGTCGCACCTACAGAACACGTCCGACATGCCCGTGCCCCGCCTATTGCATTCCCACTCCTAGAAAAGCCGCTCCCTGTGAGCGTCTTGTGCAGACTTCCCAGCCGCCCACTCCTGTCAGGACTGCATTAGGAACTCCGTCTGAGAGCTCCACGGGGTGACTCTCTTGGCCTCCTTTGCAGTGGCCGACAGACCTCTCCCTACCCACCTTCTTCCCTGAAGCTAGGTGACCAAAAATAAATTTGCAGTTTCGCTCCTACCCTTGCCTACTCACTGGTTCTTTTGTGCTCGCTCTGGTGATCTTAGAAAAACAAATCAGTAAGGAGAGGCTTAACTAAGCAAGAGAAATTAAGACGACACAGAGTAGTTTCACAGAAAGCTTCCTTCTGGATTTTGCTGAGGATATTTCTTTCTCCATGTTCTAAGAATCGTTCCCAAATGTTCTTCCTTAGATTCCATAAAAACAGTGATTTTAATCTGCTCAATCTAAAGAATGGTTTAAATATATGAGACGAATACACACATCACAAAGCAGTTGTTCAGAAATTTACTCTGCAGGTTTCATCGGAAGATGTTTCCTTGCTCACTACAAGCCTCCGGGCATCATTAATTATCCCTTCATAGATTATTCAAAGACAGAATTTCGAAACTGGGCAACATAGTGTGAGCATAAATTCTGTGAAGTGAATGCCCATATGGGAGAGAAGATTCTTGGAATGTTTCTTTCTCGATTTTATTTCAGTATATTTCACTATTTGCCATAGTCCTCAATGTGCACCGAAATATCACTTTTTGGGTAACACAGGAACCGTGTTTAAATACTGCCTTGTGAGAAAAGAGGTATAACTCCCTGAGTGGAATGCATACATCAAAAGTAGTTTCTCAGAAAGCTTCTATCCAGTTTTTATGTGAAGATATCTCCACTTTCACTGTAGGCCTGAATGTGCTCCCAAATACCCATTTGCAGATTCGTGTATGATGGAGTTTCCAAAATGTGTAATATAAGAAAAGTTTGAACTATGAGAGATGAGTAGATATATCTAACACAGAGCAGTATCACAGAAATCTTCTCTCCATTTTTGTGTGAGGATATTTCCTTTTCCACCATAGCCATCCCTGTACTCCCGAATGTCTTTTAATAGCTTTTTTTCCAAAAGGGATTCCGGAATCCTCTAAAAGAAGGAAGGTATATTTCTCTGACTGGAATGCACACATAACAAAGCAGTTCCTTGGAAAGCTTCTCTCCAGTTTCGGTCTGAACATATTTCGTTTTTCACTGTAAGCCTCAAAGTGTTCGTGAATGTCCCATCACACGGTAAAGGTACACAGGGATATAAAACTACACAACGTAAGGGGAGGCTTAACTAAGCAAGAGGAATGAAGACGACACAGTGTAGTTTCACAGAAAGCTTCCTTCTGGATTTTACCTGAGGATATTTCTTTCTCCATGTTCTAAGGATCGTTCCCAAATGTCCTTCCTCAGATTCCACAAAAACAGTGATTTTAATCTGCTCAATACCAAGAATGGTTTAAATCTATGAGACGAATACACACATCGGAAAGCAGTTCCTAAGAAAATTACTCTGCAGGTTTCATCGGAAGATGTTTCCTTGCTCACCACAAGCCTCCGGGGGTCTCTAAATATCCCTTCACAGATTCTTCAAAGACAGAATTTTGAAACTGAGCAACATAGAGTAAGCATAAAATCTGTGAAGTGAATGCAGACACAATGCTTATTTCTCCATTTTATTACATTATATTTCCCTCTTTGCCATAGTCCTCAGTGCAAACGGAAATATCACACTTTTGGTTAAACAGGAACAGTGTTTAAACACTGCCTTGTGAGTAAAGAGGTATAACTAACTGAGCAGAATGCATACATCACATGTAGTTTATAACAAAGCTTTTATCCAGTTTTTATCTGATGGTATCTCCTCTTTCAACATAGGCCTGAATGTGCTCCCGAATGTCCCTTTGCATATTCGTGCATGACGGAGTTTCCAAACTGCATAATATGAGAAAGGTTTGAACTATGTGAGATGAATAGATATATCTAACATGAAGCAGTTTCACCGAAATCATCTTCCCAGTTTTGTCTGAGGTTATTTCCGTTTTCACCATAGCCGTCCCTATATTCCCAATGTCTCTTGGTAGCTTTTTCTCCAAAAGGGATTTTGGAATCCTCTAGGAGAAGAAATGTTTATGTCTGTGAATGGAATGCACACGTCACAAAGGAGTTCCTCTGAAAGCTTCTCTCCAGTTTCAGTCTGAACATACTTCCTTTTTCACCATAAGCCTCAAAGTGCTCCCGAATGTCCCATCACATGTTAAACATACACAGGGTTATAAAACTGCTCAAAGAAACTTGGTAGCATAGAGGAAGCGTAAGTTCTGTGAATTGGATTCACATATCACAGAGCAGGTTCTTGGAACCCTTCTTTCTCGATTTTATTTCAGTATATTTCACTATTTGCCATAGTCCGCAAAGGACTCTGAAGTATCACATTTTCGGTTACACAAGGCAGTGTTTAAACAAAAACAGTGATTTCAATCTGCTCAATCCAGAGTATGGTTTAAACCTATGAGATGAATACACACATCACAAAGCAGTTGCTCAGAATGTTACTCTGCAGGTTTCATCGGAAGATGTTTTCTCTCTCACCACAGGCATCCGGGCATCACTAAATATCCCTTCACAGATCCTTCAAAGACAGAATTTCGAAACTGGGCAACATAGAGTGAGCACAAATTCTGTGATTTGAATGCACATATCAGAGAGCAGATTGTTGGAATGCTTCTTTCTCGATTTTATTTCAGTATATTTCACTATTTCTTATAGTCCTCAATGCGCTCCGAAATATCAGATTTTCCGATACACAGGAGCAGTGTTTAAACACTGCCTTGTGAGAAAAGAGGTATAACTCCCTGAGCGGAATGCATACATCACAAGTACTTTCTCAGAATCCTTCTATCCAGTTTTTATCTGAAGATATCTCCTCTTTCACTGTAGGCCTGAATGTGCTCCCGAATGTCCGTCCGTGGATTCATGCATGAGGGAGTTTCCTAACTACGTAATATAAGAAAGGTTTGAACTATGCGAGATGAATAGGTAAATCTAACATGAAGCAGTTTCACAGAAATCTTCTTTCCAGTATTGTCTGAGGATATTTCCTTTTTCACCATAGCCGTCCCTATACCCCCGAATGTCTCTTGGTAGCTTTTTCTCCAAAAGGGATTCCAGAATCCTCTAGGAGAAGAAATGTATATTTCTGAGAGTGGAATGCACATGGCACAAAACAGCTCCTCAAAAAAGATTCTCTCCAGTTTCTATCTGAAGACATTTCCTTTCCCACCGTAACCCTCACATTGCTTCTGAATATCCCTTCACAGTCTATACAAAAAGAGTGTTATGATACTGCTCAATGAAAAGAGAAGCTTAAATTTGTGTCAGCGGAATTTCCATGACACAGAGCAGTTTCACAGAAAACTTCCTTCTGCCTTCAGTCTGAGTTTATTCCTTTTTCAGGATATTCTAAGGAGCGTATCCAAATGTCCACAGATACTTCAAAGACAGAATTTCGAAACTGGGTAGCATAGAGGAAGCGTAAATTCTGTGAATTGGATTCACATGTCACAGAGCAGGTTCTTGGAATGCTTCTTTCTCGATTTTATTTCACTATATTTCACTATTTGCCATAGTCCGCAATGCGCTGTGAAGTATCACTTTTTCGGTTACACAAGGCAGTGTTTAAACACTGCCTTGTGAGAAAAGAGGTATAACTCCCTGACACACGTGACACAGAGCAGTTTCACAGAAAGATTCCTTCTGGTTTCTCTCTGAGGTTCTTTCGTTTTCAGGATATTCTAAAGAGCGTCTCCAAATGCCTTTTCTAAGCTTCCACAGAAACAGTGATTTCAAAATGCTCAATCCAAAGAATGATTTAACTCTTTGAGATTAAAATTTACAAAAGAGTTGCGCAGAAAGCTTCTGCCCAATGTTCGATGGGAGACATTTCCTTTCTCTACACTGGCTGCCTGTTGCCACTTACTATCCCTTTGCAGAACCCTCAGAGGCCGACGTTCAAACTGGGAAACATAGAGTAAGCTTTAAACCTGTGAAAAGAATGGGCATGTCAGAGAGCAGTTTCTTTGAGTGCTTCTTTCTGTGTTTTAGTGGACGACATTTCACTTTTTGCCATAGTCTTCAATGTGCTCCAAATATCACTCTTTTGGTTTTACAGAAACAGTGTTCAAACTGTGTCTTATGAGAAGAACATGGAAACTCCCTGAGTGGAATGCACACATCACCAAGCAGTTTCTCAGAAAGCTTCTCTCCAGTTTTTATCTGACTATATTCCCTATTTGACCATAGGCCCGATTGTGTTCCCAAATATCCCTTCGTGGATCCATCCACGAGGGAGTTTCCAAGCTGCGTAATGTAAAGAAAGCATCATCTATGTGAAGAATAAACTTAGAAAAAAGCAGACTCAAAGAAAGCTTCTTTCCAGTTTTTATCTGAAGATATTTCCTTTTTCACCATAGTCCTGAGTGTGCTCCCAAAATTCTCTTCGTGGATACGTCCATGACAGTTTTCAAGCCGTGCAATGTAAGGAAACCTTTATCTATGTGAGATGATTACACATATCACAGAATAGTTTCCTAGAAAGCTTCTTTACAGGTTTTGACTGAGGCTATATCCCTTTTCATCATCGGCATCAACATGCTCCCGAATATCACTTGGTACCTGTTTCTCCAAAAAGGTTTACCCGACGCTGTATAAGAAGAGAGGTATAACACTGTGAGTGGAATGCACACGTAACAAAGCAGTTCCTCAGAAAGCTTCTTTCCAGTTCTGGTCTGAAGATATTTCCTTTTTCTCCATAAGCCTCAAAGTGCTCCCGAATATCCCATCACACCCTAAACATACATAGGGTTATAAAACTACTCAATGTAAGGAGAGGCTTAACTAAGTTAGAGGAATTAAGACGATACAGAATAGTTTCACAGAAAGCTTCCTTCTGGATTTTACCTGAGGATATTTCTTTCTCCATGTTCTAAGGATCATTCCCAAATGTCCTTCCACAGATTCCACATAAACAGTGATTTCAATCTGCTCAATGCAAAGAACAGTTTAAATCTAAGAGATGAATACACACTTCACAAAGCAGTTGCTCAGAAGAATACTCTGCAAGTGTCATTGGAGGATGTCTCCTTGCTCGAAACAAGCCTCCGGGCATCACTAACTATCTCTTCACAGATTCTTCAAAGACAAAATTTCGAAACTGGGCAACATAGAGTAAGCATATATTCTGAGAAGTGAATGCACATATCAGACAGCAGAACCTTCGAACACTTCTTTCTCGATTTTATTTCAGTATATTTCACTATTTGCCATAGTCCTCAGTGTGCTCTAAAATATCACTTTTTCGGTTATACAGGAACAGTGTTTAAACACTGCCTTGTGAGAAAAGAGGTACAGCTCCCTGAGTGGAATGCACACATCCCAAGTTGTTTCTCACAAAGCTTCTATCCAGTTTTTATCTGAAGATATCTTCTCTTTCACCGGAGGCCTAAATGTGCTCCCAAAAGTCCCTTCGCAGATTCTTGTATGACGGAGTTTTCAAACTTCATAATATAAGAAGGTTTCAACTATCTGAGATGAATAGATATATCTAAAACGAAGCAGTTTCACAGAAATCTTCTTTTCAGTTTTGTCTGAGGATATTTCCTTTTTCACCATAGCCGTCCCTATATTCCCGAATGTCTCTTGGTAGCTTTTTCTCCAAATGGGATTCTGAAATCCTCTAGGAGAAGAAAGGCATATTTCTGAGAGTGGAATGCACACATCACAAAGCAGCTCCTCAGAAAGTTTCTCTCCAGTTTCTATCTGAAGACGTTTCCTTTCTCACCATAAACCTCAAATTGCTCCTGAATATCCCTTCGCAGTCTAAACAAAAACAGAGTTATGTTACTGCTGCATGAAAACAGAAGCTTAACTGTGTGAGCTGAATTCACATGACACATTGCAGTTTCACAGAAAGCTTCCTTCTGGTTTCTCTCTGAGGTTATTTCTTTCTCAGGATATTCTAAAGAGCGTCTCCAAATGTCCTGTCTCAGACTTCACATACACAGTGATTTCAAACTGCTCCATCCAAAGAATGATTTAACTCTTTGATATGAATACAAACATCACAAAAGTGTAGTGCAGAATGCTTCTCTCCAGTTTTCAATGGGAGACATTTACTTGCTCAACACAGGCCTCCGATTGCCACTTACTATCCCTTCAGAGAACCTGAAAGACCGACTTCCAAACGGGGAAATGTAGAGTAAGCTTTAACCGTGTGAAAAGAATGGACATGTCAGAGAGCAGTTTCTTCGAGTGCTTCTTTCTATTATTTATTGGACACCATTTCACTTTTTGCCATAGTCTTCAATGTGCTCTGAAAAACACTCTTTTGGTTTTTCAGGAACAGAGTCCAAACTGTGCCTTATGAGAAGAAAATTATAACTCCCTGAGTGGAATGCTCACATCACCAAGCAGTTTCTCAGAAAGCTCCTCTCCAGTTTTTATCTCACTATATATCCTATTTCAACATAGGTCCCAATGTGATCCCAAATATCCCTTCGTGGATCCATCTGCGTAGGAGTTTCCAAGCTGCATAATGTAAAGAAAGCTTCATCTATGTGAGATGAATAAACATAGCGAAAAGCACATTCACAGAAAGCTTCTTTCCAGGTTTTCTCGGAATATATTTCCTTTTTCAACATAGTCCTGAATGTGCTCCCAAAAGTCCCCTCCTAGATCCATCCATGATAGTTTCCAAGCTGCTTAATGCAAACAATGCTTTATCTATGTGAGATGATAACACATATCACAGAGCAGTTTCCTAGAAAGCATCTTTCCTGTTTTTGTCTGAGGCTATTACTCTTTTCACCATCGGCATCAACATGCTCCAGAATATGACTTTATACCTGTTTCTCCAAAAGGGTTTGCCCGGCGTTGTATGAGAAGAGAGGTATAACACTGTGAGTGGAATGCACACATCACAAAGCAATTCCTCGCAAGGCTTCTCTCCAGTATCGGTCTAAAGATATTTCCTTTTTCACCATAAGCGTCAAAGTGCTCCCGAATAACCCATCACATGCTATACATGCACAGGGTTAGAAAACTGCTCAATGAAAAGAGAAGCTTAACTGAGCGAGAGGAATTAAGATGACACAGAGCAGTTTCACAGAAAGCTTCCTTCTGGATTCTATGTGAGGATATTTCTTTCTCCGTATTCTAAGGATCATTCCCAAATATCCTTCCTCAGATTCCACAAAAACAGTGATTTCACGCTGCTCAATCCAAAGAATGCTTTAATTCTATGAGACGAATACACACATCGCAAAACAGTTGCTCAGAAATTTTCTCTGCAGGTTTCAACGGAAGACGTTACTTTGCTCACCACAAGCCTCCATGCATCACTAAATATCCCTTCACAGATTCTTCAAAGACAGAGTTTCGAAACTGGGCAAAATGGAGTAAGCATTAAATCTGTGAGGTGAATGTCCATATCAGAGAGCAGATTCTTTTAATGCTTCTTCCTCGATTTTATTTCAGTATATTTCACTATTTGCCATAGTCCTCAATGTGCTCCGAAATATCACGTTTTCGGTTTCACAGGAACAGTGTTCAAACGCTGCCTTGTGAGAAAAGAGGTATAACTCCCTGAGTGGCATGAATACGTCACAATGTAGTTTCTCAGAAAGCTTCTATCCTGTTTTATCTTAAGATATCTCCTCTTTCACCATAGGCCTGAATGTGCTCCTGAAAGTCCCTTCGCAGATCCGTGCATGATGAAGTTTCCAAACTGCATAATATAAGAGGAGTTTTAACTATGCAAGATGAATAAATATATCTAACAAAAAGCAGTTTCACAGAAATTTTCTTTCCAGCTTTTGCCTGAGGATATTTCCTTTTTCACCATACCCATCCCTATACTCCCTAATGTCTCTTGGTAGCTCTTACTCCAAAAGGGATTCTGGAATCCTCTAGGAGAAGAAAAGTATATTTCTGTGAGTGGAAATCACACGTCACAAAGCAGCTCTTCACAAAACTTCTCTCCAGTTTCTATTTGAAGAGGTTTCCTTTCTCACTCTAAGCCTCAAAGAACTTCGGGATATCCCTTCACAGACTAAACAAAAAGAGTGTTATGATACTGCTCAATGAAAAGAGAAGCTTAAATGTGTTAGCGGAATTCACGTGACTCAGAGCAGTTTCACAGAAAGCTTCCTTCTGGTTTCTCTCTGAGTTATTTCTTTTTCAGGATATTCTAAAGAGGGTTTCCAAATGTCCTTTCTCAGATTCCACATAAACAGTGATGTCAAACTGCTCAATCCAAAGAATGATTTAACTCTATGAGATGAATTAAAACATCGCAAAACTGTTGCTCAGAAAGCTTCTCTCCAATTTTTGATGGAAGACATTTCCTTGCTCGACACAGGGCTCTGGTTACTACTTACTATCCCTTCACAGAACCCTCATAGACCGAGTTTAAAACTGGGAAATATACAGTAAGTTTTAACCCAGTGAAAAGAATGGACATGTCAGAGAGCAGGTTCTTCGAGTGCTTCTTTCTTTTTTCTATTGACGACATTTCACTTTTTGCCGTAGTCTTCAAAGTGCTCCGAATATCACTCTTTTGGTTTTACAGGAAAACTGTTCAAACTGTGCCTTATGAGAAGAAAATTATAACTCCCTGAGTGGAATGCACACATCACTAAGCAGTTTCTCAGGAAGTTTCTCTCCAGCTTTTATCTGACTATATTTCCCATTTCACCATAGGCCCGAATGTGATCCCAAATATCCCTTCACTGATCCATCCATGAGGGAGTTTCCCAGCTGCGTAATGTAGAGAAATCTTCAACTATGCTAGATGAATAAACATAGCGAAAAGCAGATTCACAGAATGCTTCTTAACTGTTTTTATCTGAAGATGCTTCCTTTTTCACCATAGTCCTGAATCTGCTTTCGAAGGTCCTTTCCTGGATCCATCCATGAGAGCTTCCAAGCTGCGTAATGTAAAGAAAGCTTTATCTATGTGAGAAGATTACACATATCACAGGGTAGTTTCCTAGAAAGTTTCTTTCCAGTTTTTGTCTGAGGCTATTTCCCTTTTCACCATCAGCAGCAACATGCTCCCGAATATCACTTGGTACCTGTTTCTCCAAAAGGGTTTCATCGACATTGTATGAAAAAAGATGTATAACACTGTGAGTGGAATGCACACGTCACAAAGTAGTTCCTCGGAAAGCTTCTCTCCAGTTTAGGACTGAACATATTTCCTTTTTCACCATAAGCTTCAAAGTGCTCCCGAATATCCCATCACACGTTAAACATACACAGGGTTAGAAAACTGCTCAATGAAAGGAGAGGCTTAGCTGAGCAAGAGGAATTAAGACGACTCAGAGCAGTTTCACAGAAAGCTTCCTACTGGATATTTCCTTAGGATATTTCTTTCTTCATAATCTAAGGATCGTTTCCAAATGTCATTCCTCAGATTCCACAAAAACAGTGATTTCAAGCTGTTCAATCAAAAGAATAGTTCAAGTCTATAAAACAAATACACACATCACAAAGTAGTTGCTGACAAAGTTTCTTTGCATGTTTCATCGGAAGACGTGTCCTCGCTCACCACAATCCTCCAGGCGTCACTAAATATCCCTTGACAGATCCTTCAAAGACAGAGTTTCGAAACTGGGCAATATAGAGTAAACATTAACTCTGTGAAGTGAATGCACATATGAGAGCAGATTATTGGAATGCTTCTTCCTCGATTTTATTTCAGTATATTTCACTATTCGACATACTCTTCAATGCGCTCCGAAATATCACTTTTTCCATTTCTCAGGAACAGTGTTCAAACACTGCCTTGTGAAAAAAGAGGTATAGTTCCCTGAGTGGAATGCATACATCACAAAGTAGTTTCCCAGAAAGCTTATATCCAGTTTTCATCTGAAGATATCTCCTCTTTCACCGTAGGCCTACATGTGCTCCCTAAGGTCTCTTTGTGGATCCGTGCATGACGGAATTTCCAACGTGCGTAATATAAGAAAAGATTTAACTATACGATGTGAGTAAACATATCTAACACAAAGCAATTTCACAGAAATCTTCTTTCCAATTTTTATCTGGGATTGTTTCCTTTTCAACCATACCTGTCCCTATACTCATGAATGTCTCTTGGTAGATTTTTCTCCAAAAGGGTTCCAGAATCCTCTAGGAGATGAAAGGTATATTTCTGTGAGTGAAATTCACACATAATAAACCAGCTCCACAGAAAGCTTCTCTCAAGTTTCTGTCTAAAGAAGTTTCCTTTCTCACCGTAAGCTTCAAAGAACTCCAGAATATCCCCGCACAGACTAAACAAAAACAGTGTTATGATACTGCTCAATGAAAAGAGAAGCTTAACAGTGTGAGCAAAATTCACGTGACACAGTGCAGTTTTACAGAAAGCTTCCTTCTGGTTTCTCACTGAGGTTATTTCTTTTTCAGGATAGTCTGAACAGCATTTCCAAATGTCCTTTCTCACATTACACAGACACAGTGATTTCAAAATGCTCAATCTAAAGAATGATTTCTCTCTATGAGATGAATACAAACATTACAAAGAGTTGTACAGAACGCTTCTCTCCAATTTTTGATGGCAGACGTTTCCATGCTCAACACAGGCCTCCGTTTGCCACTTACTATCCCTTCACAGAACCCTCAAAGATCGACTTTCAAACTGGGAAATGGAGAGTGAGCTTTACCCCTTCGAAAAGGATGGACATGTCAGAGAGCAGTTTCTTAGAGTGTTTCTTTCTGTATTTATTGGACGCCATTTCACTTTTTGCCATAGTCTTCAATGTGCTCTGAATATCACTCTTTTGGTTTTACATGAACAGTGCTCAAATTGTGCCTTATGAGAAGAAAGTTATAACTCCCTGAGTGGAATGCACACGTCACCAAGCAGTTTCTCAGAAATATTCTCTCCAGTTTTTATCTGAGTATATTTGCTATTTCACCATAGGCCCGAATGTGATCCCAAATATCCCTTCACAGATCCATCCACGTGGATTTTCCAAGCTGCGTAATCTAAAGAAAGCTTCACCTATGTGAGATGAATAAATGTAGCACAAAGTGGATTCAAAGAAAGCTTCTTTGCAGTTTTGATCTGAAGATACTTCCTTTTTCTCCATAGAACTGAATGTGTTCACGAATGTCCCTTTGTGGTACAGTCCATGACAGTTTCCAAGCTCTCTAATGTAAAGAAAGCTTTATCTATGTGAGATGATTTCACATATCATAGAGAAGTTTCCTAGAAAGCTTCTTTCTGGTCTTTGTCTGAGGCTATTTCCCTTTTCACCATTGGCATCAACATGCTCCCGAATATCACTTGGTACCTGTTTTTCCAAAAAGGGTTTCCTCGACGCTCTATGAGAAGAGAGGTGTAACACTGTGAGTGGAATGCACACGTCACAAAGCAGTTCCTCGGAAAGCTTCTCTCCAGTTTCGCTCTGAACATATTTCCTTTTTCACTCTAAGCCTCAAAGTGCTCCCGAATATCCCATCACACTCTAAACAATCACATGGTTAGAAAACTGCTCAATGAAAAGACAGGCTTAACTGAGCAAGAGGAATTAAGAGGACACAGAGCAGTTACACAGAACGCTTCCTTCTGGACATTTCCTGAGGATATTTCTTTCTCCATAATCTAAGGATCGTTCCCAAATGTTCTTCCTCAGATTCCACAAAAACAATGATTTCAAGCTGCTCAGTACAAAGAATGGTTTAACTCTAACAGACGAATACACATATCACAAAGCAATTGCTCAGAAAGTTTCTCTGCAGGATTCATCGGAAGACGTTTCCTTGGTCACCACAAGCATCCGGGCGTCACTAAATATTCTTTCACAGATCCTTAAAAGACAGAGTTTCGAAAGTGGGCAACATAGAGTAAATATTAACTCTGTGAAGTGAATGCGCATATCAGAGAGCAGATTCTTGGAATGCTTCTTCCTCGATATTATTTCAGTATATTTCACTATTCACCAGAGTCCTCAATGCGCTCCAAAATATCACTTTTCCCGTTTCACAGGAACAGTATTCAAACACTGCCTTCTGAGAAAGGAGGTATAACTCCCTGAGTGGAAAGCATATATCACAAAGTCGTTTCTCAGAAAGCTTCTATCCAGTTTTCATCTCAAGATATCTCCTCTACCACTGTAGGCCTGAATGTGCTGCCAAGTGTCCCTTCTCGGATCCGTGAACGACGGAGTCTCCAAACTGCGTGATATAAGTTTTACTATGTGAGATGAATAAATATATTCAACACTAAGCGGTTTGACAATAATCTTCTTTCCAGATTTTCTCTGGGGATATTTTCTTTTTCACAATAATCGTCCCAATACTCCCGAATGTCTCTTGGTAGCTTTTTTCCAAAAGGGATTTTGGAATCCTCTATTAGAGGAAAGGTATATTTCAGTGAGTGGAATGCACACGTCACAAAGCAGCTCCTCAGAAAGCTTCTCACCAGTTTCTGTCTGAGAACGTTTTGTTTCTCACTGTAAGACTCAAAGTGCTCCAGAATATCCCTTCGCACACTAAACAAAAACAATGTTATGATACTACTCAATGAAAAGAGAAGCTTAACTGTGTGAGCAGAATTCACGAGACACAGAGCAGTTTCACAGAAAGGTTCCTTCTGGTTTCTATCTGAGGTTATTTCCTTTTCAGGATACTCTAAAGAGCATTTCCAAATTTCCTTTCTCTGATTCCACAGTAACAGTGATTTCAAACTGCTCAATCCAAAGAATGATTTAACTCTATGAGATGAATACAAACATCACAAAAGTGTTGTGCAGAAAGCTTCTCTCCAACTTTAGATGGAAGACACTTTCTCGCTCGAAACAGGCCTCCAGTTGCCACTTACTATCCCTTCGCAGGACCCTCAAAGATCGACTTTCAAACTGGGAAATGTAGAGTAAGCATTAACCCAGTGAAAAGAATGCAGATGTCAGAGAGCAGTTTCTTCGAGTGCTTTTTCTGTTTTTTATTGGACGCCATTTCACTTTTTGCCATAGTCTTCAACGTGCTCCAAATATCACTCTTTTGGTTTTACAGGAACTGTTTTCAAACTGTGCCCTAAGAGAAGAAAGTTACAGCTCCCTGAGTGAAATGTACACATCACCTAGCAGTTTCTCAGAAAGATTCTCTCCAGTTTTTATCTGACTATATTTCCTATTTCATCATAGGCCCGAATGTGATCCAAAATATCCCTTAGCGGATCCATCCATGAGGGAGTTTCCAAGCTGTGTAATGCAAGGCAGCTTCATTTATGTGAGATGAATAAACATAGCAATAAGGAGATTCACAGAAAGCTTCCTTCCAGTTTTTTTTTGAAGATTTTTCTTTGTTAACCATAGACCTGAATGTGCTCCCGAAGGTCCCTTCATGGATACGTCCTTGACATTTTCCAAGCTGCGTAATATAAAGAAAGCTTTATCTATGTGAGATGATTACACATATCACAGAGTAGTTTCACAGAATGCTTCTTTACAGTTTTTGTCTGAGGTTATTTCCCTTTTCACCATCGGCATCAACATGCTCCTCAATATCACTTGATACCGGTTTCTCCAAAAGGGTTTCCCTGATGCTGTATGAGAAGAGAGGTATAACACTGTGAGTAGAATGCGCATGTCACAATGCAGTTCCTCAGAAAGCCTCTCTCCAGTTTCGGTGTGAACATATTTCCTTTTTCATCGTAAGCCTCAAATTGCTCTCGAATATCCCATCACACGCTAAACATACAAAGTTTTAGGAAACTGCTCAATGAAAAGAGAGGCTTAACTGAGCGAGAGTAATTAAGACGACACAGAACAGTTTCACAGAAAGCTTCCTTGTGGATTTTACCTGAAGATATTTCTTTCTCCATATTCTAAGGATCGTTCCCAAATGTCCTTCCTCAGATCCCACAAAAACAGTGATTTCAAGCTGCTCAATGCAAAGAATTGTTTAACTCTATGAGACGAATACACACATAGGAAAGCAGTTGCTCAGAAAGTTTCTCTACAAGTTTCATCAGAAGACATTTCCTTGCTCACCACTAGCCTCCGGGAGTCACTAAATATCCCTTCGCAGATTCTTCAAAGACAGAGTTTCGAAACTGGGCAACAAAGAGTAAGCATTAACTCTGGGAAATGAAAGCGCATATCAGATAGCAGATTCTTCAAACGCTTCTTCCTCGATTTCATTTCAGTATATTTCACTGTTAGCCATAGTCCTCAATGCGTTATGAAATATCTCTCTTTTGGTTTCACAGGAACACTGTTCAAACACTGCCTTGTGAGAAAAGTGGTATAACTACCTGAGTGGAATGCATACATCAGAAATTAGTTTCTCAGAAAGCCACTATCCAGTTTTTATCTGAAGATATCTACTCTTTCACCATAGGCCTGAATTGCTCCAAATGTCCCTTCCTGGATCCGTGCTTGACGGAGTTTTCAAACTGCCTAATATAAGAAAAGTTATAAGTATGGGAGATGAATAAATATACCACAAAACAGTTTCACAGAAATTTTCTTTCCGGTTTTTGTCTGAGGATATTTGCTTTTTCACCATACCCATCCCTATTCTCCCAAATGTCTCTTGGTTGCTTTTTCTCCAAAAGGGATTCCGGAATCCTCTATGAGAAGAAAGGTATATTTCTGTGAGTGGAATGCACACGTCACAAACAGCTCCTTAGAAAGCTTCTCTCCAGTTTCTACCTGAAGACGTTTCCTTTCACACTGAAAGCCTGAAAGCCCTCCTGAATATCCCTTCTCAGACTAAACAAAACAGTGTTATGATACTGCTCAATGAAAAGAAAATCTTAACCGTGTGAGTGGAATTCATGTGAAACAGAGCAGTTTCACAGAAAGCTTCCTTCTGGTATCTCTCTGAGGTTATTTCTTTTTCAGCATATTCTAAAGAGTGTTTCCAAATGTCCTTTCTCAGATTCCACAGAAACAGTGATTTCATACTGCTCAATCCAAGGAATGATTTAACTCTGTGAGATGAATACAAACATCACAAAAGAGTTGCGCAGAAAGCTTCTCTCCTATTTTCGATGGAAGACATTTCCTTGCCTCACACAGTCCTCTGGTTACCACTTACTCTCCCTTCCCCGAACCCTCAAAGACTGACTTTCAAACTGGGAAAGGTAGAGTAAGTTTTAATCCTGTGAAAAGAATGGACATGTCAGAGAGCAGTTCCTTTGAGCGCTTCTTTCTGTATTTTATTGGATGACATTTCACTTTTTGCAATATTCTTCAGTATGCTCCAAATATCACTCTTTAGGTTTTACAGGAACTGTGTTAAAACTGTGCCTTATGAGAAGAAAGTTATAACTCCCTGAGTGAAATGAACACATCACCAAGCAGTTTCTCAGAAAGCTTTTCTCCAGTTTTTATCTTACTATATTTCCTATTTCACCATAGGCCCAAATGTGATCCCAATATCCCTTCAAGGATCCATCCACGAGGGAGTTTCCAATTTTAGTAATGTAAAGAAAGCTTCATCTCTGTGAGATGTATAAACATAGCAAAAAGCCTATTCACAGAAAGCTTCTTTCCAGTTTTTATCTGAAGATATTTCCTTTTACACCATAGTACTGAATGTGCTCTGAAACGTCCCTTTGTGGATCCGTCCATGACAGTTTCCAAGCTGCATAACGTAGAGAAAGCTTTATCTATGTGCGATGATTACACATATCACTAAGTAGCTTCCTAGAAACCTTCTTTCCAGTTTTGTCTGA
The DNA here is from genome assembly GCF_000951035.1 of Colobus angolensis palliatus. Classification (NCBI taxonomy): domain Eukaryota; kingdom Metazoa; phylum Chordata; class Mammalia; order Primates; family Cercopithecidae; genus Colobus; species Colobus angolensis. Next base: position 60,944 of record NW_012119488.1, read on the forward strand.
GGCTATTTCCCTTTTCACCATCAGCATCAACATGCTCCCGAATATCACTTGGTACCCTTTCCTCTAAAAGGGTTTCACTGACACTGTATGAGAAGAGAGGTATAACACTGTGAGTGAAATACACAAGTCACAAAGCAGTTCCTCGGAAAGCTTCTCTCCAGTTTCGGTCTGAACATAATTCCTTTTTCACTATTAGCCTTAAAGTGCTCCTGAATATTCCATCACACGTTAAACATACACAGGGTTAGAAAATTACTCAATGAAAAGAGAGGCTTAACTGAGCGACAGGAATTAAGACGACACAGAGCAGTTTCACAGAAAGCTTCCTTCTGGATTTTACCTGAGGATATTTCTTTCTCCATATTCTAAGGATCGTTTCCAAATGTCCTTCCTGAGATTACACAAAAACAGTGATTTCAAGCTGCTCAATCCAAAGAATGGTTTAACTCTATGAGACAAATACACACATCACAAAGCAGTCGCTCAGAAAGTTTCTCTTCAGATTTCATCGGAAGACGTTTCCTTGCTCACCACAAGCATCCGCGCATCACTAAAGATCACTTCACAAATTTTTAAAGACAGAGTTTCGAAACTGGGAAACATAGAGTAAACATTTATTCTGTGAAGTGAATACACATATCTGAGAGTAGATTCTTAGAATGCTTCTACCTCGATTTTCTTGCAGTATATTTCACTATTCGCCATAGTCCTCAAAACGCTCTGAAATATCAATTTATCCATTTCACAGCAACAGTGTTCATAACTGCATTGTGAGAAAAGAGGTATAACTCCCTGAGTGGGATGCATACATGACAAAGTAGTTTCTTAGAAAGCTTCTATCCAGTTTTTATCTGAAGATATCTCCTCTTTCACCATAGGCCTGAATGTGCTCCAAATGTCCCTTCGTGGATCCGTGCATGACAGAGTTTCCAAACGGCATAATACAACAAAAGTTTTAACTATTCGAGATGAATAAATATATCTAACAAAAAGCAGGTTCACAGAAAGCTTCCTTCTGTATTTTACCTGAGTATATTTCTGTGTCCATATTCTAAGGATTGTTCCCAAATGTCCTTCCTCAGATGCCACAAAAAGAGTGATTTCAAGCTGCTCAATCCAAAGAATGGTTTAACTCTAAGAGACGAATACACACATCACAAAGTAGTTGCACAGAAAGTTTCTCTGCAGGTTTCATCGGAAGACGATTCCTTGCTCACCACAAGCCTCCGGCCGTCTCTAAATATCCCTTCACAGATTCTTCAAAGGCAGAGTTTTGAAATTGGGCAACATAGAGTAAGCATTAACTCTGTGGAATGAATGCACACATCACAGAGCAGATTCTTGGAACACTTCTTCCTCGAATTTATTTCAGTATATTCCACTATTCACCATAGTCCTGAATGCGCTCCAAAATATCACTTTTTCCGTTTCCCTGGAATAGTGTTCAAACGCTGCCTTGTGAGAAAAGAGATAAAACTCCCTGAGTGGAATGCATGCATCTCAAAGTAGTTTCTCAGAAAGCTTCTATCCAGTTTTATCTAAAGATATATCCTCTTTCACTGTAGGCCTGAATGTGCTCTTGAATGTCCCTTCGTGGATCCTTGCATGAAAAAGTTTCCAAACCACGTAATATAAGAAAAGTTTTAAATATTCGAGATGAATAAATACATATAACACAAAGCAGTTTCTCACAAATATTCCTTATAGTTTTTGTCTGAGGATATTTCCTTTTTCTCCATAGCTGTCCCTATACGTCCCTATACTCTTGGTAGCTTTTTCTCCAAAAAGGATTCCAGAATCCTCTATGAGAAGAAAGGTATGTATCTCTGAGTGGAATGCACACGTCACAAAGCATCTCCTCAGAAAGCTTCTCTCCAGTTTTTATCTGAAGACGTTTCATTTCTCACGGTAAGCCTCAAAGAGCTCCAGAATATCCCTTTGCAGGTAAACGAAAACAGTGTTATGATACTGCACAATGAAAAGAGAAGCTTACCTGTGTGAGCGGAATTCACGTGATAAAGAGAAGTTTCACAGAAAGCTTCCTTCTGGTTTCTGTCTGAAGTTATTTCTTTTTCAGGATAGTCTAAAGAGAGTTTCAAACTGTCCTTTCTCAGATTCCACAGAAACAGTAATTTCAAACTGCTCAATTGAAAGAATGATTTAACTCTATGAGATGAATTCAAATATCACACAAGCGTTGCGCTGAAAACTTCTCTCCAATTTTTGATGGAAGACGTTTCCTTTCTCAACACAGGCCTCCGGTTGTCACTTACTATCCCTTTGCAGAACACGCAAAGACCGACTTTCAAACTGTGAAATGTAGAGTAAGCTTTCACCCTGTGAAAATAATGGACATATCAGAGAGCAGTTTCTTGAGTGCTTCTGTCTGTTTTTTATTGGACTACATTTCACTTTTTGCCATAGTCTTCAATGTGCTCCAAATATCACCCTTTTGGTTTTACAGAAACCGTGTTGAAACTGTGCCTTCTGAGAAGAAAGTAATAACTCCCTGAGTGGAATGCTCACATCACCAAGAATTTCTCAAAAAGCTTCTCTCCAGTTTCGCTCTGAACATATTTTCTTTCACACTGTTAGCCTCAAAGTGCTCCCGAATATCCCATAACATGCTAAACATACACAGGCTTAGAAAACTGCTCAATGAAAAGAGAGGCTTAACTAAGTGAGAGGAATTTAGATGACACAGAGTAGTTTCACAGAAAGCTTCCTTCTGGATTTTACCTGAGGATATTTCTTTCTCCATATTCTAAGTATCATTCCCAAATGTCCTCCTCAGATTCTACAAAAACAGTGATTTAAGGCTGCTCAATCAAAAGAATGGTTGAATTCTATGAAACAAATACACACATCACAAAACAGTTGCTCAGAAAATTTTTCTATAGGTTTCATTTGAAGATGTTTCCTCACTCACCACAATCCTCTGGACGTCACTAAATATCCCTTCACAGATATTTCAAAGACAGAGTTTCGAAACTGGGCAACATAGAGTAAGCATTAACTCTCTGAAGTGAATGCACATATCAGAGAGCAGATTGTTGGAATTCTTCTTCCTCGATTGTTTTTCAGTATATTTCACTATTCATCATAGTCCTCAATGTGCTGTGAAATATCAGTTTTTCGGTTTCACAGGAACAGTTTTCAAACGCTGCCTTGTGAGAAAAGAGGTAAAACTCCCTGAGTGGAATGCATACCTCACAAATAGTTTCTCAGAAAGTTTCTATCCAGTTTAATCTGAAGATATCTCCTCTTTCACCGTATTCCTGAATATGCTCCCGAAAGTTCCTTAACAGATTCGTGCATGTCAGAGTTTCCAAACTGCATAATATAAGAAAAGTTTTAATGATACCAGATGAATAAATATATCTAACACAAAGCAGTTTCACAGAAATCTTCCTTCCAGTTTTTATCTTACGATATTTCCTTTTTCATCATAGCCCTCCCTATACTCCCAAATGTCTCTTTGTAGCTTTTCCTCCAAAAGGGATTCTGGAATCCTCTAGGAGAAGAAAGGTATCTTTCTGTGAGTGGAATGCACACGTCACAGAGCAGCTCCTCACATAGCTTCTCTCCAGTTTCTATATGAAGACGTTTCCTTTCTCACCATAAGCCTCAAAGCACTCCAGAATATCCCTACACAGACAAAAGAAAAACAGTGTTATGATACTGCTCAATGAAAAGAGTAGCTCAACTGTATGAGCGGAATTCATGTGACACAGAGCGGTTTCACAGAAAGCTTCCTTCTAGTTTCTCTCTGAGGTTATTTCTTTTTCAGTATATTCTAAAGAGCGTTTCCAAATGTCCTTTCTCAGATATCACAGAAAGAGTGATTTGAAACTGCTCAATCCAAAGAATGATTTAACACTATTAGATGAATACAAGCATGACAAAAGAGTTGCAATGAAAGCTTCTCTCCAATTTTTGATGGAAGACATTTCCTTGCTCGACACAGGCCTCCGGTTGCCACTTACTATCCCTTCGCAGAATCCTTAAAGACCGACTTTCAAACTGGGAAATGTAGAGTAAACCTTAACCTTGTGAAAAGAATGGACACGTCAGAGAGCAGGTTCTTCGTGTGCTTCTTTCTGTTTTTTATTGGGTGACATTTCACTTTTTGCCATAGTCTTCAATGTGCTCCGAATATCACTCTTTTGGTTTACAGGAACAGTGTTCAAACTGTACCTTATGAGAAGAAAGTTATAACTTCCTGAGTGGAGTGCACACGTCACAAGGCAGTTTCTCAGAAAGCTTCTCTCCAGGTTTTATCAGACTATATTTCCTATTTCACCATGAGCCCAATTGTGATTCCAAATATCTCTTCACAGATCCATCCAAGAGGTACTTTCCAAGCTGCAGAATGTAAAGAAACCTTCATCTATGTGAGATGAATAAACACAGCAAAAAACAGATTCACAGAAAGCTTCTTTCCAGTTTTTACTGAAGATATTTCCTTTTTCACCATAGCCCTGAATGTGCTCCAGAAGGTCCCTTCGTCAATTCGTCCATGACAGCTTGTAAGCTGCATAATGTAATGAAAGTTTTTTCTATATGAGATAATAACACATAACACAGAGTAGTTTCCTAGAAAGCTTCTTTCCAGTTTTTGTGTGAGGCTATTTCCCTTTTCACCATCAGCATCAACATGCTCCCAAATATCACTTGGTACCTGTTTCTCCAAAAGGGTTTCCCTGACGATGTATGAGAAGAGAAGCATAACATTGTGAGTGGAATAAACATGTCACAAAGCAGTTCCTCAGAAAGATTCTCTCCAGTTTCGATCTGAACATATTTCCTTTTTCACTGTAAGCCTCAAAGTGCTCCCGAATATCCCGTGACACGTTATACATACACAGGGTTGGAAAACTGCTCAATGAAAAGAGAGGCTTAACTGAGAGAGAGGAATTAAGATGACACAGGGCAGTTTCACAGAAAGCTTCCTACTGGATTTACCTGAGGATATTTCTTTCTACATATTCTAAGGATCGTTCCCAAATGTCCTTCCTCAGATTCCAAAAAACCAGTGATTTCAAGCTGCTCAATCCAGAAAATGGTTTAATTCTATGAGACAAATACACACATTGCAAAGCAGTTCCTCAGAACGTTTCTCTGCAGGTTTCATTGGAAGACGTTTCCTTGCTCACCAAAAGCCTCCAGGCGTCAATAAATATCCTCTCACAGTTTCTTCAAAAAGAGAGTTTCGAAACTGGGCAACATAGAGTAAGCATTAACTCTGTGAATTGAATGCACATATCAGAGAGCAAATTCTTGGAACGATTCTTCCTCAATTTTATTTCAGTATATTTCACCATTCACCATAGTCCTCAATTCGCTCTGAAATACCACTTTTTTGGTTTCGCAGGAATAGATTGCACACACTGACTTGTGAGAAAAGAGGTATAACACCCTGAGTGAAATGCATACATCACAAAGCAGTTTCTCAGAAATCTTCTATCCAGTTTTTATGTGAAGATATCTCCTCTTTCACCATAAGCCTGAATGTGCTCCCGAATGTCCCTTTGTGGATCCGTGTATGATGGAGTTTCCAAACAGCGTAATACATGAATAGTTTTAACTATGCGAGATGAATAAATATATCTAACACAACGCAGTTTCACTGAAAGCATCCTTCTGGGTTTTACCTGAGGATATTTCTGTGTCCATATTCTGAGGATCATTCTCATATGTCCTTCCTCAGAAGCCACAAAAACAGTGATTTCAAACTGCTCAATATAAAGAATGGTGTAAGTCTATGAGATGAATACACACATAGCAAAGCAGTTCCTCAGGAAGCTTCACTGAAGGTTTCATAAGAAGACATTTCCTTGCTCACCACAAGCCTCCGGACATCACTAAATATCTCCTCACAGATTCTTCAAAGACAGAGTTTTGAAACTAAACAACATAGAGTAAGCATTAACTCTGTGAAGTGAATGCACATATCAGAGAGTAGATTCTTGAAACACTTCTTCCTCGATTTTATTTCAGTATATTTCACTATTAGCCATCGCCCTGAATGCGCTCTGAAATATCACTTTTTCCGTTTCACAGGAACAGTGTTCAAACACTGCCTTGTGAGAAAAGAGGTAAAAATCACTGAGTGGAATGCATACATCACAAAGTAGTTTCTCAGAAACCTTCTATGCAGTTTAATCTAAAGATATCTCCTCTTTCACTATAGGCCTGAATGTGCTCTTGAATGTCCCTACATGGATGCATGCATGACAAAGTTTCCAAACTGCGTAATATGAGAAAAGTTTTAGATATGCGAGATAAATAAATGCATATAACACAAAGCAGTTTCACAGAAATATTCTTCCCAGTTTTTGTCCGAGGATACTTCCTTTTTCTCCATAGCCGTCCCTATACTCCTGAATGTCTCTTGCTCGCTTTTTCTCCAGAAAGGATTCCGGAATCCTCAATGAGAAGAAAGATATATTTCTGTGAGTGGAATGCACATGTCACAAAGCAGCTCCTCTGAAAGATTCTCTGTAATTTCTATATGAAGACATTTCCTTTCTCATGGTAAGCCTCAAAGCACTCCAGAATATCCCTTCACAGACTGGACAAAAACAGTGTTATGATACTGCTCAATGAAAAGAGAAGCTTCACTGTGTGAGCGGAATTCACGTGACAAAGAGCAGTTTCACAGAAAGCTTCCCTCTGGTTTCTCTCTGAGGTTATTTCTTTTTCAAGATATTCTAAAGAGCATTTCCAAATGTCCTTTCTCAGATTCCACAGAAACAGTGATTTCAAACTGCTCCATCCAAAGAATGATTTAACCCTATGAGATGAATACAAACATCACAAAAGAGTTGCGCAGAAAGCTTCTCTCCCATTTTCAATGGAAGCTGTTTCCTTGCTCGACACTTGCCTCTGGTTGCCACTTACTATCCCTTCTCAGAACCCTCAAAGACAGACTTTCAAACTGGGAAATGCAGAGTAAGCTTTAACCCTGTGAAAAGAATGGACATGTCAAAGAGCAGTTTCTTTGAGTGCTTCTTTCTGTTTTTTATTGTATGATATTCCACTTGTTGCCATAGTCTTCAATGTGCTCCGAATGTCACTCTTTTGGTTTTACAGGAACAGTGTTCAAACTGTGCCTTATGAGAAGAAAGTTATAACTCTGTGAGTGGAATGCACTCATCATGAAGCAGTTTCTCAGAAAGCTTCTCTCCAGTTTTTATCTGAGTATATTTCCTATTTCACCATAGGCCCGAATGTAATCTCTAATATCCCTTTGCAGCTCCATCCACGAGGGAGTTTCCAAGCTGCGTAATGTAAGGAAAGCTTCCGCTATGTGAGATGAATAATCATAGCAAAAATCAGTTTCATAGAAAGCTTCTTTACAGTTTTTATTGGAATATATTTCCTTTTTCAACATAGTCCTGAATGTGCTCCCGAAGGTCCCTTCCTGGATCTGTCTGTGACAGTTTCCAAGCTGCGTAATGTAAAGAAAGCTTTATCTATGAGAGATGATTACACATATCAGAGAGCATTTTCTTAGAAAGCTTCTTTCCAATTTTTGTCTGAGGCTATTTCTTTTTTCACCATCAGGAGCAACATGCTCCCGAATATCTCTTGGTACCTGCTTCTCCAAAAGGGATTCACCAACGCTGTGTGAGAATAGAGGTATAACACTGTGACTGGAATGCACATGTCACAAAGCAGTTCTTCGGAAAGCTTCTCTCCACTTTCGGTCTGAGCATATTTCCTTTCACACTGTTACATGCACAGTGCTCCAGAATATCCCATCACACGGTAAACATACACAGGGTTAGAAAACTGCTCAATGAAATGAGAGGCTTAAATGAGTGAGAGGAATTAAGACGACACAGAGCAGCTTCACAGAAAGCTTCCTTCTGGATTTTACCTGAGGATATTTCTTTCTCCATATTCTAAGGATCGTTCCCAAATGTCATTCCTCAGATTCCACAAAAAGAGTGATTTAAGGCTACTCAATCCAAAGAATGGTTTAACTCTAGGAAACGAATACACACATTGGAAAGCAGTTGTTCAGAAAGTTTCTCTGCAGGTTTCATCGGAAAACGTTTGCTCGCTCACCACAATCCTCCAGGCGTCACTAAATATCCCTTCACAGATTATTCAAAGACAGAGTTTAGAAACTGGGAAACATAGAGAAAACATTAACTCTGTGAAGTGAATGCACATATCAGAGAGAAGATTCGTGGAACGCCCCTTTCTCGATTTCATTCCAGTATATTTCACTATTTGTCATAGTCCTCAATGCACTCGGATATATCACTCTTTCGGTTTCACAGAAACAGTGTTCAAATGCTGCCTTGTGAGAAAAGACATATGAATTCCAGAGTGGAATGCATGCATCAAAAAGTAGTTTCCCCTAAGACTTCTATCCCGTGTTATGTGAAGATATCTCCTCTTTCACCATAGGCCTGAATGTGCTCCCGAATGTGCCTTCACGGATCCGTGCATGATGGAGTTTCCAAACTGCGTAATATAAGAAAATTTTTAACTATACGAGATGAATAAATATATCTAACACTAAGCAGTTTCACAGAAATCTTCTTTCCAGTTTTTGTCTGACGATATTACCTTTCTCACTATAGCCATCCCTATACTCCCGAATGTCTCTTGGTAGCTCTTTTTCCAAAGGGGATTCTGCAAACCTCTAAAAGAAGAAAGGTATATTTCTGTGAGTGGAATGCACACGTCACAAAGCAGCTCCTCAGAAAGCTTCCCTTCAGTTTCTTTTTTTTT